>NC_142730.1:13598118-13914079 GCF_055471065.1 Atractosteus spatula | reverse complement strand
TGTTGGTATATTTTATGAAAGCAAGATTGCTCAGTTGGACAAAAGTACACAACCTACCTTTATCAGAAATATTTATGCATCAAAGCCTTTACTGAAGATATTACTAATAGTATTAATAATGGATGACTTTGGACAAGCTGTATACTCAAAGTATAATTTCTTTAGCACATTTGTACAAGCACTTGGAATCTGTCCAAGCCATACTTTGTCAGGCATTTTGTTTTACTTCAACGGGCATAAAAACTTCCTTGCTTTTAACAGGGCGTTTCATAATTTCTAACTACGAAAATGATTTAAAATGCGACACCTATCATTCAACTAGAGCTTAAAATATCACAAGGATCCTCAAGAGCACAGCAAAGAGTGTATTAAAAGACACTTGTATTTATCAACGCTTTCTTTTCCGTATACCAGATTTTATGGAACCACTTCAGAGGGGTGTCAGCCAGTCAGATTCCAGGAATCAGCACTTTAAAGGAAAAATACACACCGGTATTCCATTTCTCCCTAACGATTTTAAGCATCGAAGTATTTAACTAGCATGTGAAATAGCGTGTGAAAAAGTGGTAGTTTTAAGCTTTTCTGCTAATATAATATGGAATCGCGTATCTAAAGAATTTAAGAACGGTATTCGTGTGCTGCGACAGGGCTGTGTAGGGCTGTTTCGCCTGCCTGTTCATGCGAGCTGTCTTGTAGCCGACTGGTCTAGGTGCGTGACTACCAGCTGGCAGGTTGTGTGTTCGAATCCAGTTGGTGCCGGACTTTTCTTTTAACAAACATTTCTTCGAAAAAATAGAATAGCGATATTATGGACAATCAATTGACTTTTATATTTCAAAATATCGCAACATGATCGATATTTGCGATATTTTGAACATATCTTCCCTTCTGACAGCGGTTCCTGCTTCTATTGTGTGTGTGTGTGCAACAGAGTAAATTTTTATAGAGAAATGGAGGCTGGACAGTATGCGTTACAATATAAACATTTATATTGATTTAAATCGTGTTCTGATTTAAATCGCAAACGCGTGTTTAATTATATGTGTTTTTTAATCATAATCAGGCTAATGCAACATAAATTGATACAGTATCTTTGTCTTCTAAGTATCTTAATAAACTTTCAGCATAGCTTTCTACCCGTCAAGATTTATATTTCTTGGGATTTTGGGATCAAACGTGGAAGGATTAGATTATAATCATTTTTATTTGTCAAATACGTGATTGTATTTCTGAATGTTATGTGACACCTACAGTAGTTCACTGCTTTAAATACATTGAATTAAGAAAGTTATGTGTAGCACTTTAGATCTTTTTTCTGAACCAGGGAAAATCTGATCATGTTTCTCTATAACAATAATAAAAAACTTTATTTTACATATCGCCTTTTAAAAGTGGCATCTCAAAGCAATACAGTAGATCGAAAAACAGTTAAAAGGGACCAAATTAAATACCAGACAATCGCAAACGCGTTTTCAATAAAATTATTGTATTCATTCAGCAGTTTGTGAGAGGGACATCCGGCAGGGAGAGACACACACACCGGTTTTCATTGACAAAATTGTTTTTTTTCAATTCCTCTTGTCTAACAGGAATGTTTTGTTTGTGGACAGACTGTTAGACAAGAGGAAAAGACCGCCTCCTCCTACGAAGCATTAATCGCGTACCTAAGGAAAATTGCAGTATACCTTTGTTCATGCACATCATTATACAGTACAGTATCTCAATTTGTATTTCGATAAAAAAAATCGTTTGCCCAGCCACTACTGTTGTTATTGTTTTTATCCTGTAAAGCGTTTCCTTTTTCTGCGTTTTCCATTTCCTTTTTCTGATCACTCGCTTTCTGGATACACATCTCACCTGTCCTGTTCTTTGTTTTCCTGGTTTGCTGATTATGCCTGCTGCGGTCCACTCCTACCCTCACACCTAAAGAATACTATTTTAAATTTCTTGGCGCAGTTCATTAACCCTTGTATGTGCTGTCCGCGCCCAAAATGCAATTAAAAAAAAGTCAAAAACCGCGCTCAAAATGCAATTTAGAGCTTAATAAGATGCACTCCACAGGCAAAATTAAAGACAAAATTAAAGACGATTACAATCTGTAATCTTTCCACTTGTACTGTGAGTCATCGGACAGTTTCTGCTTTGTGTAAGGATGGTGAGAAAGCTGTGCTCAATGTATTTAAGGGACTTAAAAGTAAAAGGAGATGCTTCATATTGCTTGACTAATTTTAAAAACCAAGTTATAAATGCAGACGCTCCCTCTGTGCCGCGCCGGGTGTAAATATCAAAGTATACATTCCCAACAAGAATTGTACCCATCTGTCATGCAAATAAAACACCTTGAATTGAATTGAATTGAGGGAGAGAGGGGGGTAGTGGGACAGAGATACTGTAGACAGACTCAAGGCAAATAAGATACTTATGGGTATGCAGGCATTCACGACAGCAACATACGAAACGTTTGCACGTACTGTATAGTTAAGTTATTACTTGGTTTTCAAAGTGCAACGAAATACAATATTGTTGTTGCTGCTGTTCTGGTTGTTTTTATCCCGTAAAGCGTTTTGAGAAGCCACCTTTAAAGGCGATATATACTGTAAAACCGCTGATTCTTATGGAATGTGTTCCGCAGGAGATTCAAATTTTTATTTATTTATTTTTTAATCGCGTATCTTAGGAAATCTCAGTATAACTTTGTTCATGAACAGTGGCATGTTACATTATCATTCGTTTTTTTAACAAGGCTCGCCAGCTAATGTGAATCGAAACCTGTCTTGCTAGCTTTTAAAGTCGTGCATGTGTAAACTGTACTAGAGGGCATGCAAGTTACTCTGCCCCTTTCAGCTGCAGGGAGTCCCTCTGCTGCAACACACAGCAGATAGAACGGGAGACTATTGCCTTTCATATCTGACACCAGTGAAGTAAAAGGGGTGTCTAAAGGGGTGATTTCAGACCACATTTTAGTTACTTTATTTTGTTTACTTTTAACATTTCTGTAATTTACAGTAGATGTCACAATTGAATTGTGAAATTGAATCATTTCAATGAATCTGTGCCATTCAAGTACCTGCTCCAGACAGTAACCACTGCTAAGGGTTTATATGAAGCTTGCATTAAAAGACTTTAAAAAAATGTCATGTTCCCATAAAAAAGTCATGCCTTGGAGTATAGACCCCCCAAAGGAATGCCATAGACTCAAACTGCAAAATAAACACATACAGAAAGAAAGTATTTGTATTGTAATTACAAATCCTGGTATGAGTGATTGGTATGACTTTCCTCATTACAAATCTCTTATTAGAATTTAAATTTCTCTGTAACTCCAGGTCAGAACAGAGAAAATGTAACTGCCTTAAGGAGTTTACGATTATGAAAAATAGAAGGATAAGCATGATACGTATGTCTTCTGTCATTTTCTAAGTCATGTTACTGAGCACCAAATCTTATTGAGAATATGAATCCATTTAAGGTTTATACCATTAAAGTAAAGGTTTATTCCATGCTGAAAATGTTTGTACCAGACTTTTTTGAGGCCTGTTTAATTGTGTCTGAAGTCTGATGTTGTAAATTTTATTGTTAAAAAGATCCATGAAAATGTCACTACTAAAGTTAGCTGGTACTGTTGGTATTGTAAGTGGCAAGTAGAGCTCATATTTTAGATTTTGTGTAGTTGCTAGCGTTGAACTGTGTGTTGGATGCACATGAATTGAAGGAATGGGCAAACATAGCTGATGCGGATCCACAGAGCCAGCATATTAAGATGTTTATAATTAGAGGCAATTTGTTTAAATAACTAGGTATGGATACTGATGTGCAAGAGAGGTGGAAAGGCTGTTTCCTTAAGCCAGCACTATAAAATGTTTTATTCTCAGTGAGATGCTGCCATTTCATAGTGGGTTTCTAACACTGTGTATAGTTCCATCCACACAGTGCCTTTACTTCCATCCATTTCTAATCTCTTTATCCAGTACAGAGGATTTGGAGCCTATCCCAGTAAGCGACGGACACAAGGCAGAATACACCCTGGACATAGCGCCAGTCCATCACAGGACAGACAGACACAAACACACACACACCAGGGCCAGTTTAAATCTAACCTCAGAACCTTTCTTTTCAGAAGACTTAGTGTCTGTATCTGCTTCATTTTCTAATTTTGGTAGCACCTCTAACTGCTTGTCTTTCTTATATGCATTTACTTTGTAATCTGTGGTTCTTTTATCTGTTTTTACATCTACTGTATTGCTTTGAGATGCCACCTTTAATGGTGATATATCAAATAAAGTTTTTTATTATTGTTATAGGGAAACATGATCAGATTTAAAAAGATCTAAAGTATACTAGTTTGTCACTCTTCTCATTCCCTTTGCTAAATGACTTTTCATACTAATCTGATCAATCTAACTGCCAGTTTTCTGTGCTTTCTCTATCCTGCTAGATTTGCAATTATTCTGAAAATGTTCATCTTGAAATAACTCATTTCTAAATACCTTTTTCACTGTTAACATCTTGCAGCAACTCTGCGACAAAATATACACTCTGACAGTTCATCCTGCTACCAACATTAAATAATACAAATCTTAAGATTTCTATATTTATGTCTTTATTTAGTGGTTTCATTAGTGACAAAGGCTAAACTTTCTTGGAAAAATGTCTTTTATGTGTTGCGGAAAAAACTGACTCGCTTTAACAAAATATGTTTACAAATCCTTTCACCTGGCATTTTCGTAGTTAGAAATTATGGAACGCTCTGTTAAAAGCAAGGGAGTTCTTATGTCCGTTGCAGTTCTTTTGCAACATGAATATAATTATATCGTTATTAATTTCTTGAGATACGCGATTCCATATTATATTCCCTATTAATCAAATTCTAAAAGTATGCTTGTTGACTCCGGTATCGCGTTAGTTAAAGACTTCGATGCTTAAAATGTTTAGGGAGAAATGGAATACTGGTGTGTATGTTTTCTTTAAAGTACCGAGACCAGCCATATACTGTATGTTTAAGTTCCAAAATTAATATCGTTTATGGACTTCACACGCGTTGCAGTATGCTCCTATTCTTTTTATGCTCAGGCACTAAGATCTCCCTTCTGCTTTGTGTAAGGATGGTATCAAAAGCAATCTTAAGTGGTGAGAAAGCTGTGCTCAATGTATTTAAGGGACTTAAAAGTAAAAGGAGATGCTTCATATTGCTTGACTAATTTTAAAAACTAAGTTATAAATGCAGACGCTCCCTCGGTGCGCTGCTCTGGTGCGCCGGCTCTTACACAGTGCCTGTCTGCCGTAAGCGTTGCAATATACATACCCAACACTGCTTGTACCCATCTGTCATGCAAATAAAACACCTTGAATTGAATTGAATTGAGGGGAGAGGGGGGGAATACTAAAGCCAATACTGGCTCAATACCCTCAATGGGCTTTGACGTGCTAATGCGTTGGTTTAACAGTTCGGGTGTGGCAGGCTTCCAATGTCAACTCGACTCGATTGGAAGACAATGAACGTATTTTAGCCCTAAATGAATTAATAGCAAACATGGTTTACATAAAATACATTTTTCCAAGAAAGTTTATAATAATACGATCTATAGTTGAAATCTGAGCCTACTTTAAAAATAAAGGAAAAGCATTTTCAGAGAGCAATCACGCTGTGTTTATGTAGAAAAAGCGATTAGGTTTATGAGCAATCTAATTACCTATTCGCTTAAAACGCTATATAAAATAAAGTTTATTTAGAGATGAATGATCAGTGTCGCAGTTTAAATAATGGGAGTCAGGAAACTAACACACAGCGCCACCGGATTTAATAACGCAATAAAAACGCTATAAAGTAATGTGACTAGGCACAGAAAAAGTTTACAGCACAGTACAATAATAAATGCTGGCCATGACTTTAGAAGCATAAATTACCTTACACTCAATTTAAACACAAGCTGTCTTTCTGTATGAACCTCTAAGCTGGTTCATACAGAAAATGTAGAAATGCATTAGCCTGATTATGATTAAAAAAACACATAATTAAACACGCGTTTGCGATTTAAATCAGAACACGATTTAAATCAATATAAATGTTTATATTGTAACGCATACTGTCCAGCCTCCATTTCTCTATAAAAATTTACTCTGTTGCACACACACACACAACAGAAGCAGGAACCGCTGTCAGAAGGGAAGATATGTTCAAAATATCGCAAATATCGATCATGTTGCAATATTTTGAAATATAAAAGTCAATTGATTGTCCATAATATCGCTATTCTATTTTTTCGAAGAAATGTTTGTTAAAAGAGAAGTCCGGCACCAGCTGGATTCGAACACACAACCTGCCAGCTGGTAGTCACGCACCTAGACCAGTCGGCTACAAGACAGCTCGCATGAACAGGTAGGCGAAACAGCCCTACACAGCCCTGTCGCAGCACACGAATACCGTTATTAAATTCTTTAGATACGCGATTCCATATTATATTCCCTTTTAATCAAATTCTAAAAGTATGCTTGTTGACTCCGGTATCACGTTAGACTTCGAAGCTTAAAATGTTTAGGGAGAAATGGAATACTGGTGTGTATTTTTTTCTTTAAAGTACCAAGACCAGCTATATACTGTATGTTTATGTTCCAAAATTAATATCGTTTATGGCCTTCACACGCGTTACAGTATGCTCCTATTCTTTTTATGCTCAGCTACTAAGATTTCCCTTCAGTGGTAAAATTCAATATCTACAACTTGCACAGCAAAGACGTTTACTGTAAGTCTTTCTACGACAGACCAACAGACCACGAGTGCCCCTGTTGGTCAACCAATCACGTACTGCGGTGCCACGCGTCATCTTGCGTCACACTGAGCGACGCCACCTGCGGTACGTGTCTGTAACGCGCACTTTGAATGGCTGCATCTGTAAGTGTGCACCCCCCCCCCCAACTAATACTTTGTGGAAGCACCTGTTGCATTTATTACAGCAGTAAGTCTTTGTGAATAAGTCTCTATCAACTTTGCAGATGATAATTTCTAGCGGCTTGCTGAATATTTATCCCACAATAGAAACGTTTTGGGATAAAAACAATTTTGATTTGATGTGCTATCATGTAAACTCTTTCTCTTAAGTTTGAAAGAGATTGCATTTGGTATTGCATGTAATTAGATGGTAATTCTTTTATTTGCTCTGTCCTCTTGTTAAGATGTGTTTTATCATGAAAATAAAGTATATGCTCATTAGAGGGGGAGTAATACCTTGTCTGTTAATCAAATATAATCAGCAATTATGGACAACAATTTTTTTGCCGAGGTTGTGAATATTATAATGCCTCTGAAGTAGTGCTGGGCGATAATTCGATAACGATAATTATCGCGATATAATTTTCTGCGATATATGTTTAACAAAAGTTCTATAAATGTTCGATATATATGTTTATGCTTTGCGCAAAATACTGCGCGAGTACGCGTGCGCGTGTGAGTGTTGCAGACCGGGCAGCTAACGTGGTGGTGTTTACCCACACGGTGGTGGCTGACAGGATTGTAGTTAGAGTGGAGAAATGAGCGACACTGAAGCAAATGTAGTGCTGCCAATGACCAGCTCGAAGGACGATGACATCGTCGACAGAAAAGGTCATTCAACTTCGGTAATTTGGAGATATTTTGGCTTTTTACGATCAGACATAAAACAGAGCACTTTAAACATTGCAGTCTGTCTTAGCCATGTTCTATGTGTGTTTTATCACACTGCAGTATTTAATTTTTCTATTAAGATATTTATTTTGTAAATTTTACTCATGCATATTTTGACATAAAAAAGACTTGAATACTCTCTACCTCAGATTTGTTAAATGTTTCTGCTGTTTGGCAAGTGTTTGTTGCATTCTTAAAATAAAGAGTTGTTTAATTTACCAGTTAACTGGTTTCTTCAACTTTCACTAAGGAGAAAAAATCTGCCTTTAAACTTGAAAGAAATAATGATTTGACATTTATTGTGATAATTATCTATATTGACTGATATGAACATTTTTATCGTGATAATGTTTTTGGCCATATCGCCCAGCCCTACTCTGAAGTCACATCAAACCTTCCTGTAAAATTAAAAAATACAGAAATACAAGCGGGCACTGATTTGTGTCCAGGATACTCTAACGTAACGGATCCTGCCCCAGAAAGTCCCCCTTCTCCCCTTTTCAGCCAATGTCCACCAAAAGGTCTCTGCACGTCTCTGCTTCACAGGCATTCTAGCATGTTTGTGGAAAATCATGCTTTCCTAGTCACGGTCATTTAAACCGTTTTACAAGAACATTTTGCTTTGTATTGTATGTGCCTTAGAATAGTTGAATCTCCCTCTGCCGTATTAAATGTATCATGGGTTTTTTGATTATTATACAATGTAATGATGTAATTGTAATTATGTAATTATACAAGGGAAGTTATCTGTCTGATGGGGTTCAGACCTCTTACCAGAGTGTGAAATACTGTAGGAGTGTTTCATATACCACAATAAAAAATACACCTTTATTTATTTATTTTTAATCATTTAATTAGTAATTTATTAAGTAAAATGTACTTGTGCACTTTGGCTGCCCTCAAATCATCCAGGTGGGGGCTGCACATTGGTGGTGGTGGAGGGAAGTTACCCGTAAAGAGCTTTGAGTGGATTATTATTATGGTTTGCTAGAAAAGCATCAAAATTGTTGGGGCTTAGGTTTTGTGCTTCAGAAGGTCTAAAAAAACAATTAAGTCCAAATTTAGAAAGCAGTAAAAATACAAGGTACTTGAATGACAAGGTAAATTAGAAATCAAGTGAAATCAAAGTGGTGTGAATTTTGGTTTTGGTTTATTTCTTTCAGGTTCTAGAGCAGTACAGGAGATGTAGGATGCTTTTACAAAACAAAGTTACTCCTGCTGATTGAGAGAGTCAGTTTTTAATGAATGGTTTTTTGTTTATCCAGTTTCCAATTCCTTTTGATCTATCTTGCTTAAGAAAGTGAGACAAAATATGATTTGGGAGTAAAGATGGAAGTTAATGTCTTCATAATGCATGCAGCTTTTTATTTGCTCCCACCCAAAGAACAAGTGTATTAGAATGCCTTGAAATTAAAGCAAAGCTGGATTCTAATGTTGTAATTTGATCCTAAAGAAAAAACAAGATCTGTGATTTCATGTGCTGAAAATACCTTAAAGCCTCTGATCCATGACTGACACCTTTTTTCTTTTTTAAAGTGGTCATTGTTATCACACTCACAGTGTTTTTGCAGTCCAGGTAAACAACAGAATTCACTTGTAAAAAAACATCTCTTTATAAATGGCAGACATTTTATGGACAGTGCCTTACAGGGCAAGACATCCAGAAATACAGTGCATCGCTTCTCACAAAAAACTGTCATGTGGAAAATATTGATTTTAAAATGTTGGGTTTTTACCTTTATGATGTGACATACCTGGGAGACATGTGCCATGGCAGTGATCATTTAATAGGCAAGTCTAGGTAAAACACACAATGCTATGTTTATTTACAGTGAAATACAAAAGAAAAATAATCTACCAAACTAACAAAAGTCAAAACTCCTCCTTGTGCTCAAAAAGTAGACTTCTTCTGTTCCTTCGTTATGCATACTGGCATACCAGTACAAAAACTAAGCTTCTTTTAGAAAGACCCTTCTTAAAACTCTTCTCCAAAAATAGTCTCTGTCAGAAAACGTTTGAAATTATGCTTCTACATATCCAGCCGATAACAACTCACAAGTCCTGAGCTTTAAGCTCCACAGTTGTGTGCCTGGTTGCCTCCTTTTCCTTCTGGTTCAGACACATACAGTAGCAAAGGATCTGCTCTCTTCAAGGACAGCAGTAATGACTGATGTAAAAGCCTCAGCTTCCTGGTTTTGAAAATGCTACCTGACCAATTGTCTTCTCCCAGCTGGTTAGGTTACTAAGCATTCTGAACTGCCCTCTTACAATGGTCACAAATATAGGATGGAGTGCTGCATTTAAATGACCTTATATAGTTGCTATTCTAGACCTGTGTCCACCAATATGATTTGTGGGTCAGTAGGTAGCATTCTCTTGTTGGGGCATAAAAATGAATGCACTATTAATTCAGTAATAACCTGTGGTATTCGTAGTACTGATCAAGCCAGGGCCAAACATCCAAAATGTCCAAAAATAGTTTTCTACTTGAGATTTTTCTTCTAACTACTGGTAAGAGGTTTGTAGCTATAAATTGTCCCAATATGCAAACACTGATGACCAAATGGAAAACTTTAAAAAGAAAAGTTTAAACCAAAACAAAAAAATTGATACCAAACAGGGATACATTGCATTTCTTTCATATAGTTGTGATGTTGGTACATAATATTGCTGTTTGTCATACTGTCTTACAGACTGTCCAGATTTTGATTGGGGTTCTGAACCTCATGTTGGGACTGTTACTTGTTTTCACAAAGCCTACCATGGTGACCTTCTTTGGTGTTCCCTTTTGGACTGGAGCTATGGTAAGTTAAAGGATACAGGTTTTAGAAAGACTGATATTTTTTTGAATTTGTGAACTACACTGAAAAATTGAAATTGATCCTAAAATGAGAGTGATCTGTTGCACGTCTGTGTTGCCAACTGGTGTTTGGTAATCCTAAGACTTTTTTGTGTTTGATGTTTGGCAAATGTCTTGATAGTCTAGCACTATCAATTATTAAATCTTCAATTTTACTCATCAATGATGTCTGTTAAAAGTGAAAAGAGGTTTTTTTTGACATAGCATAGAATCTGTCTGTACTAATGTTTGTGTGGATTTTTTAATGAAATAATACAAAAACAGTATAGATTGCTATGTCTTTAAAACTAAAATTAAACATTGATTGTATAGATTCACTAATAAGGTTATTTACAACAAAGCACTTAGTTAACACCTGAATGATGCTTTCTCCTCAGTTTAATCATATGGAAATGTTATTACAAAATTTAGATCTTTAGAAAATCAATGAAAAGCAGGAATTAAATGAGAAAACATATGTACTGTACAGTACAGGAAGAAGCAGTTAACACTTATTAGCGACACAGTTCAGTTTTCCTGAATACCAGTTTGCCTCTGAAGGAAAACCATGTTTAAATAATGGTCAGATCATCACACTGTCCTGAAATATCTGCAATGCTTTCTCTATTCCTGCTTAAGCATGTCTGCAATGGGAAAATAACAAAGGAATATAAATGACCTTGAAGTTTTTTACATGATTGTGATCGTGTAGCACTTATATGCGTTAAGCTTATCTGCAGTGTGCATTTTCATTTAGTAGGAAAGTTATAAGTAAGGCTCTAAGCACTAGGATGTATACTGACATATACTGTATAGTTATGCAGAGATTACATTATGCACTTGTTGGGTCTGTAAAATAGCAAATAGAAGATTCTTTTCAGTCTGAAACAGAGCAGACAAAGGGTCTTTTCATGAGTGCACTGGACGAAAATACAAAATCCTGAAAAATTATTAACAAAGTTAATATAGCAGGCTGCTGGTTTCAATAATAAGGCACACATCTGAGTGCCAGATTATTAAGAGATATTCCCAGTCTTAGATGCACCAGGAGTTCTTCTTTAACAGTGTTAATTTCTTCTATGAAAATTATGATGAAAGTGCTTGTCAGTGACCTGTTTTTTAATTTTAGTCAATTATGGTGAAACACTCACAAAAATAATCCACAATCACCACAATCACCACGACGAAGAACACATAATATAGAATTAATACATAAAATACATATAAACTATTTAGTTGAGGTGGGTAGCTGCGTCAGCATGTGTAAGCAGCAAAGGAACTGAAGATTCTTCACACCTGAAGAAGGCTCCACGGCTAAAACGTTGTGTTTTCTTTCTTTTCTTTTCAGCATGGAATAAACTATACAGTTTGTGCTCAAATATATTTCCAACAGTGAAAGGTCAAAACAGGAAAATAAAACTTGAGAAGCTGTAAATGTACAAAGAGAGGTAGTCTTGCCATCTCTTAATGATGTGAATACTCCATTCATGTAGTATCATTAATAATTCTTTTTTTTTCTTCTGCAGTACATAATATCAGGGTCGCTATCTGTGGCTTCTCACAAAAAAGCTAACATTCACATGGTAAGTTCAGAAAAATCTATGCAACCACAGATTATTGGTGCATTATCCAGAGTCTTTAATGAGGGAGGTATCATAACATTTTACACATTTATACTCTTCTTCCTTTGTTGTTAATAATTCACTTTCTTCTTATTTTTCAGATTAAGGGGACTATAGCAATGAACATTATCAGCTGTATAATGGCTGGTGTTGCAATTGTCTTCCTCTGTATTGACCTAAGCATGAGACACTCTAACTGCTGGCCATGGTCTTCCTTTACTTATGAGTACAGGGATTGCCAATTAATGACATTCCAGCTCAATGTAAGTAATGTATTTTAATAACAATTGTACCTAATGCTGTGTTGTTAGTACTCGAGTATCCTTAGGAATGATACTGCTATACTGAAATAGTAAAGCACCAGTAATTTTAACCCTTCCTCTCTAAACAGTTTCTCAACTAAGTTGCAGAAGCAGATGTATTTTGCTCTTTCAGTATAAGGTGATGATTGAAAAAAGAGAATGAAATAAGTATAAAAAATAATCGATCATGTGTAGATGATTAACACACCTGAGGGGATAAAGTATTTGATCATACATTCTTTTTTATAAGCTTTTTTCACTTCTCTTTTGTTTCATATGGTAACCAAGTTTCTGTGTAAATTTCTAAATTGAAATTTGAACAAAAAGTACACTTAATTAATAATATTTTACATGAATGCATTAACAGAGTGGATTAGGGTGAAATTCGTTAAATGTTTGCAAAAACTGTAAAGAAAAATCAAAAACTCAAATTAGTTGCTTAAGTTTTCACTTCTTTACTGTGGCAAACCTAACAAAATTACTTTGAAACCGTAAGAACAAAGTTTAAAACCCAGGGATTAAATTGTAGAGATCAGGAAGATGGTTTAAAAAAAATAAAGATGATGAATATCCCTGAACATGATGAATTTGATCATTAGGAATTGGAAGGTGCCTCATATACACAGCCTTACAGTGACAGTTTACTCCTTACAGTGCTCAGTGTGAAGAGACAGCCTGATTTAGGCAGTGACTTTGAAAAAGCTACGGAGCTCAATGGCTGAGGTTGAGAAAATGTCAATGCGTCAAAGCTGGCATGTATGGCAGAATGGTGAGAAGGAAGACATTATCATGACAACTCAGATCCTACACTGGGTTTGCAACAGCATTTAAGGGATATTGCAAGCATGTGGTAAAATATTTTGTAGTCAAAAAAGAGAAAATTGGAACATTTTGAACTACAGATGTAGCCATTTAAAATGTGTGAGTTGTCGCATACAAGTGGCATACAAGTTTTGATATGCATTCTGAATGGCTGCATCTGTAAATGCAAAAGGGTTATGTTTGTCCCATACCCAACACGGCACATCACTAAGTTAATGGCAGCCCTATTTGTCGGTCAGGGTGTTTCCAAGGATTTCCAACCACAAAATTATTCTGAAAGAATGTTTGCAAGAAAAGCATTGCAAATTAAACTGCTGAAAGCAGTGAAAATATTAATTTTGATTGTTTTTTTTGCAGTCTTAGTCCAATTTATTTGAACATTTTTCACAGCATTAACAAATTGAAGGATCAAACAGCAACATCTCTATGAGCACATGACCACAAATCAGTTATCTGTTTCCCCCCCCCTTTTGCTCTTGTGGGACAGGCTCTGGGCTGCCACAGTCCTTACCAGAAATATGAAGCTTTCTGGTAATGTATGGATAGTTCTACTAAGTAATTCTACTAATTGTAGAATTGATACCTTTCACATATTTGTAATTAATACTTTATTCCTTCATCTCAAGCCCTAAATCAAAGAAACTATGACTCGGGAAAATATTTATGACCTGTGTTTCTGGGCTTGAAAATACCACACTGATTTAGTATGGTATTCTGTGTGTTCTGTGCTTGTAGTGTTCTGATGCCTAGGAGTACTATAGTAAACATGTTGCTTAATGGTTGTAATCCTCCATTGTGTGATTCTTTGTCTTGTGCATTTTTGACAGGCTGCACTGGATGGAATCAGGGGGATCCTACTGATTTACTCTGTTGTAGAGCTCTGTGTGGCACTGTCCATCTGTGTCTTTGGATGCAAGGCGGTTCACTCCAATTCAGGCGATCAAATGGTATAAATCTTGCAAAGCAGTGGATTAATTTAAGTTCTTAAACATGAACAACACTTTATGCAGCAGACTGTAACATTATAACAGGGCTTCCCAAATGTGTGGCTAGTTGCATAAAATGTCTTAATTTTCTGTTAAAATTTGGCCTGAAGTGTCCCTTTAGTTCAAAGGTTTTGTGTTAAACGACTGTTGTAATAACTTCAGTTCAGGCACTGAATTGGTTCCTTATTACATGTGTTCAGCTGAGAGAATAAAAAGGACGATTTCTGTTTCTCAGACATTGATCAGGCCATTGTTCATATTTTCATCTGTTGTTGTCTTGTAGTCTGTGGTCCTTGTCCAGCATGCTGGTGACCCGATGACTGACCCAGAGCTGGCTCGCAGTCCCAGCGAGAGTGACGTACCCCTGCTGGACAGTGAAGAACAGCCACACACGTCACCTTCCTGTTCTGCATAACTGAAATAAACCAGTTTGGGTTCAAGGCTTACCGAAGGAATAAGGCAACAGATGGATTCTGTAACTACATCACAGATTGCACTTTTAGCTTAGGTAATAATCTCTGTCAGTCTATCAGCATTATTCACATACTGTATTTACATTACTGTGGACATTTGTTCTTCAAAATATAAACATAAAATCTTTAAAAAAAGTGATCCAAAACTCTGCCACACTTTAATAAAGCTACTATTTTAAACATTTTAAATAGCTATCAACACCCACATTCTTGCAGTTCTAAAGTGCTTTTAGGCATCCAAGATGCTGTGGATGCTGAAGAACCTTTTAATACTTATTTGATCCAGATTCCACCCACTTCATAGTTATTTAAGTAAGAGAATTAAGTTAAAAACAGCGGCACACCTGTGCATTTATAGCAATGTAATGAGGGAATGACTTGAGACTATAAGTAATAGAGCATGAATGTGCGCAGAAATCCATTAAACTTCTACTTATGCGAAAAGTTTAAGTCTCGAAGCAAATGTAAATTAGCAGAGGCACTTTAAAAGTTTTTTAAGGGGAGTAAGAGCATGTTGAAGGCTGAAAAATATCTTCATCCAAATTAAATGCTGCCATTCAACCCATGGAAGAAAAAAAATGATTTATAAAAACAGCATAGTGGATTATGTTGTAAAGGAAAAGACTGCAGTCAGACATGAGTGGCAACATGTTGGGGAGCACTTTCTCAATGTATGTTTAAATCTTTGCTTGGATAATTCTTCCAGTCTTTGACTTTCATCTTATGGATTAAAAGAATTAATAGCAGTCACTTGGAAAAAGCACAGTAAGGAGGCCGATCCAAGAGCATTAAAGACAAATACAATATATATAATATTATGCACCATATTAACACCTTATAAATGCACCTTATTTGTATTTGTATTTTGAAACAGCCTACTTTCATCAAATTATCTGAAATTGCGTCATTGTATTGTGTTCTAAGTGCAGTGAAAACATCTTACTTGGTATTTTCTAAAATAAACCTGTTAATATGGAAAATGTGTCTTTTGTATCAGTTTATGAGTCGAAAGTTGATATCTGCCATAGTAGTAATGCCTATTTGTTTTTCTTTATTATCTGCTTGTTAATCCAATAAATTAAACTCCACCCCACCTGTAATTGCCAATTCCAAACATCTCACTTGAGGCAATACTATTCACCAGTGATCACATACATTGTCGCCTTTGAGTTTACTGGTGGAGTTATTCCACTTTTATGCATTTTTAAAATCAAATGCTACTAAATACAGTATATATTTATACTACTTACTAAAGACTGCTTTTCCACCACATTTTTGTTGGATTTACTGTCATGAACCACACGTAAATACTTTGCCATAAGGGGCTATTTGTTTCACCATCACCCTTCACCTCTAGAGTGAATCCCCACCCAAATATCAAAATTCTATTTTAAGGATGTGACTTGCACCAGAAGTTAAAACACGAAAAAATACACCTGCAGATCATACAAATCATGCACTGAATATGGGTTGAGTCATGACATTACTATAACAATTAACTATCGCAGAACTACATTTTTTCATTCACATCATAGATACACAGGCTCCAGAATATCGACTTCATATTATCTTTGCAATGAGACTCCTCACAGCATAGCACCAGTCTATCAGTATGTATACAATGTGTAGCCAGCTTTTGTCTCTACTTTGTCCATCATTTATTCCTTGTGCTAGTTTTATCAGATGCATATTTTGTGCCATTAGAGATGTTAAAAAATAAGTTTGAAGTATCAGGCATTCTCGGGGAGGGTGAAACATGTCAAGAACGTACAGTATTTTAGACCTCTAATGTCTCTTTATTTTCATAGGTTGTAGACTTCTGAAAATACATAACTAACATGGGTAGTCACATTTTCAAATGCTATGATATTTGGTGATAAACTAGATACTTGTATAAAGTGCTTTGTAATAATCATAATACAATAAGTGACTTAATGGATGGCAGTTCCATATTATGAATTACTTAACAGCACAGACTGGTGCAAGTTGGGTGTTTTTCTTGCCAGTTTTGATCAAGCTCTCTCAAGATGTTAGGGGATCTCTTATGGACAGCAGTTTTCAAGTCTTTCCACAGATTCTCAAAACGGCTGTTGCTCAATGTCATCAGTTGGGTTCTATACAGTAGTAGTTATTTTAGATGTTCATGGGCCTTTTAAATACTTTAACATACTGGATGAAAAGACCTTTTCTAATGATTCAGGTAAGTAAACGTTTCAGGAAAATGCTTTAACATATACTGTTCAGTGGGTATAGAACATCTGCAGATCCTTTTCAGAGTAATACAGTAAAAAACGTTAAATCAAGATGCACTAAATCAGAAGTTATTTACACTTCAGTAGTTTGATTAGATTCTAAGAAATGTGAGAAAGAAATACTGTAATATTCAGAGTATACTTGGCTTAGCTCACCTGGCTGAGGGAATTGGCAGCCTAGCCAGACGGGGTCCAGACCCCCCAAAAGAATCCCCAAGAACACAGTGTTAAAAACACTGAGCTGAGAGCCAGTCAGTTTGGCTCCAAGGATCAGCTTAGAGCTACCTGTGTGGATGTAGGTGACACAGAAGTGTTAAGCAGCAGAAGCCGCTGGGTGACCAGAAGAGTAGTAGTAGTAATAATAATAAATTTTATTTTATATAGCACCTTTAAAGGTGGCTTGTCAAAATGCTTTACAGAATGACAACAACAAATGAAAAAAATATATACACAATGAAAATACGCAATTAGAGGAGACAGTAAATGGGAGTACTGAACACAGTAGGAGCAGAGGGTTAAAGAACAGAACAGTTAAGTAAAGGCCCTTCTAAATAAGAAGGTTTTGAGTCTATTTGAAAGACCTTAGGGAAGGTGACTCTGATATCCTTAGGGATAGAGTTCTGGAGCTTTGGGGCATAACAGGAGAAGGCTCTATCACCCATAGAGTGTGGAACGGGTTGGGAGGACAATTGGGAGAAAGGAGAAGAGCGAAGGTTGCGATGTGGAGCGTAGGACAATAGTAGCTCACACAAGCACTGAGGTGCCTAGCCATGCAGAGCCTTATAGGCAAGCATGAGGATTTTTATATTGACACAAAATCTGAGAGGAAGCCAGTGCAAGGAACCCAGGATAGGGGTAATGTGATCACTTGCAGTAGACCTGGTCAGGACTCTGGCTGCCAAATTTTGCAATACGTTGGAGTTTGTTCATTGTGGGTTGAGAAACCTTAGCGAGTAGAGCGTTACAGTAGTCAGTTCTGGAGAAGACAAATGTGTTGATGGGCTTTTCAGCACCAGTTAGTGATAACGTAGGACATAGTCTGGCAATATTTCTGAGGTGAAAGCATGATGTTTTGACAATATGATGCACATATAGGTCGGACGTCAAGCCTGAATCATCACCAGGTTTTTAATTTTGACTGAAGCTCAAGTACAGTACCATCCACAGATAGGGTTAAAGCATTGGCTTTAAAAAGTTGATGTGGGCGGGGGGGGGGCGCCAATAAGCATGACTTCATTCTTGTCACAGTTCAGATGAAGGAAATTTTGACTCATCGATGTTGGACATGCAATTAGAGAGAATAGAGACAGCCACATCAGTGTCAGGTTTGGTATGGATGTAGATTTGAGTATCATCAGCGTAGAAATGATAGCTGAGGCCATGTGATCTTAAAAGCTGACCAAGAGGAAACATGTAAATGCTAAAAAGTACGGGGCCCAGTATCGATCTGTGAGGATCACCAGACTTAACGAGGCCAATTTTAGAGCTAAATCTGCCAAGAAAGACAAAGTGACAGCGATCATTGAGGTAAGACTTGAATCATTTGAGAGCAGTTACTCTCAAACATACTCAAGATAAGTAAGATATCATGATTAACAATGTTGAAAGCAGCACTGGGATCAAGAAGAATGAGTAAGAAAAAGAACCAGAATCAGAAGCTATTAGAAGATCGTTAGTGACTTTGACCAGGGCAGTTTCTGTTCTGTGAAGTTTGGAGGGGTTCAAAAAGGTTATTTGCAATGAGGTGATTATTGAACTGAATTGCAACAACACATTCTAGAATTTTTTCAAGAAAGGGTAAGTTGAAAATGGGGTGAAAATTGTTAAGATTTTCCAGAGCCATGTTTGGATGTTTTGGCACAGGGGTAATTGCAGAAGTTCTGAGGACCATTGGTATGACATCAGTGTTCAAATATTCATTTATTATATTGAGGACAGTGGGGCAGAGTGATATGAAACAGGACTGAAATAAAGTGGTGGACTTCATATGTTAGACCAGTTTACTGACGAATGCTGAGTCAAGAAGAGAGAAGTTAGAAAGAAG
The DNA here is from genome assembly GCF_055471065.1 of Atractosteus spatula. Lineage (NCBI taxonomy): Eukaryota > Metazoa > Chordata > Actinopteri > Semionotiformes > Lepisosteidae > Atractosteus > Atractosteus spatula. The sequence continues at coordinate 13,895,082 of NC_142730.1, read as the reverse complement.
GGAACCAGTAATGTTAGGCAAGCTAAGAGGAGGTGTGGAAGTGACATGGGTTGTGGAGAGAATGTGATGCTGCATGCTGTCAATCTTGGAGCTAAAGAAATCTAAAAATGTGTTGCAAAGTTGTGACGAGGCAGGTAATGTGATGGGGTAGTTTGGCTTTAGCAGTCTGTTGATGGTGGAGAAAAGATGCCTGGGGTTGTTATGGTTATTTTCAATGATGTGTGAGAAGTAGTTGAATCTAGCAGACTGTATCATATCCTTATATTCAGACAAGTAATTGTTCCAAGCCTGATAATGTACATTTAGGCCAGAAAGACATTCAAGTTTCTGGGAGACTGCCTTCATTGAACGCAGGTCGTTGGTGTCCCAGGGGCAGAGCACGAAAAAGAGATGGTTCGAGTTTTTAGAGGAGTGAAGGTGTCAAAGGTAGATAAAACAGTGCTATTAAGCAAATGTATTTTGTCCTAGAGGATCAGAAGTAGAGAAACAAGATATGGAGGATAAAACAGAATTTGTGAAACTAGGTTGATCAACTGATTGCCAATTACGAAAACTTACAGAGCATGAGAGGTAAGTGTTAGAAACAGGTAATTCTAGATTGAAAAGAATAGCTAGCTGGTTGAACAGGAGACCACTGTTTTGTCTGTGCCAGGTTTCGGTTAAGCGCAGAAAGTCAAGTATTTTTAATAATGCCACTTATGAAAAGAGCCTTATTGTTGAAGGAGCAGGTGTTTAGTAGTGCTGATCTGGCCAGTTTCGGGGAGCCAGGAGCAGCAGGAGAAGCCCTGTCACCTATAGAGTGTAGATGGGCTTTGGGGACAGACTGAGATTGAGAACAGAATTAAATGAATGTGAGGTGCGAGGTAGGGAGTAGGAGGATAGTAGCTCAGACATATACTGAGGTGCCAAACCATGCAGAGCCTTGAAGGGCAGCATGAGGATTTTGATGGTGACACGAAACCAGTGCAAGGACTCCAGGATAGGAGTAATGTGATCACTTGCACTAGATCTGGTCAGGATTCTGGCTGCCGAATTCCAAATGTACTGTAGTTTTTTCAATGTTGCATTTTTAAAGAAAACCTTCTGTCCACTGCAAAAAAGCTAAAATTGAGGTGGAAGTTTATCTTTTAATATGACAACTACTCTAAGCACACAGTCAAAGCAACAGTGGAGCTGCTGAAGAACAAAAACATAAATGCCTTCAAGTGGCCCAGTCAAAGCTCTGACCTCAGTCCAATTGAAAATCATGGAATGACTTGAAGTTTGCGTTCTATCAACAGTCGCTTTGCAATTGAACTGTGCCTGAACAGTTCTCTTGGGCAAATGGGCAAACAATGCCAAATCTAGATGTGCCGTGTTGCCACAGATCTAACCAAAATGAATAATGGCTGTAATTCAAATAAAAGGTGCTTTTACCAAATACTAATTCAGGGGTGTTAACAGTTACCTAAGCCGTTTTTCAAGGTTTTTATTGCTTTTCAAAATGTGTTTTTTCTCTTGGAGTAGTGTATTATGTGTTGCAATACTGTGTGTAAAGTGTAAGTTTTGATTTAGCGTATCTTGATTTCAGGCTGTTAGGCCACAGAATGTGTTACTTTGGAAAGTGTAGACTTTCTATTGGCACTGTCGGTATGTTTGTACTACATGTAAGTCAGCAGAGGGCCCCATTGCATTAAATGTAAGCTTTATTTCAGCTTTAAGTCAATAAAGCCTGTTCAGTTTTCTAGCGTTTTTCATTATTTCAATCCTTTTAATAAAACTGCTCATTAGCTGTACAGTATACATTTTTATTTTAATACCATCTCTAGTGACCTTACAGTCTTCAAGACCTATCCTTTCATAGAATTTAATATTATTCTGTTGACAGGTGTGTTTTCTCCATTCCATAACACACATTTTGAACTATTACAATTATATTATCTTAAATTAGTTATATTAATTAGTTAATTAATACATTAATTTGTTAATCTAATCAATCCATTTTTAGCCATTTCTTCCAATTTGGGGTTGCAGTTGAGCCAGAGCCTATCCTGGCAAGCAATGCAGGATATACAGTACCTTGGACATTGGACAGCCCCCGTTTGTCCGTTTTTTTACTTTCTTCAAATCCAGACTTAAGAACTTCTTTTTACCAGAGTTTACATCTGATTGATATATATTCTATCTGTATGAACCTGTATACTTTTGGGTTTTTTTTCTTTTACTTTTTGTATGTTTTTGTCATTTTCATTATCACTATCTACAGTGTTTTTTAACTTGGAACGGCATTTTATAAATACAACTTATTATAGTACACTACCATAAATACTAAACACATTGCATAGTATAGAAACATGTTGTTAGCTTATTGGTTAACAGAAGTTAATTTGAGTTCTCTTAAAATATGTGTATTGTCTATGGCGTTAATGTATATTATAAATAGTCCTTGGATGAAGAAAGACGATGGTGGAATACTAATGGAAAGGGTCAAAACAGATGGTATCAGTGAGCTCTGTATGCACACACCCCACTGAATTTGCTGAAGGAAAGCCCTTTAATACTCCCCTAGGGATGAGATTTCCCCATTCCACTCTCACTCTAAGAGCATCTCAAATGGTGTAACAGTGTTGAGGTTTATTAGCCTCCACTCTGGGTCCAGATTGGTGATGCAGGTACTGTCAATACTAGCTGACTATCAGATGTGTAATCAACAGATACAGCTTGCTACTTGGGAAGACACTAAACTCTCTTTGGAGCAGAGCAAGCTAGTATGAGATAAGACATGTCTGTTGTTTCACATCGAAACAATAATGATTAAAACTTCTGCCCCAGGAGGCAACTGTATCCTGTTAGGGTAACAGAACATTTAAATTTAAAATAGGAAAGAGAAAAGAAAACCTTTTCATTTTTACTTCATATTCTAATAAAATGGCAAAGCATTCTTCTTAATCTTTTTTGACACCATACTACTTCATACATAAAAATCTGCAAAGATGTATCGGGGAATCAAGAAGAAATGGATTGGGAAAAAAATACTGTATTTAAAAATCAAGCCGCTACTTGAATGACGCCAGAGATCTCTGCATGAGAGAATTTCACAATCACTCAGACAAGTTTCTGTATGCTTTGTTAGAATGTTGCTGCTTAATGACTTGATAATCCCTTCATAACTGTTACTCAAGAAATTATAATCATGTGCATAAAACCATATAGGAATGTGCAAATCACATAATTTGTGCATACGAGGTCATGACATTTATTTTAGCATTATTTATAGCGCTGAACAATACAAAGAATTACTGAAAAAAATGTCATGACCTCATAGTAGTGTAAGTATACAGGTCCCACGCCCCCTTTCTTATCCAATGGGATGCCGTTATTTGTTGTGATGCCCCGCCCCCTTCTGAGCCGATGGGAGGCCATTATGTGTTGGTATGTCCCGCCCCCCACCTTCGACAGTGGTGTGGTGTTGCAGGGTGCCAAATTTCCGTTGCCCCGCATTTATAAATATTGTAACGCTCACGGGGTTCACTGATGGAAAGAAACAGGCCGGACGCTCTGGCACGGGTTGGCAGGACATTTATTAGAGACGCTGAAGAAGGTTACACACATAGGGACAGGGGAGATACAGCACTGCACCACACCTACACAGACACAAGGGGGAAGAGGGCGTCTCCAGCCCTCGTCCCACTCTATACAGGCGGGTAGTCCCGCCCATCAGCTGATGTTCCCAGCCTGCCTTGCGTGTGCATGGCTACAGTGCCCCCCGTGAGTGCTACAATATATATATATATAAAAGTGTATATTTGTATCAGACGTCGCCTATTAACAGGTGTTCTATGATATCTGTATATATACTGTATATACCTGTACAGTACATGGTGTTAATCCCACATGTCATATCGACAGGATGTAGCGATTTTACACTTCCATCACCAGATCTGAAACCCAGAACCCTTGCCAGACAGTCATGCGCGTACATAACAAGCTGGGTATCCCCAACAACCCTTATAGACCTGCTAATGGGGTTGTATTTAAAACCTACAGTTGTCAGCTTGGTTTTGTCCATAGTGTGCTTCATTTCAAGCATGAGCTGATCGATGCTACTGTAGTACCCCCTGGGAATGGTGCAGGTCCATATAGCATCAGTTTCTTCGTTGATGAACAGAAAATCTTCATCTTGGTTGAATGTGTTTAGCACGTGCGGATAGTGCAGTTCTATCAGGTACACTTCCCAGCTCCCATCCAAGTCAATTGCCTTTGCTAAATACTCCGTGAAGCATGAGATGGTGTTCTTTGGAAATATTTGCATCTATATATCTGTGGCACTGTGGCTAAGGATCTGCGCCTATGGCTGGAAGGTTGCTGGTTCAAATCCTGTGGCCGGAAGAGGAATCCTCCTCCGTTGGGCCCCTGAGCAAGGCCCTTAACCCCAACTGCTCCAAGGGTGCCGTATATATGGTTGACCCTGTGCTCTGACCCCGAGCTTCTCTTTCCCTGTCTGTGTGTCTCATGGAGAGCAAGCTGGGGTATGTGAAAAGACCCATTCCAAATACAAGAAATTGTATATGGCCAATAAAGTGATCTTATCTTTCACCTCTGAGGCCTTTACCCAACTATTGAATTTATCCTTCCAACCATGCCACTTTAACAAAAGCTGTTTGTTTTAACCACACCCCCTGGATGCTAGAATCTTTTGTATGTGGTAGATGCGCTCGGCATTGGGGTTTATTTTCTGCAGCTCCTCTGTGTAAAAGGAGCCCTTAATGTAATCGCCTGTGTAGTCTTACAGTTTGTAGTACAGTCTCAGAGCTGGGATCCGCTCTTTGACAATGAAAATGTCATCCGTGAAGGTCTGCTTATACCCTTTCTCAAACATTCCCTTTATTTTGGACACCCTTACATGGTTACCCACATTAAATGAAAACTTTGACAGTTTTCTCACAAAGACTGTTACTGTTACTGACTGTTATGTCTCACCATAGACTGTTCTCAACACCTTAAGACCACTGTATTAGCCATATACAATTTCTTGCATTAGGAATTTGTCTTTTCGCATACCCCAGATTGGTACCCTGAGATACACAGGCAGGGAGAGAGAAACCTGGGGTCAGAGCACAGGGTCAGTCATTTATATGGCGCCCCTGGAGCAGTTGGGGTTAAGGGCCTCACTCAGGGGCCCAATGGAGTACGATTCCTCTGCCAGCCACAGGCGCAGATAATTAGCCACAGTGCTACCGCTCTGCCCTAGGGAGATGTCGGGTGTAATTTAAATGTTGGAGATCACTTAATAGTCGTGTGGTAACTATGATTATAAGAGTAATAAGGTCAGGTAGGACATCAATATATCGGAATGTGTTTTTGTGGGTAAAGTACCTCCACATTTTTGTTTAATTAGTTCTGTTAAACCTCTCTATCACACTAGCCTTCACATCACTGGCTGTAATGAAATGTTCAATATTCTCATGTTAGAGAAATTTTGGAAAGTCCTGTTAAGAAATTATTTTCCCTTGTCTGTTTGTAGTTTTTTAGGAGAACGGCCCTCTTTGAGTATATTTCGGAAAGCCCTGGTCACTGCTTCTCCAGACTTGGTTTTCATCAGTACAGCCCAGGCATATTTAGACGTATTTATTGTCTATACATGTTAAGATGTAACTGAAACTGTTCTTGAACTCGGAGTACTCTCTCATGTCCACTAGATCAGCCTGCCACTGCCAGTCGATATCCGACACCAATGTCCCGTTTCTCCTAAACCTCACGCGGGCCGCCTTGTGAACTGTGTAAGCTTATTGATCAGACAACCAGTCTGACGCGCCCGCGGCTTGCACGGACACCTGGGAGCGCACAGCCCTAACCAGACTCCACCCCGCCGTAACTCCCCGGCTCCTTAGGAGTATAATATAGCGCGCTAAAATCCTCTTCAGACACGATCGCTTACTCCTGATACAAATATACATATATATATTTAATAACGCTGGGAAACGGAAATTTGGGATCCTGCAACACCACACCACAGGGGAAGTGTGGGCGGGGTGGGGGGGCGCGATGGGACATACCAAAACATAATGGCCTCCCATTGGCTCAGAAGGGGGCGGAACATCCAAAAAAATAATGACATCCCAATGGATAAAAAGGGGGTGTGGGACCTGTCAAAAGGTTTGACAAAACATGTATACTTACACTACTCCTGATGCACACATTACAGTATTTTTCAGATTCATTATAATCGGATTTCAACTATTATTCCAAGCATATTTGATAAATCTTAGTTCATGACAGTAAGTGAATATTTTCATGTCTTTGAGAATATGAATGTAATTAATTATACAAGAAAGACACAGCTTATGAGATAGATGATAAATGTTATACTGCAATCTGTATAGATTTTCTCTCTCATCCTAGCGTTAATCCTGCATCAGCAGGGTCTGCTTGTCGGCACGCCCGTCTCCATTTGGTGGTTTGAACCAAATCTTTGAGCTGACGTTGCCATTAAATGCGACCGAGAATACTCCAACCGGCGCGTCGCTCCGCCTGCCGTTGGGGGGGAAGGGAGGAGAACAAAGTAATGTAGCCAATTCATAGAGGGGGGATTATTAGGAGGCATGGGGATACACCCCTACTCTTTTCGAGAAACACCCTGGGATTTTTAATGACCACAGAGAGTCAGGATCTCAGTTTTACATCTCATCCGAAAGACAGCGCTTGTTTAAAGTATAGTGTCCCCGTCACTATACTGGGGCATTAGGACCCACATGGACCACAGGGTGAGCACCCCCTGCTGGCCTCACTAATACCTCTACCAGCAGCAACCGTAGTTGCATGTTTTGGTGTATTGTATTAATAGACTATTTATTCAAAATTTGTGTGCAGTGACTGCAGATTATTCTATTTGATTGATTCCTAAGAGTCATGAAAGCAGTCTTGCAATTTACTTCTCCATTTTCTAATTGTTTCAGTAAATTAAAAACTCTCGCATCACTTAAACAATAGGGGTGATCTGATTTTTAAAAAACTTTTTCTGGTAAATAGTTGTTTTTTTCTTTTCTGGTAGTTGCATTTGAGTAATTGAAGACAATAATGTTAGAATGCCTCCTTTTCCTCATTTGCATAGACGTAAAGTGAGAAAACAATTTGAAAAATGGGAAATACCACATATTCTGACTACAAGGTAAGTATAAGCTTGTCAATGGGAAAGTGTTATATTTGCTTATTACATATTCACGTTTAATGGGTCAGTATTTGATCTGATACAATGTTAATACAATATAATATCAAGCATGCTAATTTTGTATGTTCAGTCATAAAAAAACTTAGGTGTTATAGTGAAGTCAGAAAGTTATTTTGACCTTTAAAGTTTTTTATTTATATTATTTAATTTGCTCTTGATATTGAAAAGTCAGACCTCAGGTCAATAGATTAAATAAACTTAAATTATCAGGAACTAGATAGGGAAACTACCAAGAAGATATTTGTGCATATAATGATATAATGATATCATTACAACGTGTGGGATAATATTCTGGGTAATTTCTATTTTTAATGTTTATGGAGGAGTTTATGTTTCCATTGCTTTCAATTATAGTGTTTGTCACTGCAGCCTATCCATATATTATTGATTAGCTGCCCCATATTTGGATTTTTCTGTAATAATGCCTTGAATTCTAACTTGAGAAAACATTTGATTGCTTTTCATAACTATTTCATTTCAAAGTATTTCATTTTTTGTAATATATTACCTGGTTTGTTGTCTGGTTGTACTGTTTCAACATTCCACTGGATGGCTGGTCTCTGAGGTGTATCAGTGAACCTTACCCAGCTCCCTTTGTAAACATTAAGACATAACTCTTACATAGTGATGAGGCACTCTGTGAAATTAAACACATCTCTTTGTTCGTGTCAATGTATGCCTTGTTATGGACTGGCTTCCTATACAGGCTGTACCCTGCCTTGCGCCCATTGCAGTTAGCAAATGGATTGATGGACTGATGTTTATAGGTGTCTGAAAAAGTGATGTTGATGAAGCAACCAAAAGAAGAGCAGAATGGCCTCCTCCAGTTTGTAATGTTTTGTGGTCCCACTCTGTTAAATATTGGTGTGGCTTTAGGGCTCTACTTGCCATTAGAAGTAGAGAATCCCACTATTGAAGACATTCTCTAAGATTTTCAAAAATTAGAATGTAATAGAACAAATAATATTGCATCTTGAACAATTAACATCCAAGTAATGAACATCTTTGAACAACCATTAGATGAAAAATAAGCCAATAAAAAAATGAATACTGTATCCTCGCTTGCTGTTCATCCACCTTATGTAAGCAGATCAACATATTTTCAAGACTGACTATGAAGTCTAAATGGCAAGAAGAAATGTGACTCTGGGGAGAGGGAATGTTAAAGTGACGGGAAGGTAATTGCTATCGACAGGAAGTTTAAAAAATAAATAAGTAAATAAAAAAGTATATCTGGGAGCCTAATTCTTATTGAGTTCTGTACTCGTCCAATTAGTGCTCCATTTAGCACTAAAGACTACCATAATTGGATCAGATGCCTCTCCTTTCTCTCCTAATCTTGAGTGCATTAAAAGAAACCGCAGGCTGTGCAGCCCTGTGAAGCACCTTCATTGATGTATGGAAAATGTCTGATCATTTGAAATAGCTGCAGGGATTAACCCTTGCCCTCCCAATTGCCCAATGGAATGGCACAGAAAATGAAACAGGAAAAGCATTAGGAAAGGAGCAAGAAGGGATTTAAAAGGAGCAGTGAGGTGAACTGTTCAAACAAATAATGTTGCTGATGGTCTTCACTCTGCTGGGAGACATGTGAAGGATTACTTTCTAAAGGACTACACTAATGCGATTTAAAGGACATCTGCTTGTTGACATGAGATTAAAAGCAGTCCGTGTTTCACATTGCTTCTCATCCTTTTGGTAAAGGTTTTAGTTATGCTCTGAAGGCATACACAGTAAGCTATGAGCTTTTACAGATTCATGGCTTTAGTCTTGTGCAACACTGATACACCTGGATTTCTGTCACTCAGCTTTGCTTAAGGTCTGATGATTCATTCACTATTTTATGTGAGGCCACAGTTGTGTATAGGTGGGCTTGTCCATTACATTTCCATGAAACACTTCAATCCAGACAGTTGTTGTTTATTAGCCAGTAGCCATATCACCCAGCAACTCACAACTGGCAGCCCACTGATGCTAAGTAGGTATAAGCCTGGTCAGTACCTGGATGGGAGACCTCCTGGGAAAAACTATGGTTGCTGCTGGTAGAGGTATTAGTGGGACCAGCAGGGGGTGGTTACCCAGCAGTCTGTGTGGGTCCTAATGCCCCAGTGTGGTGACAGGGACGCTATACTGTAAAAAAGCGCCAACCTTTGGATGAGACGTAAAACTGAGGTCCTGACTCTCTGTGGTTATTACAAATCCCAGGTCTTTCTTGAAAAGAGTAGGGGTGTAACCTTGGTTTCCTGGCCAAAATTCCCATTGGCCCTTACCAATCATGGCCTCCTAATAATCCCCATCTATGAATTGGCTTCATTACTCTGTTTTCTTCCCCACTAATAGCTGATGTGTGTTGAGTGTTCTGGAGCACTATGGTTGCCATCACATCATCCAGGTGGATGCTGCACATTGGTGGTGGAGGGGAGTCCCCATTACCTGTAAAGCACTTTGAGTGGAGTGCCCAGAAAAGTGCTAAATAACTGTAAGCAATTATTATTAATGTGCTGTTGAAGATCACTTCAATATCTGACAACTAGCTGGAACAAAAACTTGAAATTAAAGAGACCAGGTATTTACTGTAAGTCTGCATAATCTTGCTTTAGGCTGCTCAGTGTCAGGCCAGCTTTAGCTAAACTGAATCTGGCATGGGTCTTCTGTTCTGATGATCACAAGAGGGCAAAAAACATTTTAGCATTACACCATTTTAACAGACTGAAACCAGAAAGTGAGGAAATGAGGCCAATCAATTTAATTCACAGCAAATTAAATTTAAAGTGGCTCTACACCCTGTTGCCATGGCAGTTTTTACCCCATTCCCTCTCTCTTCCTACTCTCTCCTGCTTCATTCTCCTCTCTCACCTCTTCTGTCTCCATTTGTGGTTGAATGTCCAACCTACCACACCTACCTATCCAGCCTATAAATGTTGGTTTGTCTCTCCCGGAACTTTCTTTTGACTTCAGGAGCCCCTGGTCACTGACTCCCACTGTGCTGCACAAGTATGAGCAAAAACATCAGTCTTTTTTCATTCACCCTAACACTCCCTAGCAATCAGGCCTTGACAGCTACAGGGATGCCCCTTAAACCCCGTTTTAAACTGGTCTGTTCCGACCTCCAACTGCACCAACTGTTGCCTCTATTCACATATGTAGCAAATATTCCTCCATTTTTGGGTACTCACCTCAAAATTAGTTGCTTTCTATCTAAATTTAACAAGCAGCAACTCTCTTGCACGTTCCATATTGTGTGAATTTTCTGGGCTGGCAGCTCTGCAAGTTGCCAGTACCTTCTTCTGCTACCTCAGAATTCCAGTCTCAGAGAAATAGTACAGATATCTGCTAACTGGTGGCTTGCATCCTGCAGCCCTTCAAGCTCGACAAATCACCTCTAGTCAAGCAGTATGAACACAACAGTAGTTGTGCAGTATCAACAGAATTCGCTCATACGGCAATAACTGGAAACTGGAAAACCAAGAAAACAACATCCTGCACATGGTTCCTATACCACTTCCACACAGGCAGCTCCAAACTGCTCCTTCCAGGTCAGTGCAGCAGCTACCCATTATGGAACTCCACCATGTGTCAAATAGCGGTGTCCATAATAGGAGTGAGCGCAATTTGGACTGTGACGATTGACTATGAAATTGAGAACTTTACAAAGCTCAAGTTGCCATTCTAAAAAGAAATGGTTAAAATAAAAAAAAACTTATCTTGGTTTTGAATAAACAAAGGAAAGTGGAAAGAAATTTGAATAGACAAAATGCAAAAACTGTATTAAACTTCCTAGTACCCGTGAGAAAAGGGTGGAGAAACCAAAATGATACACAATGATACATTGCCTAAAGCAAAATGATTAGCGCACCATAACAAATTGAAATTAAGTGATGTAATATAATAATCTAATGCTTCTCTTTTCAAGCAAGAGCTCTTCTGTCATCCCTCTCCATCTCTTTATGCACTGCTTGTCCACTCCAAATGGCCTTCCAGCCTAACAATTTCCCTGCAGTTCAGAGTACAGGAGCATTCCCTTCATGAATGAATCCTCTTCTTGTATTTTTTCACTCAATATACAGTATATCCGCAATAACACTCCTGAACCAAGCAAAATGATGGCAAAATCCATTACACAGTAATTTTGACAACAATCAGATCAGCTTCAGAATTATTTTTACTTGTATTGGAACATAAGCCACAGTCAATTGTACCACATTGAAATTTGAAAAAAAAGTGTAGCATACTATATATTTGGGTAAATACTGTACTTGGTCATATAGTAGTGCAAGCTTGCACTATTGACATACTTTCGTTTGTTGCAGGCACGTAAGTTTGACTAAAAATCTACAGTTCTAACAAAGCTGCAGCCAAATTGATTGGCATTCAATGTTTGAACTCAGCATTAGTGTTTTTGAGGATTTGGGGACTGGATATATCTCGACTGCTGCCACAACCGGGCTCGAGCTATACTTAGGGACCCAATTCACCCTGGGCATGATCTGTTTTCACCCCTGGGTTCTGGTAGGAGGTATCGCAGTATCAGAACACTGACCAATTGATTCAAAAACAGTTTCTTCCCCCAAGCAGCCCGCATCATAAACAGTTCAAATTAGCACCTGCACATATTAACACCTGTATTTTAAGGTACTGCAGTTAGCACTTTGTCCTGTCTTGGCTGTATTAAAACGTCTATTGTCTAAATTTATTGTCCATGTCTGTTTGTCATTTGTGCCTATTTTTTCTCTTCTGTTACTGGATACAGCTGACAAGGTTGCCAATTTCCTCAACCAGATGAGCTATGTCATACACTCCTGTCTCTCTCTCATCCTTCACATTTCTTACCATCTAACTGACCTGCTGAATAAATAATGATAATCAGCGATCAAATCAAATTAATACTTTAATAACCAATAACATAAGACAGTCAAGAAATCAAAGGGGATGCACAGAAATAATGTGAATAATAGAATATATATATAAACTCTTTAAAAGATTTTTTACACTTTTTTCAACAAATAACACATAAACACAAAAATGTAATCATCCTTCATACGTAAGTCAACTATTTCCATTTTTAGAAACTTCTTTGTTTCATTATCACTCATCACAGTCTTTTCCAACATGTCCTAACATGCTTTAATCTAACATTAACACATTTGCATATATGCAAATATATATGCAATTTGTGACTTGTGAATTAAAGCTTTGGTATTATCAATGTACTAAAGATAATACTACAATCACTTATGATCCCCAAATATAATAAGTAACCAGTCTTAATTAAACCTTATTAGTCCGTAAGTATACTTTTATTATGATAATATAATATATATTTATATTTATAAATAATTTTATTAGTCACTTTTTTCAATATGAGAGCCAAACATATAGATGATTATAACAGCATAATATAGTCAAAGGTCTCCGATTTTTTAATATTGCAAGATGCTTTCCAACTGAATCATGCTTAAATAATAATGAAATTAAGCTCTCCCTCTGCATGGGCAAAGAAAGAACACTTAAAATAGGCCAGAAGAGGGCCCTCAGTAAAAAATACTTAATAAAATACAGTCAGGAACCCATCTAGGGTTCCTGGAGAGTTTCCAGATCAAAAGGACGAAGCAATTTTTGCTCAGATACCAAGCCATCACGAGCCTTTTGTTGTTCAGATGATTTTACTATATTGTTATAAGGAAGAAATCTTTGACAATTCAACTCTGTCAAACTGGGAGGTTGTTCAACAGTAGAAAATATTGCAGAAATAATTTAATTCTTCACTTAATATCTGTTGAGAAGATGTTAAACAGATCCCATTTGATGATTCCAGCTTTCCAATATTTTTTCTAAGATAATTTCTATTATTTAACTTATACTTAAAACCTATTCCATTCTTGATATTCAAATTAGCGATTTGCTTTTAAACATGTAGCCTTTCCATTTCCTTTTGCTTATCCTTTAATAAAAGAAGTAACAACTCTGGAGGATCTGTTGTTACATCTACTAATTGATTTAATTTATCTATCCTGTCTTTATCTTATTTAGTTGAAAATACATACTAATAAATCTTTTAGTTTTTTCAACAAATTCATCACTTTGGATTAAGTTTCCAATACCTTATTCATCTAGGAAATTCACTTGTTATTAAATGTTAAGAACATGATCTGAACAGAGTCAGCCTGCAATTTTGTCCTGTGTAACCTTAGCTACTAAAGCAAAGGGAATAAGAAAATAATCAATCCTCCTAGCTTGTTCATTTCTTTGCCACATACAGTATAGGCTCCAAATATCAACCAAGTCTAAATAGGACATTAAAGAAGAAATATATTCAAATGTGTTTGGGCGATAATTATATTGTCTAGCTCCTCGTCTGTCCATATAAAGTAAATGGTCAAAACGGTATTAAATAACAGAACTATCACTAAACTTTTCACTTAACATTTTACATACATTATTAAGAAAAGAAAGCATCTTTGGAATTTCCTAACTGATCAATATTTTGTCAATCAAAATCCATTTGCCTTCAATATCCTTGATAATAGAGTGCCTAATATATTGAATATTATTTCCAATTAAAATAAATACCCCTATTTTATTTCTAAAGGCATGACTAAAATGTATGCCTCCCCCCACTGTTTCTTCCATTTAAATTCATCTTTCTCCACTGAATGGGTCTCTTGGAGATGTACTATAGTACTGTATATCCATGGGCCATATATCATTAATATACAGTATATATTATTAATATGTATACTCATTTATTAACACCTGAAGAAGGCTCCAGTGCTGAAATGTTGTGTTTCCTTTCTTTTCTTGCCAGCATGGAATAAACCTGTTATCCGTTCCTTTTAATCCATTCTAATTTATTAATATATTTTTTTCTGACTCTCATTCCCATGTTTGTTATTGTAGTCCAGAAAATAAAACATTTTACTCAACAGCATATATGAATCCTCTTGTAAGGGCACAGTGAATATTATCCTGACGCGTTTGTTAAAACAAGTCACCTCTCCTCACCGAAGTTTGTTTACCTCATTCTGAATCGCTGGACTTAACTGGAAATGTAATTCATTTTGTGATGTAAATTAGAGGTTTTACAAGTTACTGTGTACGTTTTACTTTTATGTGATTTGAAAATGCACTCATCAATGGCAATTTTTTCTTTCATCAAAATATAAAAATATCATTGCAGTTCCTCTTTAAACCCTGTTGATAATCTAATCTAAGTCCAAAGACATGGAAACTGTTGTCCATAAGTGAGCAACTTTTCTTGGCTAAAGAAATCTCCCAAGAAATTCTGAACACTTATACAATCAACATATTTCATTTGTTTCACTTTAGTTTTTTTCTGTTGTTTACTGTAATTTACAGTATCTTATAAGTCTTCATTCAGGCTTTGAATAAAATATAAAATTTAAAAAATGTAAATGCATTCATTTTTTAATTTCACAAAATGGGTCTGAATATGATTCCACATACTTATTTTAACAGTGGCAAAACTTCACTATCACTGCTAAATGGGTAAAAGGAAAAGATACATAAGAGAATTATATCAGAAAAAGAAATGCTATGGAGATAAATGGGGCTGTGTGTTGACAGAGAGAAGCTGACAGACAAAATGCAGATCTTTTAATTGGGTCTAATGGCCTCAGGCTCTGTTTGTGTGTTTGGGTGACGGGGCAGGGGGTGAAATCAAAGAACGTGACAGGACGGTGGGCTCCAGAGAGCTTTCGTGTGGATGATTGCTGAGAAAAGCAATGGCAGGGTGATTGCATTACTCAGAGAATCCATTACAGCTCCCTGGGGTTAGAACAAGGCGAGTTGTGTGTTTGTCTGTGAGGGTGGATGCTGATGGTGAACAAGAGAAAAAAAAACTACATTTGTATGATATTTCAATTACAAATAGATTATTAGCCAACATCTAATGTATAGACTAAAGCACCAATGCAGAGAAAAGGAAGTTAGGAGAAAAGTTAGGAGCAAAGTACCAGATTTTTCAAGAGCACCATTCTACGGGAATGGATATAGATACAGTATGGATATATTAATACATACACATATATTTATATATCAGGGCTCAGGAACAGAATGTTGTGAAATACAGTGAAATTATATATTATGGGGGAGACATGTTCCCTATAAGAATAGTGTAAATTTGGAGGGTTCAGGACCTTAATGTTACGGGCCTTTCCAATAAGAATTGATGCAATGGAATCAGGTATTTGACCATAAATTGGTTTGTATTTCACTTTTATCTAACCAAATACGGTACAGAGGGTCTTGTTGTAAGTCCAGGTTCCTGAATAATACACCTAAAATAGTGAAATTATTTAATATATTAAGGCGAATTAATATCCATCAGGAATAATGTAATTTTTTTTAGATGCGCTACCAAATACAGATCAGACACAAGTACAGTATATGCAATTAATGCACCTATAGCCCATAAAGAAACAATAAATAGAAATATATACAGTAGTGTCACCAACAACATTCAAACAATAGTCTTATCCAAACCAATAAAGTTGTTTGTTGCTTTAGAATATATTTTTTTTCCTAAACACTGTTAATTTTTTATTTCAGTGATCAAGCTTTGATTCACTGGTTGAATCAATGAGATATTGTATGGTGGTAAAAACTCAACGATTCATAATCTAAGTCAGCCTAACAGAAGAACTTTTTAATGTTAGACTTTGTTCTTCACAATATTTTTTCATTTCCAGAACAAAATTATCTATGAACTGTCCACAGAATAATGTACTATAAATGAGTGGAATTCTTACATCAACTTAATCAATTCATCATTGACATACAGATAAGTGCAACACAACATACAGTGTAGAGAGGAGACTTACAGTGTACTGTGTATAAGGGTGTTCAAGCCTTTCAATTCTCCTTCAATTAACTCTGGATGGGGTTAAGGTTTCTATTTTCTCACCTTACAGTGGGGTGATTGGAGATTAGTGACATGAGTTAAAACAAAGCTTTCTATAATTTAAAAAAATATTCTTTTAACATTTTCTTCTTAGTTGTCTAAAAAAAAATCCCCAGGAGGCAGTGAAGACTTCAGTTACCTGACCAATTGATGGAAGACAATCATTCAGATGGTGGTTAAATCCTGGAACCTGGCATTCCAATTTGGTCTTAAACCTATTTTGGCATAGAAGCCAGCAGAAACTCTGCGTTTTTATGCAGACATCAGGTGTTATTGCCTGTACTGCCCTTACTGTCAGTTGTACTCTCCTGAGCCCAACCTGCATGCCCCCTTGCAACTGTTACCTACAGTATTATAGAAGAACCCTTTTTATGCATAGCTTTGGATATCGTAGGCCCATTACCTAAAACATCCCAAGGTCAGGAGTGTATACAGTATTAGTAGTCCTAGTCTGTGCCACAAGGTACCTGGAAGCAATACCTCTGTGCCAGTCAGCAATGCCATACTCAAGGAGCTTGCAAATTTATTCACCCGAATTGTGCTCCCACAGATCAGGGGACCCTGTTCACCTCACACCTTACAAAGGAGGTTGTTAACCTTCTCAACATCAAACTTTTAAGGACATTGGTATATCAGCCACAAACCAGCGACTTAGTAGAAGGATTTAATTTGACCCCGAAGCAAATGTTGGGACATTTAGGACCGACTTCTTCCCTTCCTCATGTTGGTTATTAGGGAAATTCCACAAGCCTTAACGGGATTCTCATTGTTTAAGTTGTTGTATGGGAGGCAACCCTGAAGGATCCTTGATGTGGTTTGAGACGTCTAGAAAATGCAGAAAATTAACAATAACAAGGTACTTGACTACATGAATAATTTTCAGGAATATCTGGCTCACCTGAAACCCCTTGTAGGCAAGAATCTTAAGAGAGCACAGAACAACAACGCACCTATAATCAGTGAGCACAGCCTCAAACCTTTTGCCCTGGGGATTGAGCGATGCTCCTATTGCTTACACTAGAGTGCGAATTTTATGCTTACTGGCAAGGACCATAAGAAATCTGTGAACAAACAGGACCAGTTACATATAAAATATACCACCCCGACTGCAAAAAAAAGGAGAAGGTCTGCCATGTGAATTTTTTTAAACCATGGCGAGAGGTCAGGGCCCCCTCACACTGCTGCTCCTATGCTCTCATTGCTGAAACGCCAGTTTCCATGTCTTCTTATCTATCTCCAACAGAACAGTAAGATGCTATAACGCTCCTACAGCAGAATGCTACTGTGTTTTCCACACTACTGGGGTGCACACACCTTGTTCAGTATCGCAACCAGACGCCTCATGGAGTTGTTGTCAAGGTCCCCCCTACAGCATTCCTGAAGCTAAGCCAAGACATCAATTAGGAAGTACAGAAAAGGCCTGGACGTCATTGAAAAAAGCTCCCGCCCCTGGTCCAGCCCTATTATTCTCATACCCAAACCTGATGGGACTTGGCTTTTCTACAGTGACTTCAGGAAACTGAACGAGGTGTCAGTTTGACGCCTACCTCATGCACAGAGTCTATGAGCTATTTGGAGATACTATGAAAGACGAGATACCGCATAACCCTGGACTTGACTAAGGTCTGCAGATGCCAAGCCAAAGACTGCCTTTAAATGCAACCCAGGCTGTTATCACTACAAAGTATTGCCCTTCGGTCTACACGGAGTCCCTGCTACTTTCCAGCTTCTGATGGACCACCTGTTACACCTACATCTCGCATACGCCTCTGCCCAAATTAACAACCTGGAAATCTTCAGCAAAGATTGGGCATTTCAACTGGTACAAGCTGTGGTCTCATCCTGTGCTGAAGCCAGCATTGACTGTTCCACCTATCAGTATCTAGGATACATAGTAGAAAGTGGACAAGGGAGACCTTAGGTTGATAATGTTAGGGAGATCTGTGACTGGACGGTACCAAAAACGAAGACACAGGTTAGAGCTTTCCTGGGATTTGTGGGCTACTACCAGAGACTCATCCTTCAGTTCATGGAGAGAGAGGCCCTACTGACAGATATGTCCTGTCACTCTGCCCCAAAAATAGTCCACTTGACCGCTGACTCTGCAAATTTGCAGACCTGAAGGGTGCACTTTGTATGGAACCAGTTTTGAGGGTGCCTGATTTAAATCAACATTTCTTCCTACAGACGCATCAGAGAATGAAGTGTAAAACACCCTGTCCTTTACCTGTACCGCAAGCTCCTTCTCAGGGAGTGTAACTACATGGTCGTAGAGAAGGAATGTCAGGCTGTGAAATGGGCTCACTTTGTTTCTACCTGCTCATTAGGGACTTTATCCTAATAACAGATCACTCCTTGCTGACCTGGATGAAATCTAATAAGGATAAGAATACTAGTGTGACTCGCTGGTTTTTGGTTCTCCACCCTTACAGATTTGCAATAGAACACCGAGCAGGTTTAGCACTCAGAAATGCCAATGCCCTTTCCAGGATCCACAACCTCGTCGCTCAATTTTGACCACCTGTTTGAGATGGGGGAATGGGTATGTAGTAAACTAACTTTTGCTCCTCCCCATCTTCTGAGACACCCAGCTAATCCAGTCCATCATCCTGGATCCTCTATCCAGTCTGTCCATTACACCAAGCAGATATGACTGTGCTCACCTTGAGTGTAATACCTAACCTTTGCTTCTTTCTACTCAAACTCCCTTCAGAATTTGTAACCCTCAACCTTCCTGTTTCCCTGATGGAGAACCTGGATCTAATTACAACCCCCTCCCCCCCCGCCAATGAATCCAAATAAATCATTCTCTGAAATTTATAACAAGATGATTTTCAATTTATTAACCAACCAAGCTACTTTGCCCCTTTCAGAGTAAATACATTTTCTCTGGTATTTATATTATAAACCAGGTGGCATAGTAGTGCAGTGGTTAGCATTGTTACCTTACAGTGCTGGGTGTCAGGGAGACTACAACTTAGTCTGTTACTACTTACATCTGTACGTCTCAGAAATCCAGTACATAACCCAACAGCTAGGACTGCTTTCCACAAAGATCTGTTGTCTCCTCAGCCCCATAAGACCTACAGTACACTTCTTCCTTAAAGTCTAAGCTGATACTGAGATACAAGAAGAGCTTCATATCCAGATGGATGCTGCACATTAGTGGTGGTGGAGGGGAGTCACCATTACTTGTAAAGCGCTTTGAATGGAGTGTCCAGAAAAGTACTATATAAGTGTAAGCGATTATTATCATTATTATTACTGTATATGTGTTCCTCTCACACACATTTTCTCGATCCTTCCTCCAAGCCATTGCACCAGTATAAAATATGCTGTTAGGCTCACCTGGGTGAATATGTGTTCATGATTTACTACCATGATCTCTAGACTTTCTACAAAGCCATTTTTTAATAAATGCTATGTACATTGCTCTTCTCAGTATTATCTCTTTACACTGGATACAAATTCTATATTCAGTACATAGGAGGGGGCAAAAATGGGCAGGACTAAGATCTAACCTTCCTCAAGAGCCTCTGTTATAAACTCCATTTGGTATTATTTATGAACAATGTCATAACTATTGCAAGAGTGTAGTAGGTTCAGATAAGTTGGAGATTCTTGTGTGAAACCACACTTCCCACAAAGAAATTACTTTGACTGGACATGTTCAGTCACCTAACCAATTGAAATAAGACCACATGTGTCTTATTGATTATTTTTTCTTATTGAAATATCTAGTTTTATTTCACCACAGTATGGATAGCCAGTTCCTGAATATAAATTGGTAAAAATCAAGTTGAATATAAAATGAACAAAATGGCCAAAAATGACTTCAAAATCTTGCAAACTTGCTAAATGCAATGTGATTTCTTTTTGCCTTCTTTTGAGTGATAGTTGTTAGCTTTAAATACTCTTGATTATGGTGTCTCTTCAGTGCCCCTTGTAGCTAATTCTCAGAATGTATTTAGTTATACTCATGATAACTTAAGTTGTATACTTTGTATATTCTAATTTTAGGACCTTTGTTGTGTGTTTTTGTAATGTTAAATGTCAATCTAGAGATGCCTTTTGGGTGTAGCTAAAAAAAAATCCCAGACTGTGCTAAATACTGTATGGTTTACTTTTCAATGTGAAGTACAACATCAGAATATGTTTGGCTGTGTTTGTGCAATGAAATATAAATTTGTATAATAGTAGTTATCTGCACATTTATCATTTTAAAACACTAAAATGATTTAGCTTTAGGCAACCTAGAACACATTCTACAATAAAATTAAAACAGCAATGTCCTAAACTATATGTTGTCGAAACATATGATAAGAAAACAGTAAAGATTAACTGCATACTGTATGCCTTCTTTAGGTCTTCCTTTATGTCTCAGTGTGAATTTAACCTCTGCTTGTCTACCCACCCAATGTACACGATGCAAAAAGAAATACTGTATAGCAAGTTCTATGCAGTAAGGCAAAACCCAACATCCATATGCTCCCACAGTGTTTTGTGAAAATGAGTTTAATGTATGAACAATGTGAACAATGCTTTTACGTACATGAGTGTACATGAATGAGCTCAGATGTTCATTAAGCTTTGCACACCTGGAATTACAATGTAAGAAATATTTGACAGAATAACACATGACTGGTCACGCAATATTGTATATGATTAGTAAATGCTTATATGTGTTTTGTAAATACTTTATCAGTATTTAAAAGTTTCTTAATTTTATTAAAACAAAATTGGTCACAAAAACCTAAATTGTTGATATGGGTCAGGACGAGAAAGGCCACAAAATGGATTCCAGTGTGTCTGCTTATGAATAATAAGCCAAAAGCTACATAACCTTGCAACTCGCAACTGGTAGCCCACTGAAGTTAAGCAGGTGGGATCCTGGTCAGTACCTGGATGGGAGATCTCCTGCTAAAGTTAAGGTTGTTGCTGGAAGTGGTGTTAGGGGGGCCAGCCGGGGGTTGCTCACCCTGCAGCCTGTGTGTGTCCCCATATAATGACAGGGACACTATACTGAAAAAAGGTGCCATCCTTCTGATGAAATGTAAAACTGAGGTCCTGACTCTTGGGGGTCATTAAAAATCCCAGGGTGCTTCTCAAAAAGATTAGAGGTGTTACCCTGGTGTCCTGGCCAAATATCCCCCTGGCCTTTACCAATCATGGCCTCTTAATAATCCCCATCTCTGAACTGGCTTCATCACTGTGTTCTGGTCCCCACTGATAGCTGGTGTGTGGGGAGTGCACTGGCACACTATGGCTGCCATCACATCATCCAGGTGGATCCTGCACATTTGTGATGGTGGAGGGGAGTCCCCATTACCTGAAAACTGCTATATACAGTACGTGTAAACAATTATTAATATTAATAATCAGGTGTTTTTGTAATGAAATACAGAATTATTAAATAAAACAACTAGACTAGTGTTTTGTATTTAAGTATAAATCACCTTTATTCATCAAAGACTCACAAATACCTAGCTACAATAATTTGGTCGCAGGTTTAGATTTACACTTATATTATTGTATAGCAACAATTATGATCTCTCTTTCAGAAGTCCATTTTTTTCCTTTCATTTCCATCTTAGATCTGTTGTCTGCGAAAGAGGGATTTCACATTTGAATAGGCTTGCTTGGTTTTATCTTCAAGCGGTTTAGTTCCTCATTACATTGTGCACCACCTCCACAGTTCTGTGCTGAAAAAAAAAACAGTGTCTTCTGAAAAAGCTTTTTCTACGAAGACCATAAGGAAATAACATGGGGAAAATATCTCTGTCACACCACCTTTGCTACATCACACCACAGGTTGCTTTCTGTCTCCTTTGTGTATAGCACAGAGGGCATGGTAAATGTCCCTTTGTGACACGTCAGCGTCAGCATTCAGCACAGTAACCTCTGCTAAACAGTGTGACATCATGACATTGTTTGTTCCTAACATGGATACTTTTTTTTCTTTCATATCATTATGCAACAGCAATAGCCCTGGTATTGGTCATGTGTTTTAAGTCTGAAAATAAGTGAGAAATGTGCAGCAGGAAACAAAAGCACTTACAGTGAGCAATTGCTTTGATCATGCTGGCCTTATGAGAAGCTGGCCTCATTTGGTAACATTTTTTAAGAGTAATATGTACTGTATAACAATTGACCTGATTGTTCTTACATAGTTAATTTACAAAGACTTGTAAAACTAAATAAATCAACAATGAAGAGCAATAGCAACCTATAAACAAGTTTGCAATAACTTAGCTTTTTAAACTTTGCAATAAGAATAAGTTTTAGAGCAATAAAATTTTAATCTAATTTTCAAAATACAATACAATAAAAAACATTGGCACAACTCTAATACCATATTCATATTTTGTAAAACCCATAAAATCAAGAATATTTACTGAACAGACAGTAGTTTATACACTGATGATTATACTGTAAATATACAGTATATATTGTTATTAATGTTCTTTGGAGGAGGAGTAATGTATCTTATTAAATTGACCTTGTACTCAGGCTGTACTTTGATGTCAAATATCAATGGTCAACTGATTTGTACTGTGGAATTTGGACCAAGAGTGTGACCACTCGTACCTTAAGAAAAGATTGCTTAGGGTGCACAGAAGCTCACTTTGTTCTATCCTCAATGTCTAGGATAGCCCTACAAAGAGGTGGAGTGTCCTTGTTGACCACTACATATATTGTGGGAGTAATATGGTAATTGCTCACCAAAGAACTTCACCCTTATGTGCAACACTATTCAACATTCTCCATTTACATTCATCCAGACAGACCTTGTCAGAATTAGTTTTTAGGCTGATTCTGTTTTCCTGACAAACACATTTTTTTTGCAAAAGTAATAATAATAAGCTTTATTTTATAGAACGCCTTTAAAGGTGGCTTCTCAAAGCGCTTTACAGAATGACAACAACAATGAATAAAAAGAATACACAAGATAAAACACAATTACAATATACAGAGGAGACCGTGGATGGTGGTACTAAGAAAAGCAGAGGGGTGAAGAACGGAACCAGTTAAGTAAAGGCTTTTCTAAAGAAGAGGGTTTTGAGTCTGGATTTGAAAGAGTTTAGAGAAGGTGACTCTCTGATATCCTTGGAGAGAGAGTTCCAGAGCTTGGGGGCATAACAGGAGAAGGCCCTGTCACCCATACAATGTAGATGGGCTTGGGGGACAGTAAGGAGACCAGAATTAGAAGAGCGAAGGTTGCGAGGTAGGGAGTAGGGCGATAATAGTTCAGACAGGAACTGAGGTGCCAAGCCATGCTGAGCCTTATAGGCGAGCATGAGGATTTTAAAGTCTACACAAAATTTGACCGGAAGCCAGTGCAAGGACTCCAGGATAGGAGTAATATGATCATTTGCACTAGACCTGGTCAGGATTCTGACTGTTGAATTTTGGACATTAGTAGGTCATCACACTATGAATATTCAGTTTTTTAGTAAGCAATGGATGGAAGGGGTAGCCATATACAATAATCATGTCTTGTTATGTTTTTGTTATGTTTTGGATTCTCCCTTTCCTTCTCGAAGCTACGTGTTTTCTTCAAGGATGAAAGGTGACAGCACAGTACCCTACTGACTAGGAATTTTCCAAATTGGGTTTTTTGGTGAGCACCTTTCAATTTACATACTGGAGAGTACTGTGAAATTGCTCTAGGCATCATACTTGTTCTCTGTGTACTTAATATTGTCATATGAATATTTGCCATGTTGATCAGTCTGCTAACCTGAAAGACCTGACACTTACAATTGTTTTCACCTAAATAGCAAGAAATTGGATGAATAATCTATAATCACTGTGATTGAGGAATCAATGAAATGAAACAGATTTAACTGTACTGTAAGTAGAGAAAGAGTAGGCTTTTCTCCACACAAGTCAAATGATGCATTGTGATTTTAGTCCTGATCAAATACAAAATATTGAATTGAATATTATTGGATCAGCACAAATTAGTTAGGACACCATTCTATTGAAACATTTTGCTTGTATAGTAAAACTGTAAAATATACGGACAGATACAAGTGTAAAGACAATTGGAAAACTCCAATTTGTTAACAAAAACAAATAGAATAAAAGAGTCCTTAATCCTATGAGAAAGTTGAGGGCCCCCAGTCTAACTACACAATTCATGTAGAAATTGTTATCAAGTACAAAGACTAGCTAGAGCATATGAGCATATTCTCGAAAGCTGGTTTCTGGATTAACCCATGTCCATTTCATTTAATCACTAGGAAATGGACATGGTCTCTGAGATGCATGAAGCCATTTTGTTTTTGTCCTATTACCAACACCATTGTAATTCATTTATGACACTTAACTAGGAGCTCAAGTATACATTTACAACTACTGCTGGAGATCCACAAACAACAGAAGCTCAGTTTTATGCCTTAAGTACTGTACAAAGCACAAGGAAGTTGATTAATTCAGTAACATACAAGTAGTCAGTGACAGATACATGTATACAGTATGCCTGAAGCAATTAACCCTCTTAATTTACACCCTTAATCCACCATTAATTTAAACTAGCTTCCATGATACAGAAAAGGCACAATATGTTACAGCAAACCTGAACAACAGCACCACTGTTGCCACACATTATCAGCCAGTAATATGTTGTTGGTAGTATCTCCCAGGCTGAAATGTATAAATTACTGTAAGTTGTCTGCATCTGAATCATTGGTGAAAACATTATTTCCTACCCCTTCTTGAGACGAAAAATGTACAGTTTTCTTTAATTATTAACAAAACACCTTTACAATTTCCTGTTAGATTTATATTGAGACAGAATATAGTTCTTCTTATTGAGATTGTCTAGATACTAGTGTCTGAATTATAAAATGACTGATTATCTGGATGAACTGGCTTATGATTGATCAAGATCACCTGTAGGGGTTACAGGAAGAAAAAACTCAAGCACTGAGGGAATAGTTCTCTTCTGTACAGCTTGAAATGTTATCTTTAATCCTTCCATCTTCTTTCTGCACCTGTATCACAAGCACAGCACCATGTTGACCTACACTGTTCTTCTTTTGGTATACATTTATATTAAATTTGGAATTTGGTTTTCCAGATTTATGTATTTACACAGATACAAAAGACATTTAGCCTCCCACTAAAAGTCTAGCCTCCTCCATCACTGTGCCAGGCCTGAACAGTTTCACACTGTCTTCCATAATCATCTTCCACATGAACTCTTGTGTCTATACATTGCAACATCTTGACCACCTGTGGCCAGCATTCTAGTTAAGGAACTTGTTTACTCTTTTCAAACAAGCATCCCTGGGAAGAGAGATGATGATGAAAGGGGGGATGGATTGTTGGAAAGCTTGTAATGGAGTATAAAAGTGTAATTCCTCTCTACTATCCCCTATCCCCACAGTCTGGAGTCACTTCTCTTTGTGGGCTACTCCAGGATATCAAGGTAGACCGGGGGACTCTTAACCAGTGTAGTGAGGCGGTTGTAGATGTCTTTGATATTGAGCCTCTGCTGTGGTTCTCTTTGCCAGCAGCCCTGCATGATGAGGTGGACCTCCTTGGGACAAGTGCGTGGGCGTTCCAGCTCCCTGCC
Source organism: Atractosteus spatula (assembly GCF_055471065.1). Lineage (NCBI taxonomy): Eukaryota > Metazoa > Chordata > Actinopteri > Semionotiformes > Lepisosteidae > Atractosteus > Atractosteus spatula. The sequence continues at coordinate 13,869,372 of NC_142730.1, read as the reverse complement.
TTGAGTAATGCATTCTATAGCCTGAAGAAATGGAAAGAAAAAATATGAAGAAATTTCCTGTTATACAGAATAGTGCATATTTATTAGACCACCATATTAGACCACCTAAGCAAATGCCTTTTTTTTTCGTGCATAGAATGAAATGTGTTTGTTCTCATTCAGAGCTTAATCTTGAACATTCTTACCAAACCTTCTGTAAAACTAATTCAATACTAAAAGAAATAGTATTTTTCCTTTTTCCTGTAAGCTTTTTGGTTTCTTGTCTTCCTGGATGACGTCAGTTGGATTAGCTTCCTCCGAGGTGCAAAGCACACAGGATTAAATTATTGTAATGATTTTATTATTCTTGTCATTGATATGAGATTTAAAGTTAGAGGATGATGTAAGCAAAGACAACATGTGATGTCAATACGAAACAACCAAACAAAAAAAAATGCAGAATATACAGTAAATACACATAAGTATATATAATCAATTCTGTGGACCAACTTGGCAATTATTTCACATTGTACATTATTTGTGAATACATTGTCCTATTATGTTAACCAACAAGTCTGCATGGATACAAATAGTGAAATGCAAGTCCCAAAACTACTAGGTAGGAAGTTTGCATTGTGCAACCTAAAGTAAAACTTTTCTGAAAAGCACATAGATGAAGCATCCAGAGTATAATTGATCAAATTTCCTATTCTGTTTTCTCTTACATTTTTAAAAAGCTTTAATCGGCAACAACCTATTATATAAAATCACAACCTTCACAGAAATAAAATTGTTGCTGAACATGTTTCTTTTTAAATAAGGAATAATAAGAGGGTGGGCAAACAAATGTGATACTATTGGTTCAAGTAGATGACACAGAGTTGTCAAATTCTAAATGAGTCAGGATTGGGCAATCACATAATTGAATTAATTATGAGTGGCTTTCAATCACTGCTGTGAATTCTATATCTTTTAAGGGTTTCTTTTTTAAGTCTTATCCAAAACCTCTTGGGTAGAGTGCCTTTAAATATCTACAGTATCTGATCCCTCTAGCTCTCCTTCTTAATTAAGCCCAACGTCAATCTGGGGGCTGATAATAGAGAAAATTAGATTAGCAAGGTAAAATGAAGTAAATGCAAGGGTGGATGACGGCAAATTAGATTAATGTAGAGGGAACAGGGGAAAGGTGATCCACCTCTTACTCCCCCAGTCCCCCATGCCGTTACCGAAAGAGTCCACTTTCTATAATGGTACCACCGCAGCCTGTTGGACTCCAGCACATTTACTAGCTCATATTTCCATAAAGTGGGAGCTGGTCTAGTGTCATTAGGCAAGTCTCTGTCTGCCTCTCCACTCTCCTCAGCTGCCATTTCTTCTTAAATTGGAGTTGGCTGTTTCCTTGCAAGAACTGAGGAATAAGAGGTCCTGAAAACACCAAGAGAAGGGAGAGAGGTCGGGGTACAGATGAGAACACCAGCAGCATTGTTATCAGGGCTTCCGCAGTGTTGTTCTTCAATCTGGGTTGGAAAGACTTTCAGAATATAAAGTCTTTTGTTGTAAAAGCATAGCACATAATACAAGCTGCTAGCTTTTAACATCTCTTTTAAAATAGCAAATTGATTAAACTTGGGTTTCTTTTCAACAAAGCTCTTAAATGTGAAAATAAAATCTGTACTGATGGGTTTGTTGACTCAATTCCAACTGCTTGTTAAAAGGGAGACTACCATCCTAGTCTTTTATTTTTTAACTTTCTTTTCTTTTTTTATTTGTATTATTTCTTATTATTCTTTTTTTTACCCATTTAGTAAGTTACACAAGGCTATGTCTATAGATGGGCAGTACTGCGGTCTTGCAGTGCTGGGGCACTGGCCTGAATTCCTGTGGTGCTATTAGCATGGAGTTTGCATGTTTTCTCTGTGTTTGAGTGGTTTTCTAGTTATTTAACATGTGGGTTAATTGACTTCTGGGAAGATTGTCTCTGGTGTGAGTGTGTGTCAGTGTGTTCCCTGTGATGGACTCCTGTCCTGTCCAGGGTGTATCCTGCCATGTACCTGTACATGGTTTGTGGAAAGGCTCTAGCTCCTCTGCAACCCTGTATTGGATAAAGTGGTTAGAAAATGGATGATCTGTTTCCATTACTTAGACTTGGTTTAACAATGCAGCTATAAAGGAAAGTGAAGAAGACATAAAGAAACATTAACAGCATCACACAATTAAGGCAGCTTTCTATAATATGAGCTCTTTAGATTATGTTACATGACTAAAATCTAAAGGGATCACATTAATTGTCCACCTTAGGGGTACAGCACTCCCTCTACATCAGGGTCGCAGCCCAATAGTGAAGGAATTCAGGAAGGCAGAATAGACAGACGGTTAAACTGAACAATGTACTTGTGTGACTTGGTATTTGTTTGAACTGGAATTTGCATGAGAAAGGATAAAAGAATACTGTAAGGCAGCTAGCAGGAGCAAGTGTTCTTGAGTATCAAAACCACGAACCAAGGTCAGGGAAGATGGAAAATTACTGAATATACAGTATGCCTCATCCATATGCCTTATCCACCCTGAGAAACATACAGTAACATGTATATAAGCTGCTGAAAACTTGCATTCTGTGCTATCTCCTGCAGTGGCACCAACACATTATAAAAATGTAGGTTTTGAGACAGTTCTCCTGGGTACTAATTTCACCAAGTAAAGACCGGGGGCAAAACCCATTTGAGCTTTTTTGTCAACTGTGATAAAAAACTGTATTCTGTTGTCCAGATGGTCAGTTTAACCACTACAAATACCAGTTCTGGAGAGTTGCAGTGTTAGAAGCTTTTTGTTAAATACCAAAGTGATCTGATTTAATTTGACCAGCTTTACACTTTGTTCCTGGTACTGGGCATCTAAAGGGATCTGTTGTATTATAGGTCTCCATGGCTGAAGTTGTGCACCAATTATTGTATGTTATGTTACCTCGCTGTTGGAGAGCTGGTACCAGGGTTGTTTGCCATATGTGAAGATCTCCCACAATACCACTCCAAAGCTCCAGATGTCACTCTCTGTGGTGAATTTCCTGTACATAATACTTTCTGGAGGCATCCAGCGAATCGGCAGCATAGTACGGCCTCCCACCTGGTAACCAAAGACGACATTGAAAAGTGCAAACTGTCAGGGATGTCGGAAAGGACAAACCCCGGAATGGCAGAAGAGCAAAAAGACCCTATGCGTAGCAGCGAGACGGGGGTTAGCCCAGGCTCAGCTGTTCAGGAAATGCCGTATAGAAACCTATGCCCTCAGGTAGCGGACGTGGGGCGACGTGGTGCTAGGCGGGTCTCAGGACATCCGAACGTCAATGCTGAGCGAAAGCAAATGAAAGACCCAGAAATATATAGCCCTTGAGAGAGAGAAACAACGGAAGGACAGCAAAGCACCGGAAACAACAGACAGGACAGAGTAGGAGAGCCTTCTGGCTGCAGAGGGCGTGACACAAACGTATCCATCTGGGTTCCAAATCAATATGTACTATGCTATAATGAACAGAAACACACTAGCAGCGAGAAGTATCACATTTGTAACTCTAGTCACTCTGGACTACTGTAATTTTCAGACTAACGAAAGCAGTTCATGTTTGGAGGAGGAGCCATGTACTCTTTCTCTGTCCTTCGGGAATGAGCTCTGGCATGCTGTAATCCCCTCCAGTATAAACAATAAAAATAGATGGGTGAATCTTCCTGGTTAGAGCAGTGGTGATGGCTCAGCATATTGCATGTCCCTTGATTCCTGAAGACTGTAAAGTAGTAACAGATCAGACAAAGCTGTGAAAAGGAAAACAGATGCAACTGGTCCCATAAAAGATAGGATACATGTGCTTTAAAAAGGTTACAAAGATGTGGCTGATGTGTTATTTTATACAGCCAAAGTACTTAAAGGTAGCACTTGCCAGATGCAATACCTTCAACAGAAAACACTGTTCTGACCACACATGATGATAGTGATTCATATAGTCTTTTCTTAGTGGAGTGATCCTATATTTCACAGTTCAGTGAACATCTGATTGAATTGATGCTGATGTGTAATACAGATGAAATTACGTCAGTTACTGGAATCACTGTTTTTAGTTTGGCCCATTTAAATACATGAAATGAAAACCAATTGAGATGGCATATTTATTAATTTTGTGGGGGTGATGGTCATGATAATATACTCATCCATTAGAGATGTACACTAGAGATTTACACACATATTGAAATGTTATAATAACTGTGTCCTACCCTGTAGTAATCAGTGCTATAAATGTCCCGGGACATGCCAAAATCTCCAATCTTCACCACCATTCCCTCCCCCACCAGGCAGTTCCGGGTGGCCAGGTCTCGATGCACAAAGTGAAGAGAGGCAAGATACACCATTCCTGAAGCGATCTGGGCTGCGATCTGTAGCATTTGAGGCAGGGTCAGTTGGCCAAGTGGGGGAGCTTTTCCTTCCTCTAATATCCGGGCATCTGGACCATGAGCCCTAACAAAATGCAGAGAACTGGAATGTCACAGATGGTCCAACATAACATTCATAGAAGGCTGGATCTTTGGTGTACATACCTTTGATATATTAATGTATTAATACAAAAGCAAGACCAAGGTTACTCATATAGCAGAACTGCAAGACTCATTTTAGGTTTTGCAAGATTCATAACACAAATATTTTGTTAGCTTGTTAGCCTGTTGCTGTCACGGTGGACATCCCTCCTCTACAGGGCGCTCCATTACTCTTGTCATTAGTTCCGTGTGATTGTATGTTCTCCCGGTGTGCCTTGTTTGTCTTTTTCTATATAACCCCAGCGCCTCAAGGGCTCAGGGCTCAGCAATGGACTGCAGATGTCTAGAGGCCCGCCTACTACCAGGCTATGGCTTGCCTGAGGGCATAGGCCTCATCCCCGACATCCCTGATCTCTGAGCCCGGGCCCTGGAGGACGTCGCCCCGTGATCCCTCGACGTTCTTGTGTTTGTGTTCCCCCCTCCCGGGGATTTTAGCCTTGTTCTTGTCTCTGGATGGATCTCTAGGTATCGGAGTTTTGGACTGTGCCCTGACCTGCTTGGACTTGGTTGCCTTTGGTTATTCCCTTGTGCACCCGTTCATGTACCGTCTCTGTTCACTAGCATCACCAATAAACCCTTGTGTCTCTTCCCTGAAGTCTGCCTCCTGTCTACCTCCTCGCTTAGGGTCTTACAACAAACCTGGGATTGCTGAACCACATCTGTGACAGTTGCCTTGTTATGTGCACATTTGCATAGAAAGATACACCAGAGGTCAAATAATATGCAATACTTTGCATCTGTAATTTATTATTGAAATGTATTTACAGACTTTGATAAGTGTTTTTGGTAGTTGATGATTATTACAAAACACAGTAATACATAGCTTTAGTATAATGTGTAAGTATATAGCATTATAACTGTAACACTATGCAGAATAAAATACTGGGAATAAGACCAAGGGAGCTAGTTTTATACCTATACCTGTATGAAGTAAGCTATGAAAATAAATGTATTAACATATTTGATGCATTAATTTTTGCAATTCATATATATGAAAATAGCATATGGCACATTAGCATAAAATGGCTTTTCAACAGATGTTTGAATAACAGTTGTAAATATGCTAAAACATTTTGTTTTTAATTCTGATCTGCTCCTTGGTAGGGTGCATGTTGATGGATTTATCTTGGAATTGCATAATAATTCGACATACAGGACAGGTGGCATTGGGGGGAGTAGATGGCGCCATATTTAAGCTGTCTGGTGGAAATATGTTCCATCGGTCGATGAATATGCATTTTTCTCCAACAATTAAGCAAAGCTTCTTCACCATGCCCTTTTGACATATGGCACAGAGTTAATGGCTGGCTTATGGGCTTTGAATCATCACTAATGCGTATATGTATGTTGGTGTGTATCTCTGTGACAGTCCCAGGGGACTAAAAGACCAGCTTTCAGTCTCCTTGCCATGCAGCTGCATCATTAGTCATTATTTCAATGTGCTAAGGCTTCATACAGACCAACCAGCTAGTGGTACTTCCCTGACCAAAATGTCCCACACATTTTCCATGTCGGCATTTTGGACTGTTATGAGTGAATATCAACATTAGTTGCACCAGAGTTTATTATTATTTTATTATTCTTTGTAACTTGTGTTGATGGTTATTGATGTGCTGAAATGCCAACTGCTGTTTCCGGGTAGACTTTTTTTAATTCATAGCTAAACTATATTTGGGATAGAGCAGTAGAGCCCATTATAAAAATTAAAAATCACATGGACAATATCTAGAGGAATAAAAGTTTATTCATAGCATTCTTTGTTTAAAATGTTTCAAAATGAAGTCAGCATCTTCACTACATCCCTGTTTAAAAAAACATATATTTTTTTACAAATTCATCCACTCAGGTTGTGCGTCAAAACTCATTACTGAACCAAAATGACTTTGCTATACTCATACGCGGTATACTGAATCTGGCCAAAGAGGACAAATAGGTGGCACTTGTGGTGCGTTAGGTATTAGTGAAAACATTAGCTTCATTCAATGTTGTTCTACCTATTTAGTATATTAATATGGAATATTAATATGGAATCATGTAACTAAAGGGGTATTTTAATTGTAGCTGAAAACAAAAATACTTTCTGAACGTCATTAACAATATTAATTTATTAATTTAAATATAATATAATTATATAGCTGGTAGTGGTAGTGTATTCCACTTTCTTCATAAACATCTGCATCAAATTCTTTAATTCAGTCACAAGTTGTGGTTATTTTGGAAACATTTTGATGTGCTTGTTTTAACTACATTTTGCTGTTGTGATTGTTGTAATGAAAAATGAAACACTTTAAGTCTCGCTAGTAATACATTGGTATGCAAATTAAACTTTGTTATTGGAGGATTATTCCCAAGGGGCTCAGCAGTGTCAGAGATTTGAACCCTGACCTCAAGGACAGCAGCCCAGAATTCTACTGATAGATACATAGCCCATCAAAGAATCACTGTACCACCTGTCAGTTTTACAGAGCTCTCAGATTATCTCTCAGATTATTTAAACAAATAAAAAAGTGTTGGGTGTTATCTTTCAAGTTACAGTACCATGGCAGGTTCTTTGTGACATGCTACAAAACACCCCAGGCATTTTTAGTGGCTGCATCTGCATTTCTTTGCTAACCTAATTCCATCCATCTATTTTTAACTGCTTTATTCAATACAGGCTTGCAAGGGACACAGAGCCTATCAAGGCAAGCAATTGGCACAAGGCAGGACACAGCCTGGTCTGTCTGCCAGTCCATTGGAAGACACACACAGACACAAACACACACACACTTCAGACTACACAATTTCTCCAGGAGCACACATTGTAGTCAGTGATGAAACCTCCAAACTTGTGAGCCAATCTTGTGTGTCCTTTTCGATTTCATTTTGACTTCTAGTCTGTTTTTAAATATTAAACATGAAATGAAATTTTTCCCATCTAAAAGAAATGTTCATGCTGTGCTTCGCGGTCCCAGAGCAAGGACAACTTGAAATTAAGTGGCGTCAGAGCTGAGCTGAGCTCTAGAAGTAAGGCTGAATAGAAATTTTAATTTATATAAGAACATAAGAAAGAGAAGAAAATATATTATATAAATTATTATATTATTATATATTATTGTATATCAATTATTATATAAAAGAGAAAAGGCCATTCAGCCTATCTAACCCATTTGGTAGTTAATTAAGTAGTTAATTGATACAAGGATCCCATCCAGTGGTTTCTCAAAAGGATAACAGCATGGCTTGTTCCACATGCCCACAAAAGCCTTTGAGGATTCTGAATATATATTTTCATTATCTTCAAGGTTCAGATGTCAGTGCAGGACATTCCATTCAAATGTCTTGATTATATTAATAACCTTTTATGAAATTGTTTGTACTCATGCTCGTGTCAGGTGCTGGCTTTACTGCTTAAAGTTTACCTTATTTAATTTACATAACCAACCCAATTTAGTGTAACAGACTCCCCCATCTAATTTTCAGGGATTCTTAATTACTTCCCTCTATGTTAAGTCACTGTTTAATAAACATTAGCAAAATATTGTTAATAAATAAGAAAGGCCTAATAACCATCAAATGGACATTTTAACCAAAGCATGAGAGGGAAGAGCTAACCCAAAGTGCAGTTAAACATAAATACATGGGTAACTAAAAACTCTTTCCCAGCATTCAGAATTTGTTCCCTCCCTGCAACACATTACCACCTGTGCCACTGCTTCTTGGCCCTGTTTGTAATTTTCGTCACAGCCAGATTATCATTCCCTGCCAAGTAAGTTAAAGCCAGATCTGTATCTCAAATTTCTCACACATGAAAATGGTCAATACTGGTCTTGTTACAGAATTTAACCAAATTCCCTTTGCATTGTTTCTGACAAAGTACCAATACTTTTGTCTGTGACTGTATGTTTAGTTGTTTGGCACATCTAATATATGGGCAACCAAGCTTTACTCGAAAGGCTTGTGCCGTCCACAAATCCTAAATCATTTCATGTGCACTGATTGTGATCAGTGTGCCTGCAGATAGGGGGTCCACAACATACCTGAGGAAGCGGTTCAAGTCTCCGTGCTTCATGTACTCAAAGACCATCGCTAAGGGCTCGCCATCTGTGCAGACCCCGTAGAATCGCACAATGTGCTCATGCTGCAGCACTGTCAGGAGCTCTGCCTCACGCTGGAAGTCCTGCCGAGTTGAATCGTTGGCATCTTTCAGAGTCTGACACAGAGAGATTGGGAGATGGGGGTGTGAAGAAAAAAAGGGACCACAGTGTCTGATGAGATAAAAATTTAAACTTACTCTTCATTAATACATTTCAGACAGACTGCTTACTGCCAAGGACCTGCAAAAATAGACCCAGAGAACCTAATCTCTGCAGGATTCCTAGGTAATCTTTAAGGGTCAGCAGGCAGAGATTTGGAAAGCATGTTAACTTAATCATTTCAAATTCAGTTGTAATGGAAACCAGAAGACACTAAAAAGTGACAAAACATTAATTTTACTGGTGGGCAGCAATATAACATGTGTATAATAAAATCAAACATTTATAACATCAAGGCTTGTTTTCTGCAACTGTTTATACTATGGGCTCCCCAACACTCTTCTCAGTTTGTTGCAAAATGTCCAAAACCCTGCAGCTAGACTTCTAACTCACATCAGACCTTGACAAAATATCACTCCTACACTTCAATCATTGTCTGTTGCCTATAACATCACATATTAAATCATATTGACTTTACAGTTTACAGTTACTGACATTTAAAGCTAATCTGGCTCAATCATACATCTCTGAACTCCTTCATGTTTACACTCCCTCCTATAGATTTTTGCCTAAGACCTGTGTCTGATTGCCCTACAATTTATCCTGTATGTTTTTTTGTGTATTTTTCCCTTTTACTTTTTGTGTGGCTTTGAAAGTGGCTTTGAAAGACACTTCATAAATAAAGGTTATTAGTATTTGTATTGGTATTCCTCTTTAGAACAGAAATACAGAGCCCTGTTGTAGCCAGTGATCATTATTGGTATCAAACTAGGTTTTAGTTTAATTTAGTATAAACTGAAATTGACTCCTTTGTACACCAATCTAAGTTTAAACCTCTGACCTCATGAACACAAGATGCAGGACGTTACACTGGCAGCATATGCAAATGGAAAGCCAATCTGAAAGCCTTAAACACAAAAAAGCCAACACCTGAGGGAGTTGTATTGTACATATTCTTTCATTCCATCCCCTCTTTACCTTGATGGCAACCAGCATCTTGTCATTGTGGGGGCTGAGGTTGGCGCATTCTGCCAAATACACTTTCCCAAAAGCTCCCTCTCCCAGTTCCCACTTCAGCACAATGTCTTGTCGCTTGATGTGTTGGACACCTGCAGAGGAAAATGAAGGTCCCTTACTCATTCCCCATTTATTCACATTCAGTAGTAGTGCATGAATGTACAAAAACATTACATGACATCCTGTATAATCCGCATAAGAAACATTGTACTAGTCATATATTGCATGGTAGAGTACCACAATCTTTTTGTCAGGCCAGGAAGCATTAATATTAACAGGTGTGCATAGAGGACCAATGTATATCTATACAGTATATGAAATTCACTCAAACAAATCAAGTCTATGGAGATAGCTGTACCATGAAGCAATAAAATTGTGTCCACATTCAAATTGGACAATTGGGAATGTGTTGTTTTTGACAGAGACAGCATGCAGCAGAGGAATGACCTTGGCTAAACATGACCACTATGTGTCACACTGTTACTTTATTGTCACAGGTGGGAAATTTGCTTTGCAGGTAGGTAAAAGACACACCTGTAACACAATGCATAATACATTCAACACAACATGAATCTGTTAACAAATAAAAAAAACAAATAAAAAAGACAAGGATGGAGGAAATTAATTTGAGCTCTGACCAAAGATAGGTTTTCAGCTTAATTTTCCCAACACTGCAAACAAAAAAAAAACAAAAAACTGCATGTTTTCTTCACCTTATTTGTCATTTCTCTATGTTTTTTTCATTTAAATCCACATACCGTACCTTAAAGAGGCACACTACTGCACTGTGCCATGAACATTGCATATTGTGGAGAATATACACTCTAGTGGTTGGAAGTGATGGTGTAAGGGAGAATTTAAAAAATCAATAAAGCTACTGGGACTAGTGTAAATAAGTTCCTGAGATCCTGAAACTTCACTATGGTTGAAGATAGAGAAAAAAAGCTTTTCTTAGTTTCTCCAAAGCTACAGTAAGTAAAATCAATTCTGGGTGCAGTTCAAAATTTTCAGATATTTTCCAAAAGGTGTTTTGAAAAAGTTTATGCTGTATAACTCTGGTGAGTATTTAACAGTGCAACAGAGGTAGAGAGAGAAGTATAAAGGCTGTGAGAAGTGATAGGATCTACTTGAACATGTGCTTGGAACATGGTCACACAGCATCAGCCTACCCAGTGAGAAAAAAATGATGGTGTCCTGAGAGAATTGTTAAAGACCTCCACGCACCTGAGTGACTAGCATTGAGTTTGAAATGGGGAAGAAGAAAAAGCATAGTGAAATACTATAATGAGCAAATGGGGACCAGCTAATGGACATGCCTGAGTTTCTGGAATTACTGTCAGAGGGAAGAAGAAAATATACTTTTAGGCCACTCCCAAGTCTCTGGGGGGAGAAAACTTTCTCTGCGGGATATATTGTGTAAAGAATGATGAAAAGAAGAGCTCAGCGAGTCTGGATTTGGATTTGCCCAAATGTAGGAGTCCCCAGACATGAAGCAGGAGCCTCTGTCTTCCGAGAGTCCCAAGTGATGAGGGATAATGAGCTGCGAGCATAACAAGAGTTCATTGTGTAAATGAAGGATGAACTTGAGTGCTTGTCACCTTCATATGAGCTTTCTCTTAAGGAAAAGAATGACTGGCTGGAGATTGAGGATGAAGGTGATGCTGTTGACAAACTCTGTAATCGAAGTGCTGTATAAGCCACTCAGAAGCAAGAGCCAGCAGCTGCTGTCATCAGCACCTCTGTCGATGGGAGGGCTAAGAGTGGTGCTCCATGCCCGAGATTGAATGGCATAGATGTCATTGTTACCCCAGCAGAAAAAGGGCAGGACTACTGCAGGTGGCTCAGTGCCTCTAAAAAGAGGGTGGAGCTAATCAAGTCCCCACCACATCGGTGTAACAGGGAGAGCACAGAAAGCAACTGAATTAAATGGATGAAGTAGTTCAGGTGGGTAGCTGCGTCAGCATGTGTAGGCTACAAAGGAACAAGTAATAGGTTGATTCCATGCTCAAAAGAGAAGAAAGTAAACCAACGTTTTGGCTGTGGAGCCTTCTTTGGGTGTAAGAAAGATAGGGTTGTCAGCAAAAATAATAGAGGAGGAGGAGGTCGGAGCAGGGGAGAGACAGAGTGGCCAATCAAGTGGTGCGAGGTCAAGAGAGGTGAGGGGAGGTGTGAAATGAGACCTATAAATGAATAGAGAGAATTAGAAGAAAACAAGTCTGTCGTTGAGGGAAGGGGAAGGTGTGAACTAAGTTTCAGGATAATTTTAGTTTCTGATGTTTTTCTGCTATAGGAGTTAAGAAACCCTACTTTGAGAATGCAGATGGAGAGATCAGTGTGATCATGGCCATCAGAGGTGAAGTGAGAAACTATGGGCTTGGAGAAGTCTTTAATCTTCACAGCCCTAACATGTTCTTTGACGTGGTCTCTGAGTCCATCCATCTGTGAAGTGATGCAGAAAGTGCTCTAGCTGGTCATTAGAACATGTGGCGGCACCGACGCAGTCATTAACGTATTGCTTGTAGAGGTCAGGGACAAAGCCAGTGTAGGAAGTGAAGAAGTGTTCTTCTACCCAGCCGACAAAAATATTGGCATAGCTGGGTCCCATTCTGGTGCCCATGGTGACTCCACTAATTTGCTGGAAAAAAAAGGTTATTGAAAGAGAATGCATTAAGTGTGAGTACCAATTCTTCAAGGCGTACAAGTGTATGAGTGGGTGGATCAAGCACTGTGCATTTGTCCAGCGTGTGCTTGAGGGCTGTAAGACCTTCATTGTGAGGAATGACGGTGTAAAGAGATGTGATATCCATGGTAAAAATGTAGCATTCTGGGCCCTGAAACTGGAAATCATTACAAAGTTGGAGCGCGTGGTTGGTGTCCTTGAAATACTGTAGCCCTTCAACCAGCGGTCTCATAAGGCTGTCGAGAAAGGCAGAGATGTGAGTAGTCGGACAGTTGCATGCTGAGACAATGGGGCATCCAGGGGTGTAGAGTTTGTGGATTTTGGGGAGGAGGTAAAATTGGGATACCTGGGGATGTTCAATGAATTAAATGGTTCAATGTCTACAGTCACTTAACATATAGAAGAGACACAAGATTCTCCTGTATATGCTTATGTACAGTGCCTTGTACAGAAATCCACCAAAACCTTTCTTGAATTCTCTCTAAATTTATTCTTGAGTTTTGAACACTACCTGGCTGAGAGACCTTAGAAAGACAAATGTATTTATTTTGAAACCATGTGAACCACTATTATTATACACTGAAGGAGGCCATTCAACTAATTGTGTAACTTGTTACAGTAATATGTGAAGCATAACTAATTAAGCTTTGCCCCAGCAAGAGGATAAATAATAATGCAATCAAAATATTTGATATTTTTTGTTTTTTGCAGACTTTAAACTAATTTCTTCCATTAAAGTGCTCACTACAAGAAATTAATTTCTGATTAAAATATTCTCTTTAAAAATGTGTACAGTATGTATTGTAACATTTACATTTCAAATTGGACATCACCGGCAGGGAGTGAATACTTTTGCAAGGCACTAGAGACGTAGACGGAGCATAAATTACGTAAGCAATTTCCATACAACAAAGTCAGACACAGGAATAAAGGCAAATAGATCTGTTAGATTCACTCACACATGTCCTTGTCCTTTATGATGCCACAGAAGTACTGAGGATTTTCTATAAAGCTGGACAGGCCAGAATCCAGTGTTGCCTCAGCTGAGGAGGGAGGGCTAGCCCCAAAGTTCATGAAGTGGAGAGAGACAGCCAAGTCATCCTCTGTACCCAGGACAGCTGGCCCTGTTCAAATAAGGCATAGGGGGAACAAGCATTAGTCAAGCATTGAATAATTGGACAACCTACAAATCATCTGAATAATTTCAATAGGGGTTACAAGGATTGTCACTTCGTTTTGGAAAAGTGTTGTTTTACATGTATTAAATTGATCTTCTTTTATTAATACTTAACAACTATTAGCACTTAGATATACATTAATACAACTTTATTATAAAATAATTTTCTGACAATTGTTAAACTACACCCTAACACACACCACACAATTTAACTAACCACACAGTTTTCGCAGTTGTCACTTGCTAATCAACTTGCTTAACACTAATTACCACCTCAACTGGTTCCTCTCAATCCAGAGAAGCAGCTACTCTACTCTAAGGTTCACCTGGTTTGCTGAGCTCCTCTCCCTGCTGCTCCCTGAAGGTGCTGGACATAGCTGGGGTGTCATGGTTAATGTGCCTTTTCACTGTTTGGAAGGCTGGAACAGTGTCTCTGGATTGGCAAATTGGGGAGGTGGTCCCCAGTTTTAAAAAGGGTGACTAGAGGGTGTGTTCCAATTACAGAGAGATCACACTCCTCAGCCTTCCCAGGAAAACCTATCCAGGGTGCTGGAAAGGAGCTTCACCTTGATAACTGAGCCTTGGATACAGGAAGAAGTCTGGCCTTACAATGGCAGACCAACTCTTTGTCCACACACGGATATTTGAGGGGGTATGGGAATTTACTACTTCTGTCTCCACTTTAGTGGATTGGAGAAGGCTTACGACCATGCACACCAAGGTATGGAGAGCTAGGCCCGCTGCTGTGTGCTATCTGGTCCCTGTATTTGTAGAGAGAGAGTTCTGTTTGTGCATTCTAGGCATTAATCTGTTCAAAATGGGTGCATCTTGCTTCCTCTTTTGTTCTTGATTTCCATGGACAAGATATCAAGGCTCAGCCAAGATTTGGAGTGTATCCAGTTTGGGGAGTTGTGGCCAGCATTTCTGCTGTTTGCCTCATCTGACTGCATATCAGACCAAATTACAAACATTCATTTTTTAATATTGGCTTTTGCTTTAGCTTATTATAACTAAACCTAAGTAAATACTTCCAATGTTAAAAACCACGCCATGAAACAAAGTGGAAATAGGATACAAAAACATTTTTGCTTCTGTCCATACAGCTATAAACCTCTATAACACTCTGGTTTTGGACTGAAAACCAGGCTTTGGAATACCCAGGTTGTAGAAAAGATCAATAGGTGCAAGCCAGACCAGAAAGCTTTTCTGCAGCTGACTAACATCACATCTAATAATGCATTCAGCTAGAGAGTATAATGTAGGGGTGAGAATTACAGTAGGGCAGAGTCTCCACTTAGCGTTTTGAAAACAGTCCAAAAGGGCACAGACAGTCTCCTTATCAGTCTTCTTTAATGGCTCTTCAGCTAGCTGTGGGATCTGCCAACACTTAGCTTTCAAAACTTTAATTAAAACTCTCTGGTTTTTTAGCTTCCCCAGCTGGCTGTGGCAAACATACTTACAGCTGCACTGAAAATGAAATTGCTTCTTTCAGGTGTGCTACAATATTCCTTACAGTTAGATCCATTCAAAATCCACAGAGATCCTATCCCATTTTATATGAGATATGGAAGTGTCTGTTATTTCCTATATGCTGCCTCTCCAATTTAGTAATTGCAATTGTTAATCACCTGTGCTTATGACCCATACCATGCGGCAAATAAATATGTGCATATTCTAAGGCCTGTAATGTAAGGTGACATGCTTGTTTTTACACTGTAGGCCAACAGTGTGCTAAGTCACACAGCAACAAAAGACATGAGAAGGTGATGTTTTTCATTAGAGATACTCATTAGGGAACCACAGTCATAGCTATTGAAATAGCAAGAATTCATACTTCTGATCTCTTGGCAATATAATTATAAAACTGCCTGGAGTTCCTTATAGGCTTTGGCATTACTGTATGCTATACTGTATGCTAACAAAATAGTATATGCTATTTTGTTTAAAAATATCATATAAAGTAGATAAATCAACTTTAAGTCACAAGATCTTTTAAAAAACAATCTTAAGGAAATTGTTTCTCAAAAATACATCACTCTGTTGTCTGTTTACAATAATTAATTTGCCATATTTGACTAGCTACTGTACATAACTTTCACCCATCCATTATTAGAAAGACATTTATTATTAGTAAGCATCATGGTAACCCAGAGGGGTATGTGCAGTCTGCCAGGGAGGAGACTATTCTCCATTTAGAGACACCCATTAACCTAGCCTGCTTATATAGAGACAGTCAGGGGAAACAAAAGTGTCCAGGGAAATCCCACACGGACAAGATTGTGCCAGGTCTATTCAGAACACACCCCAGGCTGCCTGTTCTCTAACTGTAGAGAATAACTCTTCCTCTTTAGTACTAAACTGAACCCATAAGACAGACTTTTCTTGCAGTAGGACAACTACTGTGTACTGACATCCCAGTTCTTTGGTGTTCTATAGAAACACACTGATTCACAATGAAAATGAAAACTGAGCTCATGCCACATGATTCTATAACAAAGTACAGCCAGGTGTTAAGTGTTTGACATTTTACATTAATTATCTGTATAATTAAACTTTAAAAAATACATGATTTTACGTACTATCTCTAGATTTAAAATTTCTACTTTTAACAGCAGATACTAACATTCTGTTTGGTTTTTATACTTTGTAGTCTGAAAGGGATGTGTTTACTTAAACACCTACATTTCTTTTAAGTAGCCTCTTCAACCTTTATATATCTGTAGTTTATGTTTAAAGTATTTGACTAAATCAGTAATAGTGTTGCTTCTTCTGTGTGCTGGTAACAATAACTTCTACCAATTAATGCACAAAAGTTAAACTAATAACAAGCACATTTTTTCCAAGCACAGTAATTTGTGAGAAGGCGGAGGTGGGATGATGATGGGGTGGACTCACGGTGGATGCCGAACTTGGACTGCCGCCCACATTTGTTGATGACCATCAACATAATGAGGAGGAAAGTGCACGCAAACACTGCCAGTCCCACAGCTACAGACACCTGTACACAGATGCACAGACAGACACCAGTGAGCACAGCAGCTGTATACATATTGTTGTAATTCCCACTTTATTTTCAAATCCTTTACTAACTAGTTGTAACTTGTTGGTGTTTCCTTTTTATATTTGTAATTTCTGCTTAAAATATTTCACAAAATCAATAATACCTGAATGTTGTTTCTTCTGTACGCTGGTAACAATATGACAGACTTCTACCAATTAATACACAATTTACCAATTAATACCAAACACATTTTTTCCTGAAACACAGTAATTTGTGAGGAGGTGGACAGGTGGGATTATGATGGGGGGGTGGACTATGAGATAGACATACTGTATGTACTGTATGAGATGGACATATTTGCTGTTCTATAGTAGTGCCCTGGTTTTTAGAGTGCTCTACCTCTTTTGGTGATGTAAGTGCAGTGGTTTATACAGAGATACATTTCACTCACCTGAATTATGCTGTTAAATGAGACAAATGTCTCTACCCAATTCTTTTGAGAACAAAACCCTTGTGTTCCATCTAGTGAAATATCCATGATTTTTTTCAGCTGAAAGTTGTTTCTTAAAAAAGAACTGTTTCACTTTTACTTTTATTTTGGAGCAGACAACTTGGCAATTGTCTACTTCTTCAACATCCTTCTTGAAGAAGGCTCAGCAGCGACTCTATTTCCTGAGGTGCCTCAAGAACGGCAACACCGCTTCTCGAGAGAGAAAGGCACTGCAGAGAATGGTGAATGTGGCCGAGAAGATCATCGGCTGTGGTCTCACAGAGATTAAACAGCTCGATGAGGACCGCTGCTGTGGTAGAATTCTGGCCATCACAGAGGACATCACCACCCCGGGCATGAGCTCTTCACCCAACTGCCCTCAGGCAAGAGATTCAAGAGCATACGGACACTTACCACCAGATTCTTCAATAACTTTTACCCACAAGCAGTGTGATTGGTGAACACATTTGGCCGTGCCCCTTGGACCACACCTGTACACCATCTACCTCATTATGATTTTATTTATTGCACATCTCCAGTCATTGTTTACATGTCTGCATTGTTTACATTTGAACTGTTTACTTGTTTACTTGTACATTGTCTACTGTTTGTTTGTATATTGTCTTGATGCACTGTCTGCACTTTGTGTTTTACACTTTTTTTTAACAATCGAGAGACTTTCTGTAAGTAAGAATTCCATTGTACCAGTACATGTACCGGTTACATATGGCAATAAAGTTCAAGTTCAAGTTCCTCTACCATGAATACTCACACCAAAGTTCCTGTTCTCCAGGTTCTCTGTCACACTCCTGGGAGATAGGCTTGTAGGAGCTATGAAGAATAAGTGTAAAATGTTATTTATCAGACAAATTATTAAAGCAAATTTTACAAATGGCAAAAGGCAGAAATTTCACACCAAACAACATCCAAGATGTTAAAGCAGTTTTCCTCAACTCCAGCACTCGATGGGCTCATAGATTGTAATGCACCTAAGGTCAAAACTCATTGGATTATGTCCTCAAGTACTGCTACTGAGGGCCCCTGTTACAAAAGAATACCAATAAAAAAACACACCAATAAGTACGAAAACAGTACAAGAACTTCAGAGCAATGATCCCAGTTGGACAACATAATCAAATACATACATGTGTGAGTTTTACATTCAGTCATGCAGGAAGGGGTCTGGGACATATAGAATGCTGGTCTAACATAATTTAGACTGATTTTTTAATTGGGTAGTTTTTGTTGATCAAAGGACTAGAATGTCTACACATACAGTAAATATATATAAGAGTCTTCTAAGCTCAAATAAGAGTATTTTGCACAACCACTGGGTGTGAAAAATCAGATCTACTTGGATATCTTTTTCAGTTCAGGAAAATGACTAGACTTTATTGATTTTAGATTGTATTAGATTATATTGCCTCTTTTTCATGGGCAGTGTGATCTAGAAATCTATAGTGTAGCTTGCTTGCATTGGTTGATTAGTCTCCATGAACATGGAAAGACGTCTGATTAAATATTGTTACAATTATTGGTTGGGTGAGAGCTCTTAATGTAGTATAGTAAAGAACACCATGGGGGACAGCTGTGGATTTGAAATATTGTTAATTTAGCTGTCTACTATAGATATATAAGTAGAAAATATCTTGTCTTATTAAACATCCTTATCTTCTCAAGGTAATGCAGCTCTGTTTTGTGAACAAAAAAGATGGGCACAGGTATGATAAAACCATACATATACAATAGATTTGTCAGATAATCATTAACATGTTTATTTTAGGATTTGGATTTAGTACTCTTGAGTATTTATTTATTCGGCTGGAAATATAAAAACAAACTACAGTATATGACTGCAAAATGTATATCATTCAACTGCATTTCTGGTGTGAAACACGATTTCAATACTCCAAATATTTGTTGGAGAAGAAGATTAAGCAGCATCATTGGTGGAGGTGAGAGGGAAGGAGTCTGGTTAGCCAATGGAAAGGATAATAGTCTCCAAATACATTGAATGAAGTAAGAAAACATGCAGTGGTTAGGCTACATTTGTTTTCTTATACCCTTATTGTGTTATAATAATTTTAACCTTGTTCTGTGGAGGACATTTATCATGTCATAACTTAACTGTATAACATTTATTGGATTCTAATACTAATTTACAGCACAATCACTAAAGAACACATTGCATCATTGAAACACATTTTCTATCTTACAAAATAAATTAATAATAAAGCAATTAATTTGAAGAGTGCATAGTGAAGTTCTGAAAACTGTAGTATTGTACTTCACCCTCATGTTGGTACAATGGTTTAGGTTATACAGTATGTTGATACTGTATATTGTTTTCTTGGTTTTCTATTTGCTTTGACATGTTTTTAGATGCATTTGTTCACCACACATGCTTTTATGGCATTATCTTGGAAATATGCATAAGTGTCTCTCAAGGCTGCTATATTTCTGACACATTGTATATTACAGCTATTAAATAGCTTTCATAAAATCTCCACGCATGGTTGTGCCTGTAGCTACAGTACAGGCAGTACTGTAAAGAGTGACAGATCTCAGGGCCACCTGTGGGAATGCACTTTCAGTAGAATGCACACAGTATTTTTAAAACTTATCTGGACACATAAAAATGAAAGCAACTTTTAGAAATTATAGGCACATTATAGGCAAATTACTTCAACATTGTACCATTCTGTATAACAGAATGAATATTTGCGATGATGATAGAGAAGATAAGAAAAACATAAGGTTGGCAGATTTTGCTAGCAACCTTTTGACATTTATTAGGGCATCTTTAGGCAATGTCTTTTTTTGTCTGTTGTAGCAAGGTTTTGTAGATATGAACCTTCAAAACTAAAAAACATTAAAACGGTCTAACAAATCAACACTAGTCTTGATCTCTTAAGATGGGTGTTTCTTTTTTCTGATGTGCTCGGGTTTGGTGATTTCCAACTTAATTTATTTAGCAGCTTATTTAGCTCTGTTATTTAAGAGCATAAGAAAGGTTACAAATGAGAAGAGGATATTCTACAGGAGCAAATTAGTCTGAGAATCTTATCCAGCCATTTCACGAAAGCTGACAATAGTGTACAGTATGCCTACAGTAGGTAGGCTGTTCCAGACTCTCAAAACCCTTTGTGTGAGATAGTTTCCTGTTTTCAGTTTTAATAGAATGTGTATCGTAGAAAGCTATGCTTTACTCATAATTTTGGATAGTAAAAACATATAAAAAACATATAAAAACCATAGATCTACTGAATTTGCTATCACTGAACTCCAGGTAGTTCCAGTAAGACTCATTGGCAGAATATAAATTAGGATGTAGCATACAAAACAAATAAAACAAATAAAATTACTAGTACACCACAGTAACTAGTAAAATGAAAGCATGAAACGTATTGTGTGCTACTTCATGCAGTTTTGCTGACCACAAACGTGGTACATACTTACTTGGATCGTTGAACAGAACTAGGGTGGGAGAAGTATAAAAGAGAGAAAATGACAATTTTAAGGTGAGATGCAAAGTCAGAGGCAGGGAAAACAGAAGGAAACATTATAAAAAGAAAGTGGATTTTTAGCCTCAGTAATGAACTTCAAAGCACAGTCTAGAAAAACTGTAAGAAAGGACAGTTAGGCAAGTTTGCAATTTATCAATTATAACTACATATAAATATTTATAACATGGTATAGTAATTAAACACATTGCAGGTTCCTCCATGTTTTAAGCTTAAAATGTGCTAAAGGATTTCTCCTTTAAGGACACTCAGGACTTCTTTTAAGCACTACTGAATGTGACACAATGAGTGGCATGCCATCTCACGCTTCCAGTACCTGGTATGATGCCCTCTAAGTCATCAAATGGGTTGTCCATGAACTTGCCAATGGCACTGGCTGAGTCATATCCAAGGCCGTTGTCCACAATTAGTGTATAGTTGCCATTGTTAAGGTGGGTGGGCTTGTTGAGGAAGAGGCAGCCATGCAGGACAGAGCCATCGTCTGCATCGGGAATCAGCTGTGTGTATGTGAACTCTGTTACTGGTAGTTTGGTGCCATTGTAGAGCCAGCGAATCTGGGGTGCCGGGTTCCCATCCACGGTAAAGGGGAAGCACCAGTGATGCTGGGGAACGGCATCACCCAGGAAGAGGATCTTGACAGGAACTGTGAACAGAAAGCAAGGAGACATCTTCATGTCAGATGTTTCTCGTATGAAACCTTCTGTATGTGTGGCTTAAAAAGGGGCTATAGTTACATTCAACCTGCCCCTAGAATCTGCTAAATGCCCTCTAATAACTTGTAAATAGCTCCATTAGGGGGTTGACTGAACTATTAGGTAATTAGTAAAGGGTTTAGAATTTCACATTCTCACGTAGATGCAGTCAGGCTTTTGTTTGATATTTGTTTGGTTTGCACAGTGCTAATGGTGGTTCCGGGGTGTTATGTGTTGTCTTTTTGTTGAAAGATCCTGAAATTAGAAATCTTTTGTCCAACATTCTTCAACTTTGATTAATATTTGCAGATGTTTAAAATATAAAGGGTGTTTATCTGCACTCAAAACATGTTGGAAATTATTTTCTAGTTTCTGGGAAAATAAAATGCTAAAGAATATGTGGCGTACTGTTTAATTAGGGCAC
Organism: Atractosteus spatula; assembly: GCF_055471065.1. Lineage (NCBI taxonomy): Eukaryota > Metazoa > Chordata > Actinopteri > Semionotiformes > Lepisosteidae > Atractosteus > Atractosteus spatula. Next base: position 13,847,576 of record NC_142730.1, on the reverse strand, counting down.
TGTAGCAAATACAATGATTGTTTCATTTCATATTATGCAACCCTCCTGAGTTTTGCAAGCGAAACAATAAATAAAATGTGTACTATCCCTTCTGAGAGTGTCACAGATACTATACTATTAGAAAAATCCGGCTCTGAAATTCCTGAAAGAATGTTTTCTAGAAGATGCAATTGTGGATTGCAGGGATCATCCTTTAAAGGGAGTTAATAATATTCTCCTTTTTAAAATATACATGGTGACTGTACTCAGTCTGTTTGAGTGTGCATGTTCTACTTAATAAATGTCTTTCATTAGTACAGTAAACCTCGCATAAACAATAAAACCATTGGAAATGGCAAGAGTACCCAGATATTGCAAAACTGAAATTATGAGACCAGTTCATAAATAATGGTGGCAGAAAAGAACAGGTTATCTTTAGACAGATTTTACTTTTAATATTGATAAAGTTAATGGATTGATACTTTGAACTAAATTAGAATTACGTTTTACAGTGCTTAGAAGAATGTCATTTTAAGATATAGCCAATAAGGATTTAGAAAGGTAACGGCTTGTTTAACTAGCTTTCTAGAATTCGTTAAAGAAGCAAAATGGATAATAGATAAAAGAAAATGATACAATATGATATAGTATACTGTACAATGAAAAGCAGAAGGAAAAAGCAGAACATATAATCTGTTAAGATTTCTTCTGGTGTCGAGGTATAATTCTGTTTGCTTCTGTTATTACTTAGTGTCACTAAGTGTGCCTCAAGGTCCACTTCAGGCTCATTGTTTTTTTATAAACATAAAAAATAGGTTCTCATATTCTTAGCAAACAACCTAAGTAGCAACTAACTAGCACATAACAAAAGGTGTAAACACAGAAATAGCAGCAAAGGAATAAAAGAAGACTTACAAAAGGACAAAGTGATAGGACTACTACTGGTAGTAGGGACACACTATATATATATAACATTCGTAATCTAGACTGGAGTAAGCTACATATAAAGGGAATCTGAATGTTGAGGTAGATGTCCAGATCAACACAATGTAGGGTACAGTATGTGGAACAATGGCCTCATGATGTTATCTATCTTTATCTTATGTGGTATAGTGCTGAGTGACTAAAAACACTGAATCACATTCTTGTATTGGGGATTCCTACTATTCTGAACAAATCCGTTGAGTATTTACACTGAGGCACATTCCTTGAGAGCTGCTTTATAATGTGAAGCTACTATATCAGTACCATCAGCTCAGCTAAGCTGGCTGCAACTGTGAATCTACAGTCCATGATGGTGAGTTAGCCATGACCTGCAGATTGTTTTATTTTATACCACTCTAGGACATCAATTAAGAGAAACCAGGCAGAAACTATGGGGAGAACATACAAACTCCAGATAGAAGCCACTCTGCTGTGAGGCAGCAAATCTAATAATGTACCACAGAGCAGCCATGTTTAGAAATGCTAAGAAAAATATTGGAAATGACACATATCTTTCATAAAAACATATTGGTTAAACAACACTTAGATTTTTTGTAAACAGGCTGAAGGATAAGAGGTAACACAGTTGATTACTTAGCATTTTGTTTGTTTAAGGATTCGTTTTTTATATCTGCACTACGATAATCTAATCTTCTATTAAACCATTGTGATAAGAAAAACCCAGCTGCTAAGAAATATTTCCATAATTAACAGAGGGTATCCACATCTTACTGGGTGGAAATACCATCATCAAGCATTTTGAGTGGAGTGCCCAGAAAAGCGCTATATAAGTGTAAGCAGTTATTATTATTATCACCATTAACATCACCGAGACAAAATGAAGGTTGTGAAAATTCATATTCCTGGGAGTATCTTTTTCTGCAAATCCTTCCACAGCTACAGTTCAATTAAGTAACATTGCAGATTGCCCAATATAATATACAGTAGCATTATATATAAAATTATATAGCACATATATGTTATATTATATAACAGAAAAAACGAGACCTATTGGAATAAGCTAGAGGTGTGAACATCAGTAGCACTGCTCATCATATGAGATGTAATTAATGGAGGAGGGGGAGTTAATGATTTGTGGTCTAGGAGGGAAATGGGGGCACTGATAGTGATGGATGAATATTGCCAGGCACTTTACTGATCATGAGGGTTCGTTTCACCAATTAGGCTTCCGGAACGTGAGGGCGAGGCCCATTAGCTCAGCATCTCTAATCAGCAGGTCAGATGTGACTCATCTCTAGTGGATCTGAACATTAAGCCTCTCTTCTTCCTGACAAGAGCCTGGCTCCCCCGACAGTGCTGGAGTCTGCCATTTGCTGTGCTTACAATCACCCCTTGCAATTGCAATCCATACTGTTTTTGTTTTTTTTTCTTTTCATCATTACTGTGAGGGGTTTAATTGGGATTAAATGTTCTGAAGATATTTGAAGAAGGTATTCTTCATATGTATGATCCATCCTGTAGATAAAAGGAGACTGCTCATGCATATTTAATAATTTCCAAGGAACTGCAAAGGATTACTAAACCAAGTGTTTTCATTTGTGTGCTTCTCTATGAAGTCTTCTTAGTGCAGTATATCTGCCTCTTGTGAAATCAACAGCACACCTACCTGTATGCAATGTGTCAATGCAGACAACCACATGGGTGAGTTTTCCCTGGAATTTAACAGTATGCCAGTGGTAAGCTCTTGACTATCACTACTATATACCATGTAGAGCTGCTTCAGCTGCTGTTGGCTGAGTTGCCTTCCTTCTCCTCATATACAGTATATGTAAACATATAATGGCACCAATGCACATGCCAGTGCAATCAATGACAGAGATGGATTAATCTGCTGTTGCAGATTGTCTATGATTTTTGGCAAGGCAGTGCAAAAACAGTAGAATGAGCCAGGCCTGCTTTAGACTTACAATTTAACAATACTATACAGTATATTCTGATCATGGTTGTCTGGACCGGAAAAAGCCATTTGTAGGTATGTGTGTTTGGCAGAAAAATGTGGAGCTTATACACTTTTTTTGCACTTTTGTGGCTTCTGTTTGGCTTGTTATTAGTAGCTGTCCTACATAGTTTTATTCAATTCAAAATACTTAATTTATCCCCAGGATAGGGGCAATTTAAGAAGCAAGCGGTACAGCATAAAACACAACAATAGAAAAAAAACATTGCTAAGAAAAAAATCTATGCGTAAATAAAAACAGCAAACAGACCATAAAAGTGATTGAATGTAACAGCATGTAGCATATAAGAATTAAAGTACATGCACATTTGTAGAGGGGCGTCTGTCCAACAGACGTCATATTGATAAGACTTCTATATAGACATTGTTTGAAATCCTGATGGCCTCTGGAACAAAACTAAATTTCAATTTATTTGTCTTGCACTGTGGACAGCTAAAACATATTCCTGAAGGCAAACATTCAAAAGACTGATGAAGGATATGTGATGAGCTCAAAAGACTGATAAAGGATATGAAATGGGTTCAAAAGACATAAAGTTCTATAATGTACTGCAGCTCTACACAGTAAAAGCCATTTATATATGAAATATATAGGCCTGTATGTATGCAACAATGTACACTAATGTACACATATGGCCTGCATACGATACAGTTTACATGTCAGTTTATGGAACCTGTGTCTTGTCATGCACAGTAGCTCAACTAATTGCAAAGGAGGCCTGCATTTGTGACAGTGTTTTTGGAAACTCCTTACAGAAAAGTGCTAAGGACTGAGTGGGACTCACAGAGGATGTCAAGCTTCACAGTGTCCTGGCCCGGCCCGGCTCTGTTCTCGGCCTGACAGGTCAAGTTCTGCAAATTGTCCTTTGAGGATACGTTCACCAGCTGCAGCACTACCATTTGTCTATGGCCTGATGTCCTCTCCTGCAGACAAATAAAGCAACCAGCACAGATGTATTATTTCAGGTGGGTAGCTGCGTCAGCATGCGTAGGCTGCAAAAAGAAACAAGTATTAGGTTTATTCCATGCTGAAAAAAAGAAGAAAGAAAACACAACATTTCGGCTGTGGAGCCTTCTTCAGGTGTGAACCCGAAACGTTGTGTTTTCTTTCTTCTTTTTTTCAGCATGGAATAAACCTATTGTTCCTTTGCAGATGTATTATAGTAAGGTTGCATTTGTAGCAGTTTATAAGCAATTTATATAATAGCAAAAGATAACCACTAAAGATAACCATTAGTAATGTAGTTACTAACCAACAGACATGTGGAGAGTATGAAAACACACTGAAGCCTTTGTTAAGCGTAGCTAACTAACAGTTAATTACTGATGCTATTAGCAACTAATACTGTTAACAGAATGCCACCATACAGCCCACAGGACTTTTTGTGTGATAGTAGTATATTGTTAAATAATATATATGTAAATATAATGTATACTCTCTGAGGAAGACTGAGACTAAAGCCTCAAAACCCGTTCTTTGCAGTCTGCTGACGTCAGCCTCTTTTCTCTGATGATAATGGAAATGCCTGATTAAAATGATTTAATTAATATTGTACCCAGTTGTTTACCAAGGAAAAAGAGGAAGTGTGAAGCAAGCACAATATTCTATATTAAATTATATCAGCATACAAGAAGCAGAAGTTTTTCAGGTACTAGAAACACTTGGGATGAAGAAACCACCAGGGTCTGATGGTAGTAAGTAAAAGTGTAGTTAAGTAAAAGTATTGTACTGAAGGAAACAATAGGTATTATTAGGCCATTAACAAAACTCAGCATTCTCTTCAGGCCATTAGCTTAATCCACTGGTGACAAAACCCAACCAAGTAATTATTTTAAATCTTACTTTTTATTACATGCAAAGGTATGGAAAAATCATTTAAAATTAGCTATAATATCATCTATATGACAGTAGGAGTCTCTGGAATAACTAACATTTAGATGTAGAAAAATCAGATTTTGCTTAATTATTGTTTTGACCTACAGTAGCTCTGCATTTAAAAACAAGTGACGCATAGACTCCCTCTAATCAACATGTTGAAGTACAAATACTAAGGAAGGTACCATATCAATCAACAAGCATTGAAGGACACTATTTACTCAGGTGCCATTCAATTACCATATAGTAAGGGATAGCAGGTTGAGGTGTGTGGTGGTACTGAGCCAGTGCAGATTGGATTTGGGGCAAAGAAGGGGCCATAATCTCACCAATCTAATTATCATAAGAACTGTTGTGAATTAAACAGTTAGAAATGATGATGACATAAGTAAATAAATTGTCACAGTTCAAGAAATCAGCAAATATACAGTACACAATATATAGCCATACAGCCATATGCAATACTATGAAGGATTTTAAATTTGAGAATACTTACTGTATTATAAAATGTACTAATTTTGGATATATAGTATCTGTCTGGTGTAATGGACACATTTCACACAATAAGATATTTATCATTGGCTGACAGTCAGAAGATAATGACAAACATTTCACATTTAAAATCAGAAAAAATATAAAAATGAAAGACTGAGATTGATGGTAGCAAGAGGAAATCTTTTGAAAAGCACAAAGGAAAAGAAAACTTGAAAAACTGAATCTACCAAGTAGTACAGGTATTAGATTGAAAAGGTCAGTCTTCCAAAGATACTGTACCTACATTTCTCAACAACTGCAAATGGTGAGGTACATGTGACAGCAAGTCGAGCGACAGGAGACCATTTAGCTCATCTAGCTTGTTTTATAGTAAGTAAATATTTGATCCAAGGATCTCATTTCTTCAGAGAACTGTCTTCATCAACACGGCCGGGTAGTTTGTTCTATACTCCCACAACCCCCTGCTTTTGGTTTTAAACTTTTGCACATTTTTCATTTATGTCATCTGATTGATGTTTTAATGTTCATTCTGAAGAAATACACTGGGTTGACCTTGACAATGCCTTTGTACCAGATACCAGCTTTTATTTACAACATACTTTTTATTTGCACAAAACCTAAATGTCTAACAGGGAATCTATATTTACAGCTGAACCTCCAGATGTAAATGATCACTATGTTTTGCTCGTTTACAATGAAAATCAAGTACTGGTGAACTGACAGACATTGTACAAAACACATCTGAAGAGGACCATAAATATATGACTGATTTGTCTCTGACAGGTGACATCAACAGTTGACGGCAGGTGCCAAGATCAGATACTTAATGACATTCTACAATGCTTGTTATCAACTTTGATACATTTGACAATGTGATGCCTTAAGGAGCTGTGTTCCCTTGGGGCGTTATTTCCACAGTTCATTTTCCTAAAAAACAATTTCCTAAATTGTTTCTAATCTTTCCCGCTACCTAAGATGGTGACGTACTGTACATCTTATCACAATCCAGCCCTGGGCTGAAAACATACAGTTATATTTTTCCATTGCAACAATCCCAGCTTTAGGGCTTCAGAACATCTGCTGTATTTACAAACAGCTGCTTTCCCCCTTTCCAGCCACAGCGCTGCAGGGTAGCTACTGTATGTTGTTATCATTCACCCAGCAAAGGCTGTCTTTGTTTTCAGTACAGACCCGGTCTGGGTTATATTAAACCAGTCTCAGGGCTAAAGCCTGGCTGGGTGATTTTGTTTGCCCTTTTGCCCCGGTTGAATTCATACAGAACAGGCTGTTTTTTTTTGTTCCACCCAATAAATCATTGTTCCTTTCATTCTTGTGAATGGGGAGTGTCTGTAATCAATCGAGATAAAGTGAAGCAAACAGAGGTGAGTGAACCACTAGGAAGTGTAATCAGAATATGGTGATCTTTGAAGTAAATTATGAAATTGTACAAAGTTGCATCCAAATCAAACGTTTAGAATTTCAAACAAGGGAGACTTTGATGGAATGAGAGAGCACTTAATAGAAATAGAATGGAACAGAATAGATATAGATTAGATTTATAGTAAGTAAAACAAAGACTAGAAAACAATGAACGTAAATGAACTGCAAGTTGTAAATAGTTGGACTGTTAATCTGCATAGTAGGAGGGACTTGCACGCTAATTCTAGGTATCGGGGTTTCACTAACTGTTATGGGTACTGTGTGTGTCAGTAATGGGGCAAGCAACAGCTTAGTCATAGGCTTGGCTGGCTTGAGGGTCTGCCAAAAGTGCAAAGTTTCCATTCATTCTCCTTGGCTGTACCCTTCTGTACACCACACCTCTTCATTCTTCCTATCAGCGCCTATCGCTTCAATGTTTTAGTTTTATGCAACTGAAATGTGGAATGCCAGGTGATTTCACGCTTGCATCAAAGTCAGTACTTCGCGCTTCAGCTGTATGAGTTTACCGATATAGTAGCCAATGCTCACATTCTGGCATATGTCAGGTATGAGTATTTAGGAGGAGTACGTGATGAATTTCATTTTTGCAGATGTTTGTCGACCAACACAACCATTGAGGCCATTTGAGTTGCTAAACAATTTCATTGTTAGTAATAACGTTGACTGGACACGATGCGTTGGTATTAATACTGATGGAGCTTTGTTGATGACTGGTAGGGTGAAAGGCCTGAGCGTATCAGAAAAGTTGCGTCATTGGCAGTAGCAACACATTGTTGCATTCATCATGAACAACTGGCTGCGAAATAGATGCCAGGCGGACTTAAACCGATTCTGGACGAGTCTGTAAAAACTGTTAATTTTATCAAAGGATGCTCTCTGAATGCACGTATTTTTAAAGCTTTGTGTGAAGAGATGGGAAGTGCTTTTCCATACCGAAGTCCGTTGGTTGTCACGGGGCAAGGTACTTACCCGTCTCTTTGAACTGCGCGAGGAGGTCAAAATATATTTGTATGACAGTGAATGTCAGATCTGTCACTTGTCGGAATGCATGCATGACTTTTCTTGGCTTGCTCAACTGGCATATCTGGCTGACATCTTTACCATTCTGAACGAACTGAATCTGGCATTGCAGGACAGAGATGTCACTATGTTTAATGTTCATAATAAAGTCAAGACTTTGTGCATAAAGTTGGAGCTATGGTGTGATTGTATTGATCGTGGAGAATTTGAGTCATTCACAACTTTGTACTTATGTCTGAGCAAGAAACCGATGAGCAGATTGTTGATTTTTTCAAAGCATATCTGTGAGGACTGCATGAGTAATTTGGGATGTATTTTCCAGAGGCCAAGATTGGATTTGAATGGATAAGAAATCCATTTGCAAATATTGGTCGAATTGAAGTGACCAATCTCAAGCTTCCATCAAGAGAGGTGGACAATCTTGTGGAGCTGTCATCAGATGGATCGCTGAAGCTGTTATTTGCTGGAAAAAGTTTGACAGACATTTGGCTCCACGTACGATCTGAGTATGCTGGACTTAGTGACATAGCTCTGAAGCATCTATTACCGACTGGACTGAAAACAAAGAAGAGAAATCGGCTGAATGTGGAGCCTGACAAAATACTAAAGTTGTCCAGCGTGGATCCAGATATCACTTCTCTGATTGTTCAACAAAAGCAGCTTCATTCAATATCAGTTATTTTTAGTACATTAATACATGATGATTTTTAAAGTGTAAGAATTGGACATAGGCATAGGTGGTCCACCGCATCTTAGAACTTTGAGAACCACTGTTTCAGACAAAGAAAGGTGGGTTGCTAATGTATTTTACTAAGCGGGTATTTCACTCAGGTGAAATAAAAAGGAAATAAAAAGCCAACAGTTTGCCTCAGGTAACGGAAGTACAAGGTATTTGCCTAGAAGAAGGAGAAGTGCTCGGATTACTAGATTCACTGATGCAACTCTTTCAACAATGTCTTAAGACAGAGGTAGTACTGCTAAAACTGCTGAAGGTAGAATGTAGCATCCATCCACAAAAAGGAGAAAACTGAGAGGTAGTAAAAACCTAAACTATAAATAAAAAATGGGAAACACTGAGCTAAAAGAGGTAAAAGACTTGTTTATTTTAACACCTCATTTACAACTTTTAGATAATGTAAGGAAAGCAATTAAAAAGGCACACAAAATGCTGAGATTGATGTTTAAAAGTGTAGAATTTCAAGGGGTGTTATGTTAAAATTGTACAATGCACTAGTAAGACCTCATTTTGAATATTGTGTTAACGTTTTATCATCGTACTACAAATTGATACTGCTGCTCTGCAATCAGTCCAGAGGAGAAAAATCAGATTAATTTTCTGTCCAGGCTTAACGGAGTGTCATACTCATAGAGGTTAAAAAAAGGAACCTTTCTATACTTGAACGGATAAGATTACAAAATACTTTCAAAAGACACCCTTTTGGTTTTGCCATCCTTACACCAAACCAGGAAATGGTTCATTTTTTGAATTAGTAATTTTACCTATATCAATCATTGAGACTGCAAACATGGAATATGTAAATTCTTCAGACAAACAAAAGGGACAAAAAAATGAAACCATACAACATACACATTCAGAAAAAAAAATGATAAAAATCTTAATAAAAGATTTCAAGGAAGAGCTTCCTTCTTGATCTGAACAAAGGTGAGTTTAAAAATAAGGTCAACCCAGAAGACACAGTTGGTAGTGAAACAAGGACACAGATCACATTTGGAAACAAAAGGGTAAGTCATTTAGGATTGAGAATAAGAAACACTTCTTTATATTAATGTTTACATATAAAGTATATAATACTTGTTCCTTCGCAGTCTACGCATGCTGACGCAGCAACTCACCTGAACTACTAATACTTATATGGGAAATGGGTTATGGGTTATCTGGAAAATGCTTCTCAGCCAGGTCATTGATACTCAAATGGTGGGACTTTAATCAAATATTTGGACAAAACTTTAGGTTTTACTAAACTATTAAATGAGCAGAGTGAGCTGAATGGCCTCCTCTTGTTTGTACCTTTTCTTATGCTTTTTGCTGCAGGCAATAAGGAAAACATAGTTCCACTGCACATGATTCCAATGTTTATAAAATATTTCTCATACTTTTATTGTGTCATCTTACACTGCAATTCATAATTTAAACAATTTTATCCTCTAAACCTTCTTGGTCAAAGGTTAATCAAAGGGCTTATGAGCGGTGGTGCAAATTTGTTTTTATTATATTTGTACTCGATATTTGGACTCAAGTTCATAAAATCTGCAATGAGAATCTTTGAAAGTTTTTCTGTAAGAAGAACACAATGGAAAGGTGGCAGTGACTTGAAATTCTCTAAGGTTTTCCAAGTAGAGTAGTCACAGAGGCCATGTCCTTTCCCTGCCTTCTGTCCATCTAAAGTGGCTGTGATTCATACCTCCAGGGTGTACTGGGAGTTCAGGCCATCAGTGTGCCACCTCACTGCAGGCATCGGGGTCCCTGAAACTTGGCAGGAGAAGGTCAAGTTGCCTCCTTCTTCCACTGTCAGCTGGGGAGCAATGATAGAGACTTCAGGTACACCTGCAAAGCAACACAAATTGACAACTGACAAGGCTGTTCATGAGTCTTGTGATGCTATTTCAAGCACATAGCCTTTGGATAAAGTGATAAATGTATCAAAACATTATTCAGAGTAACAGTTACCCAGAAAGCTGAAGATATTGAGTGAAACCACTGGTTTCAAAATCTTCACAAGCCCAGATGCCAAGGAAACAACTTTAAATATAAATTAAAAAGATGAGAGTGTACCATTTAGAATACTTCTGTTTAGAATGATTTTGTGAAAAAATAGTAAAATAAAGAGAATTTTGAAACCAAGCAATAAACTTTATTTAAAAAATGACACTACCCCAAAAAAGAACACACCCTGTCACTTTCCCCCGTCCAAAAGACAGCATCAACATTGTTTGGTTAATTTATCTCTGACAAATTAAAATTATATTGGCCAATTTACTCAAACTGCTTGTACCAAAATAAGGGTATTGTAACCTTCAACCTATATATCTAGCTAACGCTTATTGTCAATCTATCTTCCAAATTTAGACTCAGAGATTATTTATTTAATATCCACCCACTTTAGAATAGCTATTGTGTGGCTTTCACGTTTCAACTTGCAGCTTTAAACTCTTTAAATTAGAGGAGAGTGGCGTCTATCACAAACAGCACATCACACCTGCAAGTGCCAAAGGGACCAAGGTATTGTTGTGTCAGTGAGATCCCAGAAAGCCCTAATCAGCTATTCTAATCAGTCCCTGACCAATTGTGTGCTGCTGCTTGGGGAAACCTGGTCACAGTCAGCTGGTGAGAGTTGCAGGCTCAACCCATGATCTTGTGCTCAAACGAGCACTTATACCAGTTCCATCACTTGGGAGGCCCCATTAACTACTTTTCAAATTGTTTATTAAATAAGTAGTAAGGGAGCTGCCCCATATAAATCCACTGTGCCACATCCCAATCCACAAAGAGCTCTTTACAGTACCAAATCTGTGACAAAATGTGACAAAATAACACAGGCATTGCTTGTCACTGGAATGTATGTCTGCTCCTAACATGAGAATGAGGTAAATGTTACAGTATGTCTCTCAAAATTAAATAATAATAATTCCTTACAGTTAAATTAATTACTGTACATACTGTTTACCTGTATATACCCTAAACTACACTACTATATATATACAGTATAATGTATAGTATCACCTTTAAGATTATTTAAAGGAAAACCTTTAGAAGAATTTTAATATTTCAGTGTTTTTTCTGCATTATACAGTTATTGGCCAAAAATGAACTAAATAATTTTTTTAACTTGAAAATACCTATTCACTCAATGTAACCATATGCAATAAAACAAAAGCATCATTTTGAAATGAGAACCACTCACATTCAGATATTGCCAGCTTTTACCTAACAGAAAGTACTGTGTGAAACCTACAGTATAACTATTTGAGTGTTATCATTTTAAAATATTTGTGTATAAAACATTTCACATTTTAAGAGCAAAGAGTGCAAGGTTCACAGTGATTTACAGGATGGCTACTAATTATTGGAGAAGTATAACATCCTTCACTGACAGTACAGCAATTCTGCAGGACCCAAAAGACAGACGGTTGCATAAGTTTCTGTTCTGAACCACCAAGAGCATTGGATTAACTAATACCATTCCTACAACTGGTGCAGACACTCTACTAGTTGTAAGCCACTGCTTGGGGCACCCTGCTCACAATTGGCTAGTGACATAACCCAGGCCTGAGCACGCAAGGGCCAATGAGTCCAAACTGCAGTCACCACAAGCTCATTACTGACTTCCCACATGCCAGGGATGAAGCAAAGCTTAAAAACAATATTTTAGTACTATGAGTAATATTAGTAGGAGCATAAAGAAAAAAATCTTAGAAAGTAATGTTCCACCTACTGCAGTTCTCCATCACCACAGTCTCTAGTTGCAGAATGTGGTCCTCAGTGCGGCAGGTCAGGGACTGGTTCAGAAGATCTGCCCGACCAGCAAACTGCCACAACTGCAACCAGTGAATGTCACAGGAGCAAGCAAGTGGGTTGTCCTTCAGAACTCTGGAAGAAGTAAAAAAGGTGACAGGCTAGGGGAGAGGAGAAGATCTCAACTTAGCAACAGCAAGAACGCATTGACTTCTAGCAGAAACAACTAGTAGATAATATCCTAGAAGATACTTCTTTTTCTCATGGTATTTCTCATGACTTACGGTCTTGGTATGTAAACTACAACCTCAGTGACTTCAACCTGATGAAAAATCATGCACTGGCACAAGTTGCTGCACATTGGTGGTGGCATTACCTATAAAGCGCTTTGAGTGGAGTATCCAGAAAGTGCTATATAAGTGTAAGGAATTATTATTATTAAGTAAATCACTTACAGGGCTAAAAAAAACATTTGTGAACATCCTAGGTTAGCCGGTATTGTAGATAACTTCAAATGTACAGTAATTAGCTTTTAATGAGAGTCTTCATAAAAATGAATATAACCTGATTAAATGTGTAACACAAAGGCATAAAATGTGTTTTAATTATTTATGTTACCAAACAAAAATGTGACATTTGTTCTTCAGCCATTCTGCTGTAGATCTGCTTGTATGTTTAGAGATCATAATTTGGGTGCAAAACTAATTTTTGTCTCAGTTGTAATTCTCAGATGGTGAGATGGATGGTGTGACTTTCTCCTATAGAAACATGCTTCTTTGTTAATATGATACTACACTGAATTCACAGTTCTTATTGATGATGACAAGCTGTCAAGTTCCAGAAGCAGCAATACAGCCCCAAACAGTATTACTCCCACCACCATGCTTGAGTTCAAGTTCTTCCGTTGGAAGACGGTGTTTCATTTTCAGCACACAAAGTATTTCTCATTCTGGACAAAATATTTAATTTATGACTTGTCTGATCAGAGAACAATCTTCCAGTAGTCTTGTGGATCCTTCAGGTACTCTAAGGTGGCAGTGTTCTTTTTAGAGAGCCATGGTTTCTTCCTGGCTATCCTTCAGTGAAAACTATTCCAGTATTTTCTTGACAGCTGAGGCAAGACAACTGATATTAGCCACAATAATAGAGGTCTGCAGATTACGCTGGGATTCATTATGACTTCCTGGATGATCTATTTGAGTTGCTCTTTGGTTGTTGCAGATGGATGAAGCCCCAGATATTTAGAAACTGTTTTTGGTACCCTCTCCAGTATGATGAGAATTGTTTACCAAAGAAGAATTTTGGTTAAGAAAAGACCATTTTCAATTAAACAATGGTAGAGTGTTAAGAAATTGTACAGCAGTTCGGATAATAACATCAGGGGTTCACATTTTTTGCCAGCTCTCTATGCCACACTAACTAGTACTAGAAATACTAGCTATTATATACAAATCCTTAAAAAAGTTGTTAAAGACACCAGGTGCTGCAATAATTTCTGTTGTTGTAAATTGTCCAACAATCTGGCCATGACCATATTAAAGAAAAAAAATACTTTTCAGATTGATCTATACTGTAACTGATTTTTTGATTGCTTGTTTTTTCCATTTGTTTGAAAAAACATTTTTTAAAAAAGATTGAAGTGATACAACAACATACAAAGGAAAAAGGAACAAAAAGTAAAGAAAAATAGGTAAATAAGCGTCCTATGAAAAGAGAGAAAAGCATCTCCACTAGCACAGTGCAGTTTAGCTGTGCTTCTTTCTACAAGGACAATACCTATGATTGAATGTAACCAGGTCAGAAGAATCACAATCTCCACCCAGTCCCACAAATAGATTTTTTGGCTTCAGTTTTGTCTGCCAGAAGACAGACTAAACTAGGAGCTATATTTGAGAAGGAACAGCCTGGGACTTACTGTCTATACACTCAAAATCACTTTATCACAGAACACTCCCAAAATGCAAAGATTGGCACTGCGCCATCATATGACATATGATATACCATCTCATATACTGTATATACATTAGAATGGATTAGAATGGTAATAAATGTTAATGGGGAGAACAAAATTCCTCTGGATCCTGAATCCTTATCAGGATTACCATTCTTATGCACATATAATTGTGGCTGTGAGGAAACTGGTCTTAGTAGTGCAAAAAAGCCACGCATGGGAAAAAAACTTCACTTTTTCTAGTGATTGTTCAAAGAAGGTAAACACCAGATGAGAGGGAAAAGTACAAATCCCTTGCACCCCTGTTTACAGTGTTAAGAATATAAATATACTGTATGATATATAAAACACATGATCAAGTGCTAAATACTATTCTTCCAATACCCTTTTATAAAAAATAGAAAAAATACAAAAGAATTCATTTTTAACTCAAATTGTATATATTTCATTAAACAATTGAATTAAGTAAAACTGAGTTTTGTTTGACTGTAAAACAAAATGAATCCCATTTCATTATACAAGTAAATGCTACATGGTAAAAGATGGCACTAACATTGAATAGTACTGAATTCAAAAACTATTTTGAGATTCATCTTTCTGCACCTCAATGTTGCACACAGAGAATATTTTGAATGTATTGATCATTAATAAAGGCAATGGGATCTTACAACACCTCAGCTATCATTTCTATGCTGATGATACTCAAATATACATCCATACCAAAACTGACACTGATGTGGTTGTCTCTATTCTATCTAATTGCATCTCTGACATAAAAACATGGATGATTCAAAATTTCCTTCATCTTAACTGTAACAAGACTAAAGTCATGCTTATTGGCAACCCACATCAACTTTGTAAAGCCAATCCTGTAACCCTATCTGTAGATGCTTCTGTACTTGAGCTACAGTCTAAATTGAAAAACCTTGGGGTGATATTTGATTCTGGCTTAACATTCGACCTATATGTGCAGCATATTGCCAAAACATCTTTTTTTCACCTCAGAAATATCGCTAGACTACGCCCTATGTTATCACTAACTGTGGCTGAAAAGCAGATCAACACATTTGTTTTCTCTCGAATTGACTACTGTAATGCTCTACTCGCAGGGGTATCTAAATCTACTTTGAACAAACTCCAGTATGTCCAAAATTCAGCATCCAGAATCCTGACCAGGTCTAGTGCAAGTGATCACATTACTCCAATCCTGGGGTCCTTCCACTGGTTTTCTGTCAAATTCCGTGTGGACTTTAAAATCCTCATGCTCACCTATAAGGCTCTGCATGGCTTGGCACATCAATACCTGTCTGAACTATTATCGCCCTACTCCCCACCTCACAACCTTTGCTCTTCTAATTCTGCTCTCCTTACTGTCCCCCCAGCCCATCTACATTGTATGGGTGACAGGGCCTTCTCCTGTTATGCCCCAAAGCTCTGGAACTCTCTGCCCAAGGATATCAGAGAATTCTCTAAACTAGAGGAGAACTAGAAGAGCCTTTACTTAACTGGTTCCATTCTTTACCCCTCTGCTTCTACTTTTCTTAGTACCACCATCCACGGTCTCCTCTGTATATTTTAATTGTGTTTTATCTTGTGTATTCTTTTTATTTATTGTTTTTGTCATTCTGTAAAGCGCTTTGAGAAGGCACCTTTAAATGCGCTATATAAAATAAAGTTTATTGTTATTTATTATTATTATATTTAGTCCTTAATTGAAAATAATAATCTCTCAGAATTTCATATGACATTTCATATGTGTATGGCACAAATCCAACACTTCTAAGGGAGGCAATACTCATGGCAGCACAGTGGACAGTTTAAGAGTATGGAGATGCACTCACAGGCCAAGCAGAGGCAGAGAGTGAAAGACCCTCCAGCTGACATGCTCCAGGGCATTGGAAGCCAGATTGCTGTAAAATAAAAGTGGAGAAAGGGTCAGAGGCCAGCAGGAATGACACACAGTGTTTTTATTCTGGTGAAAAAAAAGTGTTTAAATGTATAAAATTGATGGATGGATAAATAAGGTCTTCAGAACATTTGCTGTTGGTCCTCTTGGATCACAAATAGTACAACACTCCATCATGCTATGCCATCTGGGAAATGAAATGCTTACAGTATCTTAGTTCCCAAACAAAAAGTGACCCCAAATACACTCTTAAGCAGATGTATTATTTTTATGTATGCCATAAATAAATTTCTGTATGATCTGAACCGATTTTAATATGTTTGTCTCTCTGTGCGACAAAAATAGAGATGTCCTAAAAGAATTACAGTTTTTATACAACATTGTTTTCTTCTTTTCACATTCCTATGTTGTCTCTTGCTAAATTTACATTTAAACACGTGAGAGCATGTTTTACATTGGAGCAAACATGTTTTGGGAGTCACTCTATTAGTTTGAATGGGGCTTCTGGCATTATGAGGGTGGCTGAGGGGACAACAGACACAATAGATATCATTGTTAAAGCAATGATCAATATTCAGCAGCTGGGACAGAAGGCAACAAGAAAGGTTTCATAAATAAGGAGAGATCTTTAATCTTGCAGCCCCAAAGATTAGTTTTTTATTATTAAGAAATAAATTCATCAAGCCAATTCTCAACATGATTTTCAAGTTTAAATAAATTCATAATCACTTATATTTTGGGAATTGCCTTTATTTCCACTTGTTTTAAATAAATCTGTAACATTTTAAAGTCAGTAATAAAATCTGAAATTAGAGCAATTTCATAATTTCTCAAGATTTTCAGGTGAAGGGACAAGGTTTTAAATGCAAAATGTAAACTACAATTTTATTATACAGTAGTAAATACCATTAAGAAACAGTGTCATGGTTTATTAAGGCACTCCCATTGCCCAAAACAGCCATATTAAAATATACAATCTAAGATGTAAAAAATAATGGAAATGTGCAGTAAATGTGTGATTTATTTATAAGGTTATAAGTTTATGAAGACAGGAAATAGTATTTTTTTTCAAAATGCCATTCATTCCATTAAGCCCGTTTGACAGAAGCTCACTGATGGAAGGACAGATGTTACGTGAAAGGAGCCAGTGCACCAGCTTCAGTGTACCAGTATAGACCACTAGGCTTACGAACAGCTTCTACCCTACCACAGCTAATTGCAATGCCTCAGAGCTCAATGCTTGTCTGCACTATGCACTTTTTGCATGAAATACCATGTTTTCTTTCACTACCACATACTGTATTTATTGTTCTCTACAACATATTTATTGTTCTGGTTGTTACTATTTATTATGTACCATTTAGTAATGTACTGTCTCCATAGTGTGGTGCTGTCTGTTGTACTGTGTTTACTGTATTGTGTCTGTCCTGAGAGATTGGAGAGAGTAAGTATTCCAATGTACATGTACATATGGCAATAAACTCCTCTACTCTGCTCTCAACAGAGCGGCTGGGCAGATTATTCCACACTCTTACAACTCTCTGCGTAAAGAAGTGCTTCCTGTTCTTGGTTCTTGGTTCTTGGTTCTTGGTAGTTTCTACTGTACTTGTGCACTCCACTCTGTGTTTAACCGATCAATGAAATCATATGTCAAATTCTAATAAAGAAAAGATAAAAAGTATATATCAAAATATATGGAAAAATACCCCATCCAAAAGAAACGTTATGAAAGTAATTACTTAAGATAATTATGCTAAATTTCAAAGAAATCATAAAAAATAGTGAAGACTGAATTTAAACCTGAATTAAATCTTAACCTCTAGTGTAAATTATTTGTGATGATGCTAGGTTTGTTTTATTTTAGTCCCACCAGCTATACTAACATCAGTGAGTCAACAATTTTTTATTTCTTTGGTCATGAAATAATTAAATGTAATTGAAAAGCAATTCAGAGTACATATTTTGAAAACTAAAGGTAGAATACATCAAAGTAAAAAATATTTTCTTTTACAATTTATTATGTAAGTGGATAACACTGGAATTATAAGGCTCTTGGCTAAACAAAGGTTATTAGATTTATATTTATAGTATGATACTGCAAATAACTTTTATCTTTAAGTAAATATTACCTTCACAAACCATTTCATATAGAAATGTTTGTTTGCTCTGGAAAAAATCAGTATATTTTGAATTTTGACTTACTGTGTAACCAAAACAAAATTGAAAATTAAAACAATCTGCAGCTTTAAATATGTCCTTAAATATTATTTTAACTCCTCTTGTGCAAACTACAAAACAATTTGTAGTTATTTTGTGAGTATTATTTGAGTATTATGTGAGGGTTAATTGAGCTTCTCTGTCCACTAGGCCAATATAAGATATTTTCCATAATCTCTGTACCATATGACATACTGTATAAGATCAACACAAGGGCTGACATAATGTACAGTATCTCTTTGTAATACATAGTTATCCATATCACTGCATAATAAATGAATCAATCACTCCAGATTTAACAGTGTATTTTCAATTTTTTTGGTCTTTTCCATCTGAAACAGACCACAATCAGCATTTCTAAAGAATTGTGAAAAAGGATGAAGCAGTATACTGTATTGGACTCTATAAAGCCTTTATATGTAGGTCACGTTAGGGCTGATGCTGGGTTGGGGGCAGGGAGTTAACTTATTTGTTTTCCTGGCTACAAAGGGTTCACGTCAGCAGGTTAACCATAAGGGCCTATCAATTATCACCAGCTCAATTCTGTTTAAAACCCCAGGGAAAAGTAAAGAAAGAACAGGCTGTTATGAAGGAAGGGCTGGCACTGTTTCTCTTTTTGACTTTGTCGTATATTAAAAAATAGAAATGGCGTATGGAGGAATTAAGGCAACAGAGGTTTTTTTTATAAGGTTACGGTAAATCAAATTGCACAACTTGCCCAGCTTACCCTTTCAAATCACTATCTCCCACTGTTTCCCCTCAGAATGTTCCTGTCTCTCTCTCTCTCTTTCTGGTGTAGATTTTCCAGTTCAAGGGGCACATCTGTTGTAGTACACAACTCTGGCCCTCTGTGCACTATCGATTAAGCGATAATGGACCCTTAGTGGAGTGTATTTATTATGCATCAATTGTCGATAATCTGCAGGAGTGAGTAAAAGGTGATGTCGTCTCCAATTACTCCAGACACCCCCCCACCCTCCTCCCATCTTCTTATCAACAAACTCCTGATGTTAAAGAGCAACTGTTATTTTCATATTTTATTTTAGATTTTTATATTTTGGGGTTAGAAATGTATGGGGTTAGAAAGAATCAGCATTGATATGGGAATTTCAATCCACAATTGAAGTAAAATGTACACAGTACTGTAACTTGTAAAACCTCTAATTTACATCACAAAAATAGACAAAATTCCCAGCTATGTGCTGCACTATATTCTGTGATTCAGAACAAGGCAACAAAACTTCCAGTGACATGATTACACTATTACACTGTAAATAAGCAGGCTTGTGAATACATCTTTTTTAATCCAATAGAAATATTACTCTCGATTTCGAGACGGTTTTGCCAACCAATACTACTTATTTGTTAACTCTGCATGCAGATCACATTGCACAACCTGTTCTTATTTGCTCTTACATTGCATCACATGAATCATTACAGTGACTAGTGAGGACAAAGGGCCGCATCACATCGCAATTCGTGGCAACTCTCACTCTCGCCCATGGCGAGAACAGGGTTTTGTGACTTCATGGTGACTTACAGAATTTTCATAATGTTCAGGATTTTGTGCTTTATTCAAAAAATGAATTTATTTTGTTACCGATATTTAATAAGCGATATTTAATTTTCCATTGTTCAGTTGTAGAATAATATGTGTATGAAAATTCCACACAACAGTGGAACAGTCTGCCATTGTTGTGCGTGGGACAACATAATTAGTGAACACGCAACATCAAACATTATCACAAAGTGACAACACAAAGAAGAATATTCGTTCATATATAAAAATAAAATAAATAATTTAAGATCTTCACATTCAAGCTACAACATCATGTAGGAAATTATGTTATTTATGAGTGTACTATGTACATTTTCTCTCTTTGTAGAAAAGTATGACATAGTTGTGTTTACATTAGTAAGTATTGTGACTGTGCTGGATTGTGTTTTCAACATCTGAGAAGTCAGGATTACAGATTCTGAACTGTGTTTGGTAGCATTTATACCACAGCATACAGTAATATCAGAAGCTGTCCAATTAGCTACTTAATCCATAATATCTGTGCTTGTGAAAACACAGTGTATATTCAACATTGTGTAGAGATGAGGAGCATGGAGACAGTTTGGCCTGAATGCCGCTGTTAATGGAATGAGACAGAAGGAGGACATACAGGACTTGAAGGTTCTTTTACTTGCTTAGTAGTTAGGGCATCCAAATCATGACTTTGTGGGAACAAATTGAGATAGAAGAAAACAGTTTTGTGAAAAGTAAACAATTCCGTATTGTTAACTTACACATATTGAAGCTTGAGGTTGTGCTGAAACGCCCCTAAGGAGATGTGCACCAATCCACAAAAGATAACTGTTCTGGAAAGAGAAAGCACATAATAAAGTGAAACAGGAATTTCAAGAAACATGCTTCAAAATCCTGTTGAACTTTTTTCTTCTAATTCACTATGTTCTCAGTTGTCTTGAACAATATCAGTTATTTCTTCCTCTCATTTCTAGAGCCTACATTTACTCATTAAATTAATTTTGAAATATAATTAGGATATACTACCAGTACAGAACTGGAAGTTCACAAAGTATTAAAATACTCTCTCTTCTGAGTCTGCACTGTTAACATTCAAGTTTTAGGTAAATTGTAAAGACTAATTTTTTTTCGTCTTTAAGTCCCTTTTCTGGAAACACTGGATTCTGTTAAATGCCATTTTTAACTTAATGTGCTGTTTTTCCAATACCATGTTGTGTTCCCTTCCCAGGTGAAGGCACTCATTTCTTTGTATCTGAACCATGATAGAAAACAATTCAAGGAAAAAGAAGTTCAGAGAAAGTGTGTGTGCATTCCAAAAAACAAAACAAAACAATATAAATGATGATGAATGTGAGAACAGAAAGCATATAATTTGGTTTGGGGCCAATATCTACACCACTCCAATCAAGGTACTGAATTTTGTAACTGTGTGAAATTTTAATTAAATCCCAGGACATTCATTCTTTTCAGGTGTGAAAACACATTGTAGTATTTGTAATTTAGTAATTGAGCTTTACTGAACACAATGAAGTATTTAATTCACTTCATGAAATGAAGCAGGGAAAGGGGGGGGGGGATGCTAATAATAATAATAATTTGTAAGTTGTTTGTGGTTATTGGTTCTATATTTGTTTCAGGGGAAAGAACCCCTGTCAGCACCAATACCTTCAATACCTGACCGGGTGATATTTTTGTGTGTGTTTTCTCTGTGTTTGCGTGGGTTAACTTCAGGTGCTCCAGTTTTCCCCCACAGTTCAATGACATAATGTACTGGTTAGATAAATTCGCTTCTAGGAAAACTGGCCCTTAGTGTCAGTGTGTTTCTGTTTGTGCCCTGTGATGCACTGGTGTCCCGTCCAGGGTATATCCCATGTGCCCGGTGCTTGCTGGTATAGGATCTCAGTCCCCTTCATCCACTGAATAAAGAAGTTATAAAATTGATAGACATGAACACAGTATTCAGTATGAACAGTATTCTTGGCATACAAATCTATTCAGTAGGCTATTGACCATCAAATCCATATATTCTATTAATCACAAGATTGTATAATGAAATTTTATGTACAGTATATGAAGTATATTTTATGGGAGACTTCAGATTTTCTCTTAATCCCACCAGAAAAAAATGAAATGGTATTTTTAATGACAGTTTTCTGTTTGTGTCCGTGTGTGTCCTGTGTTGGACTGGTGTCCCATCCAGGGTGTACCCTGCCTTGTGTCTGTGCTTGCTAGGTATTATTATGATCCAGTAGCTTAAGAGTAGTAATGTGTGTGCGGAGATAAACTAATTATGAATAAAACTTGTCATGACAATGACTGATTCAAATACGCAAGAGATCACAGTGTTACAACAAGCCCACACTGAGTCTACCAGTGCAATACGGAATGACACAAGGGATTTCAATTATAGGCCATTAACAAAACACTTATGACCATCACTCAAAATTGCTCATGTAGGACATGTTTACAAAAAGGGTGACAAAATTAAAGCAATACACTACTAGCACTTTTCAGGTTATGGGACCATATTTAGAACTAGAGTATTGTCTCTTTTTCAATAGGATTCTAGGGGATAACCAACATCAGTTTAAAAAGGTCTGATTTATCTTTTTCTATTAAGGTTTTTGTTTTTTTTACATAAAAGATGAATACCTAGACTGAAATAGGTCATGCAATGCATGCAATGTCATGCATGTATCTGGATTAAAATCTCGTTAATGCACACAGACTAGAAAGTACACATAAGTAAAGAATGTTCAAATTTGGGTGAGAATTTGTGTAGCAACATGGGAGAGTAAAATAGGACAATAGGTTTTCCTATTCTATACCGATAATCATGACTAATTATAAAATCAGTGACATTCACAGCTAATATCAAAAATAGAGGATTGCAAAGCAATCTTAAAAAGATTATGACAAGCATGGAAGATTACATTTAATGTAGATAATTGCAGAGTGTTTATAAAAAAAGATATTGCTCAGGGATTTGTCCAAGGGAACAGCAACCAGATACATTCCTAGATTCCTCATTTCTTGGTGTTATTTTGCATACATGTTTGGCCATATTAGAAAAAATGTCATTTGTAGTGTTCAATCCCTCCATTGCAAGTGAGTGTTTGAATGTAACCATGTGATGGGGTCGGGACAGGAGTCTGGAAGCAGCTCCTTATGCAGGTGGGCAATTAGATCCTTGCTACCAGCTTGCAGTACTCCTGACTTGTAATTATCCCTGGGAACCGTCCCATGTTTTTTTCTTTTTAGAAAATAAACTTTTAAAACGGAATCCCATGTCAGTTTCTTCTGTGCCTACCAGATACAAGAGATGACTAGCCGTGAAGCTGACAATACTGGACGTCATCACAGCCAGGCAGCACAGGGACTGTGACACAGACGCCATCAGGATGTTGCTTGTGTTTATGGGAGTTGTTGTACTTAAGCCAATGCTATATGTGGAACATTCATAGCCAGTTTTATATTTGGCTTCCATAAGACAGGGTTGCATGAACATAAGTATTGGTCTAAATCAACTATAAATTAAATTAAGCTTCTGTAATGTTTCCACCTAACATACCTTTTACATACAATTACTGCATCAAGTCTGTGACCTCTTGACTTTTTATATCCCCTTGACATTTTATGACCCCTCAGATTTTTTATGTCTTCTTTAGAGATATTTTTCAAAGCCTTAACTGCAGTCACTTTTGGTTGTTGCTTGTTTGTGGGGTGTTCTGACTTTAGTTTCCTCGTCAATAAGTAAAATGTATGATCAATAGGATTCAGATCAAGTAATCGACTTGGTTCAAAATTTCCACTTCTTCCTGATGAACTCCTTGGATAAGTGTGCAGTATGTTTGTGTCATTGTTGTGCTGCAGGGTCATCTGCCTCCCAATGAGTTTGGAGGAATTTTTTGGACACGGGCAGACAAGATGTTTCTGAACATTTCAGAATTCATTCTGCAGCCATCATCAGTCACATCATTAATATAGACCTGCTGGCCAATTGCAGAGGCAGACATGCTTGTCCAAATAATAACACCACATTCTCTATACTTTGCAGATGAAGTGATGTTCTTAGGATCATTGGCTGTTACTCTCTTGCTCCAGCTCCACATTTCTGCCTTTCTGTCACTTTGATCATCTCGTGTTTCTATAAAACTTTGTTCCGGAATTGTGGTGGCCCATCTTTGTTCTTGAAAATTCTAATGTTTTTTTTTCTGTTTTTAGTACTTATGAGAAGTTTGCATCTTGCAGCATACCCCTTGTAATTATCTAGTCAATGTCTAGTCTCTAGTCTTCAGTGTCTTTTGCTGTTACAGTGTATATTAGTGTTTTTGTTACAGCTCACAGCTTTTGAGCGTAAACTCAAAAGAATGAGACAGTTCTCTTATGTTTTCAAAATACTGCAAAATGGATGACCTGAGCGATAAGAAGTACCTGTCAATCATTTGTGCCAATACGTATACTCACCTGAAATAGGGGGATTGAACACAACAAAAACACTAACATGGTTGAACATGTATGTTACATACAGGGTAGTGAAAAAGTAGGTGCACCTATTAAGTGTAGAATTTATGTGTGTTATTTGTCAGGTGAGGTTAGTTTTATTTACTATTAGGACATGATGAGGACTAGGTGAAGGTCAAAGATGTCTAAATATGTTGAACCATAAAATCTGAAAAAGGGTATACTTACGTTCCACCAGACTGTAATACCCAGAAACAAAAAAAATGAAATTCTACATTTTACCTTACTGTATATGAATCTTCCATTCATCCGTTTTGTAACTGCTTCATCTAATTTGGGGTTGTGGGAGAGCTAGAGACTATTAAAACAGGCAACTGGCTCAAGGTAGGATACACCGTGGATGGGAAGTCTGTCCATTGCAGGGCATATATTAATCTTTTGAGCTGAAATATAATTTTTATTAGTACATAAACTCTCTTCACTTACTTCAAGTAATGACTCAATGAAATCTAGATTTATAATTACTGGTGTATTTATATAAGCTTAGTACAAGTCAATGCTTGTGACAGATTAAGTAAAATAATTACCAACAGAATTAAAAAAGAAATGCAAAATTAGAAAAATCAATATGTAATAGACTCTTACACTCTATTAATGTAATCAAATAATATAATCTGTTTATCATACAAAGAGATGTAGATTATTTTAGATGTAAAATACAAAGAGATGTAAAATAAAAAGATATGTAAAATAATCTATATAAAGATATATATAATCATATTCACAGATTTGTAGCATTAAAAATATGCCTCAAATGAGAAATTAAAATCTAATTTAATGACAGAAATATTTTACATGAACATAATTTACAGTAAGAGTTTCTTAAATTGTATTAATAGAAAATTAAATATACATCAGCAAAGATTGTTACTGCCACAGAGGAAAAAAATATTTGTATTTTGAGATAATGTGTTATTTCAAAAATATATTACAGAATTTTGAAGTAAATGAAATAATGTAGTTCAAATGTTAAGCTTTTTTGGAGGGATGTCTTTTTTTTCTTTTGAGCTTTTTCAACACAGACATTTTTTCAATATGAAACTCTGAACAAAGGGAGACTGCACTTTCTATTCCAAGGCTGTAGAATAATCTCCCAGCTCATACCAGATCATAAAGCTTAACCCAATAAACACTTTCAAATCCTGTTTTAAAAACTGACTTTTATATACTATTTTTAATTCAGTTTAGCTGTATTGCTTTGGGTGTGCCTGTTTTTTTTGCTTTATTGTACAGCATCTTGAGAGAGTACTGTACATCATACTGGTAAAAGCGGGTTTCTTTTTATTCATGATTGTGCTTCCTGCCACAGAAAAACTAGATGTTCCTTTTTCCTTCAAAAAGCAATTGAATGCACGGTATGAATGAATGTATGCACCAAGATTTTGTGTTCTTTGTGTTTATGTATGAAATGAGTAAATGTAAACCATTGGTAAAAATGTGCCTTTTCTGTCACAATCATTATTAATGGATTCTTTTGACATGTTACAATTTTTGTGAATTTACACAGTATAAGATAACATAATAATGCAATATTTATGTGTTTCTCTGCCACTAATGAGCTTTCACAGTAGCTGTATAAATAACACTTGGGTATGAGTATATATACCAAAATAAGTATAGAGAATATTTGCCTCAGAGTAAGTATAATTCTTTGGGAAGATATTTTAGATTGAAAACACAGCAGGTGAACAAACTTACAGATTTTTCAGCTCTCTGTAGTTGACAAGGTCAGCTTCTGTAATGTTCTCCAGGTGGTCTTGGTTTTCAATATAGCTGTTTCACAGGGGACAGAAACAGTGATAGTTTTTAATACAACCCATACAACAACAACAAATTCAAATTAAATCATTATTTCTAATGTGTTCTGCACTTTATTATGTGATTTGTGTAATTTTAATCAAGTCACACTCATCCTATTTAGTGGTGACCCTCAGCAAAATCAAGCAGGAATAGAATAAAACCAATTGAAAGAAAGAGAGCTCTTACTCAATGACATTTAATTCTACTGCTGCACATGTAAACTGAAACATTTTAAATCTATATATGTATTGTGATAGGATGGCAGATCATGTCTAAACTACATCCCTCAGAAAACATGATCAAAAGAACGACCATCTTTCCTCAGTTACCTGGTTAGCGAGAGAAATACTACTGTTCATCATCCAGCTGATGAGCCCATGGAGGCTCTTTTTGGAATTGAGAGAGTCTGGATTTTGATAACATTTAAGGAAATTGTATGTATGTGTGTCTGTTTCCCTGAGACCCTTCTACTTTTAAAATATACTTGCTACTGCACCACCCACTTAGCGGTGTCACAGTATATATACAACCATTCCTCTACTGTGCTGTATATATTGCCACAGGGACGGTAGCTGCCACTGTGGGCATGAAACAATTGTGTACACAATTTTTTCTACTTTTACATGCACTCTTCTCCAAGAGCAACTTGGACCCGAGGCAAACATATTTCAAGATCTCTGAGTCCTTCCGGGCTATCAGGCTAAGAGTCTCCTACCCACACATGCCCGTGTCCATTCATGATCTCCTCTAAGATCATTCCTGAGGTTTACACACATTACAGAACCCTTTCTCACGGATTCACGGGCTCGACTAACCTCACCTCCAGCTCTCACCCTTTGACTTGTCCCTTTCAGGGAACAGCAGTGGAAAATGCTCAACTCGGTCATTCCTGTTTGGCCACACCCAATCTATCATGTTCTTTACCTTACCGGCAAACTGACACAGCAACAACCAAGGCCTTCCCTGACCCCGATGATATCATCTCTCTAGGAGTCTCCCTGCCTCAAGCCACCACACATGGAGTTGTCTGCTCCCTTACTTTAATCCAGAGCCTCCTGCTCCCAGATGTCTCACATCTTAAACACCTTGCTCCTCTTTCTCCCATATGAAGCCTCTGCTCCCCTCCTGTCACATATCCCATGAAGGCTATGAGCTCTGTCACTTAATTTGCCCTTGGACTTCTGGGTCCTCCTCAAACTGCTGTCGTCACCACCTTCGCCACACAACACTTAAAGTCTCCAGTGCCTCAGACCCTAGCTCAGACGAGGTGCTCTCATCAAACCTACAAAATCTCTCTGACTCCTCACTCTTGCGTCCCAAGCTGTGCAACTCATAGCTGCTGTTGCACCTCACTATCAAACCCAGCCACTGCTGCCTTTACAGTTTTCTTACAGTTTCACACACTTACTTGCCCCAGTGGCACCCTCTCTCTGTCACCTCTTAATGAGAGCTCCTGCCCTCAGAGACTCCACACCCTTCATTTTTGCCTGCCATTATCCTGTAATTTGTGTACAGACATAAACACAGTCAACCCAGTGAATGTCTGCAGAATCAATTGTTTCTTTTAAAACTCTGATTCATATTTCAGTGTTGTTTCCGAAGAAAGACCTCCTCAATGCCTTTGAATACTTGAATAAATTCTCCTTGTCCTCTGTTCATCACTAAAGAAGTTCAGCTCTGTTAGCCTGTCATTGTGAGTTGTGTCATTGTGAGTGCTTTGAGAACTGGAATGCATCTACTCTAATATTGACTAATTCCAGAGCAACAATATCTTCTTTCTAAAATGGTGACCAAAATTGTTGTTGAAGGTAATACCCTGGCTCTTTCCCAGAAATGGCTGTATAGGATCCTCAGATCAATTAACTACTAACTACCAAACAAGTTGAATGACTTGAATGCTCTAATCTTGTTGGTTACCTTTTATACCAGACAGACCCAACCCCACTGTGTGAGCTTGTTGCAGCCCATCTGTACACAA
Organism: Atractosteus spatula; assembly: GCF_055471065.1. Lineage (NCBI taxonomy): Eukaryota > Metazoa > Chordata > Actinopteri > Semionotiformes > Lepisosteidae > Atractosteus > Atractosteus spatula. The sequence continues at coordinate 13,819,423 of NC_142730.1, read as the reverse complement.
TCTTTTTTACCTCCACAACTAACAGCCACCAAAAACAGTTTGCTCACTATCTTTGTTTTTTTCTGTAAATTACAAAATGTGTAGAAAGTATTAATCATTTTTGTATTTTGATATTTTGTTTCAATTGGAAAACTCAATGCAACATCCTCTACCACTGTGGTTCTCAAAGTGTGGTCCATGCGCCAGGTGGTCCGTGGGCTGACCTAGTCATCTTTTTTAAAGCAAGTCTAAGCAGCTCCATTCTTCACATTAACTTTTTAAGCAATAAAAACATTAGCAAACTATGCAATTTTTGCATAGCTAAGCAGGTGTGAACCTGGTCAGTGGCTGGATGGAGACCTCCTGGGAAAAACTAAGGTTGCTGCTGCACTATATGCCCCAGTATAGTGACAGGGAAACTATACTGTAAACAGGCGCTGTCCTTCAGATGAGACGTAAAACTAAGGTCCTAACTCTCTGTGGTCATTAAAAATCCCAGGATGTTTTTCGAAAAGAGTAGGGGTGTAACCCCAGCATCCCGGCCAAATTTCCCATTGACCCTTACCAATCATGGCCTCCCAATAATCTCCATCTATGAATTGGCTCTCCTCCCCACTGATAGCTGATGTGTGGTGAGTGTTCTGGTGCACTATGGCTGCCGTCACATCATCCAGGTGGATACTGCAAATTGGTGGTGGTGAGTGGATCCCCATTACCTGTAAACTGCTTTGAGTGGAGTGTCCAGAAAAGCACTATATAAGTGTAAGCAATTATTATTATTATTATTTGGTTCATAAAAATATTAGTACTTTCATGAAATTTAATTCAATATTAATTTTAGTACATTCATAGGTGATGATTATTACAGGGTAAGAAGTGGAAGTAGACATAGGTGGTCCTCCGCATCTGTGACTTGGTGTAAGTGGTCAGCGGACCATAGAACTTTGAGAGCCACTGCTCTACCATCTCAGCGTTTTCTGTAACTAGTGAAAAAACTACATTAGTTAAAAATAAAAACTTAAAATCTACATTGTAAAAGTAATCACACCCTTAGCATTAACACTCCTTAATAAGCTCTGCCTCATCCATTGCCTTCAGAATTTGCACAATATCTTGATAGAGAGAGAGAGTTTATTTGCCATACTGTATGTATGTGTACACTGGGATTCGTATTCATGCTCTTCTTTCACAGTGCACAGTACAATAGACTACACTTTTACACAATGTGCACATTACATTACAAAACAGTACATAAATACAATAAATAATGCCAGTACACCAAAGCACAATAACATACAATGGGTAGTACAGAACAATAAACACAGGACAATAAATACGTGATATCCAAGAATAAATTGCAGAGTACAGAGGTACTCTGCAATTCTAAGGCACTGCTATAGGGTAGAAGCTATTCTTAAGCCAAGATGTCTGTGCTTTAAGGGAGAAATACTACTTGCCAGAACATGGGGGGGGGGGATAATACTTTGTGGCTGGGATGGTTACGATCTGGAATAATGAAACAGGCTTTATTGCAAAAGCAGATGATGTGAATCCCATCAACAGATGGTAAGTCAGATCTTAGATTCTCTGTGCCGTTGCCACAACCCTTTGTAGTGCGACTCTGTCATGTATGGTAGTATTGCCGTACCACACACTGATACCACTAGGTAGGACACTTTCTATAGTGCTGCAGCAAAAGGTGATTGGAATCCAGCTGTGTGCAATTAAAGTGGTCCTTTTTGGCTTTTTGTGGCTTTTTGCGGGCTCTAGGCAAGATCTTGGAAAGGGCCCCCTCTGGATCACGACTTGCACCTACATTATTATTATTAGCTCCCAACACAACCTTATTTATTTAGTACAATTAAATAAATGCATTATATAACTAGAAAACTTAATTAACCAGCTTTGAAGAACACATGATAAATTACATAAACAAGAACACAAAGCACACATTTTACAAAGATAACTTAACATTTAAAGTAATAAACAGGAACATTAATAAAAATAAATAACGATAAACAGAACCTCTGTTACTTCAAAATTATACCAAATCATAAATTAAAAAGTACTGCACTGAAACCTTTGAAGAAAAGAATTGTAGAAATAAATATGAAATTAAGTAAGATAAAAAAACATGTGCCATCGATAACAAGGGAGGTGAGATTAGTAAGGTTGAACAGATCGGAAAGTTTTATTAAAAAAAACGTTCTATAAATCAAAAAGATCGGAAACTGTGACAGAGATTCATATTTCAACAGGACAAGGACTGTAAATACAAAGCCAAAGCCCAGTCAAAGTCCAGACTTAAATCCAAAAGGAAATCTATTATAGGAACTGTCAATTACTGTACAGTATACTACCACTCCCCCAGTAACCTGCAACAGTTGGAGTAATTTTGCAAGGAAGACTGGGCTAAAATTAAAAACTGCAAAATGTGCAAAGCTGGTTACAATGTACCACAAAAGACTAGAGGACATAATTGCTGAAAAAGGAGGAGCAACTAAATAATAAATGCTTTAGGTCTTAGGGGGAGCCGTGGTAGCTCAGACGGCAAGGGCATCTGGTTCCTGACTGGTTCCACCACTTCCAGTGTGGGATGGTTGAGGAAAAATGGTGGCTCTTGCCCTCCATTCCCTCGTGGGCCTTTATGGCCTGAAAAGGGGCCATACCTATTTACCCACCTACCTTTAGGTCTCAGGAAGGTGAATACTTGTCCAACCTGTAGTTTTCAATTTTCTATTTTTTAGAAATAAATCAATAAAAATGATTATGCCCCATCAAATTGTTATGTATGTTTTGTTAGTCATGCAAAAAAAATTCAAATGTGTTGCAATGTGAGGTTTTAACACAACAAAATTTGGTAGAGGATGAAAGGAGGTCATTACTTTCTACACCCACTGTACATAGCTATTCACAATCTCACAGGAATGTAGTCACCCCTATCAGGGTCCTTCTTTGTCTTTATAGTGCAGATACAGACACACCTCATTACTAGAGAGGAGGAATCTCGACAGGCCTCTTCCAGCACTTTTTGTGTACAGAGTTGAGGTCCTTCCGGCTGCACATACTGCTTCTTTCATAAAAAAAATAGTCTTTTATTCTAAATAAATTGTGCAAAATGTCAAATGGATTTGTTTATCCGTGCTTCTATTATATAAAAAAAATATTGGGAAAGAAACATGTTCAAAACATTGTACAGGCAATATGCCAAGTACACAGATGTTGCTTGACTACAGGTGTAAGATAATTTGATGGTATTTGGAGTGTTTATTTCAGAAGAACACAGCAGGATTCTTCTGGTTCTTTTGCCCACTAAGCAAGTCACTGATTTTTGCATTCATGGGGGACTAACATTTTCCATTTAGAAGTAAATGCAAGTGTAAGATTAATGTATGGCACAACCTTACAAATCTTTGCTGGATTGATATCATGCACAAAGTTGAATGCCTTGAACACACTGAAACAGATCTTTGTAGTTGACAAAGGTACTTTAGAAGAGGTTTTTTTAGTTATTATCAATATTTTTCCCTGCACATTCATACAGTACAACTAACAAAGATATTCTCACACAGTTTGCCTGCCGTTAGCACAATTCTCTTTGATTTTTCTTTTGACAGAAATAATAAAAATCCTGTTACTTTCACTTTTTAGAAACTTTAGAAACAGGTACAGTAGCTAATGGCAAACACTTAGAAGAGGGTTGCAGTCGCAGAAATGTGACAGATGATGCAGAGAGCTAGGAAGGGATACAGTTTACTGATTCAGGGAACCCCAGCAAGTCACGACAAGGTCTTAGATCAGCAACAACCAGAATGCAGCAGATTGTCAAAACAAACAGATACAGCTAGACTCAAGTATAAGAGTTTGTTATCACTTCACTGTTGATCACAAGCTTGGGTTTGGCTAACTGTTCCATAATCTAAATTAATGTAAAACTATCATGTCTTCACAGATTCACAGATCCTATGAGAGATGCTGGGCATTTGGCATTTGAACTGAAACATTTTAACTCAATTTGAATCGAAACAATTGTAACAAACATGCCTTCCAAATTATACTGAGTTCAAGTTCAAAGCAAGATTTCTTGCCCATTGGAGAGAGGTGTGGTTGACACACAAGCAGGATAGTAGTGAGCTCAATTGGTGGAGATAGGGCTGGACAGTTACAGTGGGTTACAAAATTACAAAAATAGAGACTTGAAAACATAAAAAGGGCATCAGACAGTCCAGATATCCAGCTCCTCTGATTGATTTAGTTTCCAGTAGCTAATTGACCTGAGGATCTTACAAAGGCTACAAAAAAAGAACTTTTTGGACATTTGTGTTTGTCGTATTACTGGTAGCTTAATGACTGAGAGTCCCAGCAAGATATTCCTTAAAGACTCCCACGTTATCAGCTTCAGTAACAGCGTGACAGCGTAACAGACCTGTATAAAGCTTTCCTCACACCCCAAGATGACTCTACATCCATAACAGGCATACAACTCATATTGTTCCTTTGCAACCAACACACTACGCACCTCCACACAGCGTCTGTATGAGGAATGATGGTATACGTTTAATTTCGGAGTTGCAAATTCCACTTTATGAAAGCTTAATGAACAAACTATTAACAGTGAAGTATGAGTTAGAAGAACCACTTCATTATATAGTTATTTTGAATAAACACACTCTAAACTGGATGAAACTACAGTTAGAACTATTAGTTTCTCAGTTCTACTTAGATCTAACTAGGTTATTGATACTATTGATACTATTGATGCTGTGTATATGTCAAAGAGTGAAAAATAATAGCTGTGTGACTGATTTTAAGATGCACTGAAGGGGCAGTGTCACCCTAAGTGTAATACAATTTGAATCGTGCTCCCTGAACTTTCTCTCCTGAACAAAGGCCCTCTTAGCACAGACGGCGGGCAATTACCACCCAGTTCAGAAGTGACATGTGGGTTTGGAAGGCAGCCTGTGATCTGGATGGAGACTCTGGAACAGGGTGCAAATACGCAATGTACAGTATTTGTACACCTAGCCATCTGGCTTCAGCCAGTTTCTTAATGAGCCCCAAGCAGTTTGCTCTGCCCAAGATATCACAGGGAAACCTTCACCCCCAGGGAACGAGTCACGGCCTAGGCCTAGAGACTAGGGACTGAGAGCAGAGGAGGAAATCCCAGTATTGTTTTCCTGCCCCCTCAACCCAGAACTGGACTTAGACACAAATAGGTTAGAGTGCGAACACCAGGGGTACAGTACATTGTTCAGGATGCCCTGGGCTGAGGAGGATGCTTGGAACTTCGGTGTTTCTTTGCTGTGGCAACTAACATTCTTCTCAGTATATCATCCATATGCATATCAGTGCGTATGACTTTAATTTGCATTTCTTATTACTGATATACTGTATAGAGTGACTTTCAAAAGTATTCAGACATTCCCTATCCCAAACAAGGGAAAAAAACAAAAAGTTAATGCATTAAATGAAAGAAAACTGTCTTGATAGCATAGTATTTGGATCTTTTCCTGTGACAAACCTAAATTGATTTAAATTAATAAAATGTCAACAACGAACCACACAACTGACTGAGTGTCCTCTGTCTCCATGTAATGACATAGTAGTAGTTCTGATGATTTCAGAAAAAAAAACTGTCTCTGTGAAGTTCCTTGGTTAGGTAGTGAATTTCAAGCAAAGACTCAACCATTAAAACTAAGGAGCTTTCTAGGCAAGTCACAGATCAGGAGCAGGGTACAGAAAACTGAAATACCTGAATATTCTTGAGCACAGTCTATTCAAATCATCAGGAAATGGATGGTGCACTCTGGGTACCCATCATACCACCCAGACACTGCCTAGATAAGGACATCCCTGCTAACTGAGCTGCTGGTCAAGGAGGAGACTGGTGAAAGATGCTACTGTGAGTAAGTATTTACTACAACTAACCCACCTCAAACCCTGCATGGATTTTAAAACAAAACACCTAAGAGATATTGGTATAATTTGCCAAATTATGTTGTGGACAAATTGGAACGTTTTGGTCTAAATCATTATGATTAGAGCAAAAGAAAAATATCATATCTCCCAGTCAACACCATCCTACAGTCAAGCATGGTGTTGGCAGTATATTCCTCTTTAGGAAAGACAAGAAAGCGTCCTGGATTGAAGGAAGAATGAACAGAGGAAAATCCAGGTAAATACTAGAGGAAAACATGTACAATAACCTAAAGCACAAGGCCAAAACCACACTGAATGCTATTAGGAATCTGTGGAAAGAGTTGAAAACCCCTGTCTGTAAGTGACCCTCAGGTAACTTCAGAAAGTTGACACAAACAGGAGGAGAACATCACAAACCCCATGCAGACAGCACCCTAGATCCAGACCTGAGCCCAGGTTGCCACCACTGCAAGACAGCAATACCAACCACTGCACCACAGTGCCTCCGAGTTACTTTCTTCATTTGTCTAATTATCTGAAGTTGATTTAGTGTTACAGAATATTAAAAAATTGCAAGTGTCTGCATGTTCAATATTTTCTGAAAAAAGAAAATGTTAAATATAAACATATGTTTCCCATTGAATAGTCTTGCCTTAAATATACATTAAAAGGTGGCTATATGTGTGTTGCAGTACTAAACAATTTGGCATGATATTTCTTTCTTTCACATGCACCCATACAGCTGCAACATAAGGAGCCAGCTGGCTAGACAGAAATCGTTGATTGCCCTGTATATTCAATTTAGTGAAATGGCTAATTTTTATCAATTGTCATTGAACAGGCATTCATTGCTAATTCGTTAAATCACATTTATATTTTATTGCATTAGAAATCTCAACAAGGATTTCTAAGTTAATAGTAACATATCTGCTTAAGGTTGGAATTGAATTTACATAGCCCTTGAATTTCATTGGACAGTAAACACTAGTTAAAGCTAATTGTGAGATTACAGTCAACATTCTACAATATTTTTACTATTTTTCAATAGGAGTCATCTCAACTAATGTTTTAATCACCTTCACAGTATTCTGCCTCATAACAATTCACACAAACACGAGAAAAGCAGATGACAATATCCTAACATTCAAAAAACAATTTCACAGAATATCAGATGTACAATTGTGAAACCTATATATTATTAGTAGTTTTTTAAAAAAACGTATACATCCATACAGTATTCTAAAATAATCAATTGTAATCAATCACATATAATTTGCAAAAAAATGAAAAAGATTTTTATATCATATAGTGTCTTTCGGGCATTGAAACATTGAAAAAATAGAAGGGACTGGAAAAATTAAACATTTTTGTTGCATCTGAAATGTTTGCTCAAGTTGATCAAAATACATTTTACAGTTATTGAAAAAAACCTGTAAGGTTCCTTCTATGTAAACTTTTAAAGGTCATTTCAGAGTTCATTTTTTTCACTTAATCCCTTGAATCTATAAGAATTATGCATTACTAGACAAAAGTAAATGACTGTTAACATGTGGGATCAGACACGGGTGCTCTCCCATTCAAGGCTTTGTAAGTCAGAAGCCCTGAAACTCAAAATCAGATCAAACATCCCATCATCACTCTGCAATAGATCACTGCCCTCATGTTGTTAACATGTGGGATCAGACACGGGTGCTCTCCCATTCAAGGCTTTGTAAGTCAGAAGCCCTGAAACTCAAAATCAGATCAAACATCCCATCATCACTCTGCAATAGATCACCGCCCTCATGTCACCAAACTGAAACTGAAGACATCTTTCATTTGCACTTTTTCCTGCTAAACCTCCTAATAATCATGAGATTAGGATATGTCTCAGATTTCCCTGTTTTAGGTTTATATTGACTTATGATTGTTTAATTCTTTATCATTCTAGATCTAGACAGTTACAATTTATACTCAGAAGCATTGCATAAAATATTTAATAGTGAAATATTTCAAACTTCGTGTGCAAAATGTCCACTTTCATGAAATTATATGTTAAAGTATTACAGGTATGTTTTTGTTCTAAACCTTGTTGAGTTGTATCATGCAAACATAGCATGCTTGTTTGGGATTTATTTGGTCAAATTCAATAATCCTGCTTGATAAATACATAAAGGACTATATCATCACAAATGAACACTACAGTCTGGTTGTTCAGTTTAATGTATAGCACAAATAAATATTTTGCAGCCATCAGAAAGATAGAATGGAAAATATTTCGACATATTGAAACATAAAGGTAAGATTGGTGGAGCCATTAGAATCACTACTAGTAATAATATAAGAAGTACCAGAAGCTGTAGTACTGAAAAAAGACAATAATAATCAATACTGAGCACATTTACAAAAGAAAACTAATTTTATTACCTGTACTTGGTAAAACAACATAGCCTAGTTAAAATACAAAAGTCCAACATTTTTAGCCATAACCAATTTGTTTCACAGTACTTGTTGCCATTAGACTGGTTCTTGAATTCGGAACAAGTAAGGAGAGAAGGAAAGGAAGCTCTGTGATGACTATATCTAGCACCTGGGCTGGGCCAATCACTGAATTTAAGGATAAGTTCACTTCTGAAGACTATACCACCCACAAAACAAACATACACTCTCCACCTCCAAGGTTCTCAAATGATTATCTCAGAATTTAAAGAAGAAAAAGACTTACATCTCTGTAACATTTTCGCTCTCCTGGTAGGGCAGTGCTGGGATGCTTGTGATGCTGTTGGGTTCGAAACACTGCAGGGTGGCATAGGAGCACCTGCATGAGCTCGGGCAGCTGCAGAAAGCTGGCAGTGCCAAGCTTAGCATTGCCAGCACAAGAGTCCCCCAGCCTGCAAAGCCTAAAGCCATAATACCTTTCAGAAAAGACTGATTGTTCAAGCTTGATTACAAAAACAGGCTCACAAAAATAGATTCCCTCACTTTCTTCAGATAGCCAAACAACTGTTTTTATTCTTCAGTGACAGTCTGTCAGCACTGGGCTATTACCAGACTGCTCTGTTATAAGCCAGGCACTTTGGTTCCTGAGCACAGCAGCTACTCTGGGCCCCAGGGACATAGCATGTAGCCTCCTCTCTCCAGTCATAGATGGAGGGAGGAGCAAGACAATACATTTGTTGTATCAGACAGTCAGAAGGGTACTACTGATACTGGGCAATACATAAAGAGCAGAGATGAAGCTCTAGATGGAGCTAATGGGGATCAATCTTTTTAGTTCTGTTTCTGAATAACACTCCTTGCCCAAATTTAAGGATAATATATCAGGAAATCTCTTTTCATTTTTAACAGAACTTGGAGGCTTTTCAGGTGTTTTTGAGCCTTAAGTTACTTGAAAAAAAGCTCTACTATGAAAGAAGAGAAGTTGTATAATCCACAATTTGTTTGCAAGCAGCATACTATTGTTAAAATATAACACCTCTGATATTATCTTACACAACAGATTGTAATTCCAAATACCTGAAATGGAAATATAGGCTAAGCAGTGAGAGTCCTCCGAGTTTATGTGCAGAACCAGAGTGTAAGAGGGTGAAAAATAAATAATAATAAAATAATAAATAATAATCCATACTAATAAATAACTTGTAAAATCAATATATCTGAGGGCAATATACAATATGTGTTTAACTAGAATACTTTGCCTTTGAAAGCTACAATATAGGAGATTTCCTTAAGCGAACAACAGTCTACAACTTTTAAATAGTGTTCAACAGGTTAGGAATATTGACTTTTCTTGTTATTCATCAGAGAAGCAGAAATAAATTCAGTATGGGTGGCCCAGTAGTTAAAGTAAACTGTTTGTTAAGAGAACTCATTTGATGTTGCCAGAACTTGACCTTATTGCCACAGACTCACTGTGTGACCCCACAGTTACTTAATGTTTTGTGCTTTGCCCTATTAGTAAAATGTACAATACAGCACAAATGTTTACATTTGTATAAAAAATGCTTTAGATACAACTACAAAGCACTAATTACAAAGTCCTTATGAGAATTTGATTAAGATATTATGGAAATATCTGAAAAAAAAGAAATATTACCAGAAGCCTAACAAACTGTACTGCATAATCTTTTACAGGACATATGGAATATAATATTTACTGTATAAAAACTTTCTGTTTCATTTACTAATACAGTACTTGTACTTGTAGGTAAGGATCACAATGAACTATTAAAAAAGGTGATCAATGGAATAACAGACAAATGGGCATAACACAGAAGAACCATAGTCCTGGTATCTGTAAACCTGTAGTAGCAGATATTAACTGTAACGTTTATCAGTGCTTTAGATGGATACATTTGTTAGCAAGTAGTAGTGACATCAGTTGCAAATACTGTGCTCTTGAGAATAACAGATGTGTAAAAAGATTAAACAAACTGAATAAAGATTTTCACAAAGATGTGATTAAAATACAGCTTTTGTTAGCAAGGGTAAAATCTGTTAACTCTTATTTCTTTTTTGTAGCGTGGAAAATAACTGAACATCTTTCAGTAGGTATTTCCTTAGAGCTGTGAGCCATACAGCAGAATAAGACAAACTCAAACCTTACAACACTTGCTGCAAAAAATCCTGAGTCAGAGTGTGACATAAGATGTCAGATCTGCCATTTCGTTTCTTAAAGCAACACATTTTTAAAGGCATGTTTTTAGGTACTACAATTCATTAATGGAATTTGGATATAAATAGAAATGGCCTAAAACTGCACATTTCAGCAGATGTGTGTCAATATGTCTACATTTCTATTTGCTCAGTCCCACGGTCATCTGCTGTATGAAATTGGTTCCCAGGCCTGCACAAATACCAGGAGACCAGGAGAAATTTACCACCTTTTTAAGTCTTCACTCCATTGATTCTTGAATTTGAATTTCACTTCAGCTATAGATTGGATCAACCTCTACTGTATGGTGAGGAGTGATTGGTTTGTGAAAGTAAAAAACAGAAAAGCAGAAGTGGACATGCAGTCAGAAATAAAAACAATGCAGAGATACCACTAAGAGAATTTTGCATTGGTACCAGTTCACATTGTCTTGATTCATCAGCTAAATGTATACAGCACATGATGAAACCAGTTTCTATAGATAGTTATCAAAAGTGTTATGTGTAATCAAGATTTTATTGAAAAATGATAATACATTATTTTTCTAAATAATGTCATTATTGCCTTGTTAACTGGTATTTTCACAATAGACGTCTTCCCTTTCTCCCTCTCTGTGTAATTCTAAAAGGAGATATCAAAAATGTGTAGCAAGTCTAATAACAAGACTTTTTGTCTTGAGAGCCTGGATAAACATCAGTGCTTAGAAACTCCCACCCACTTGAATACAAGGAACCCAGCAGGATGGAGCAATACTAGCAGAGCTGGGGGTGTGGCTGGGTGTCCATCTGAGACAAAGCTTTGGTGCTAAACCTTGAGCTGTGAGTGGAGTCGATTCCACCCAAGGGATAAATATAGTATTCCACCAGCAGCCATTAGAATTACCATGCATAAAGAGCAGGGCCAACACAGTGTAACCACAACTACTAACGAGGCCTGCATTACTGTTTTGTTGATGCAATCAGGATACAATAAATGGCTCCATTTTCAGCCCTCTACATCTCCTGCCACACCAGCACTCACACAGTAGAATTGTGTTACCTTTGAGAGCCACCCCAGCGTTTGCACAATTTAATGAGAAAACAAGTGGCTTTTGGTTTCTGGGAAAACAGGAACAACATGACCCCACTCTTTTCAGCTTTTTATAGACCACCTTTTTATGGTGAAAAATTAACCAAATATTGGCTCTAATATACAGTATAATGTATTTCAATTTGCAGGAACATTTACCGAAGAACTCTTAGCAAATATTTCTCATTTCCTGTCCAGAACATGGTGTATTGTGGAGTGGAGCCTGTATGATCTTTAAGAAAATTAGCAAGGCCTGAATTTTTTAAAAATAAAAGACTCCTATCTTCATTATCTATCTGTTTTTGGTGTTTTATTTCACAACATTGGTTGTTACTGCATTGAGACAGAATCTAAGGTTTATAGTCTTTAAAGGTTCGGTAACCAAGGCTGCTTCTGACATATCTGCTCTCTGATTGAACAGGGGACTTTTATTTCCAGAGTTACCCATCCTCCAGATTTCACAACAACTCAGAAACTTACAGAACTCCAAAGACTAAACAGTAGAGAGAGAGGGGAGGGGTGGAGTATTGACATGAAATACAAAAGAAAGCACACTTTTGCTACATGTGTGACCAATCGGATTAAGTATCAAATGCAAAGAAAATTCCAATAAGAATTCAGTCAAATGCTATACCACTGAAGAAATATCATAAACAATAAAAAATATTTTTTAAAAGTCTAAGAGTAGATCATTAGGAAAGAAGTTCGACAAAATGTTAAAAACTAAATTTGAATTCAAAAGGTTAATAAAGAAAATAGACATTTTATTAGAGTCATATAGTATAAATTAATGTTTTAAAGGACTTAAATATTAAATACTACAGTCACATATGACATGTAGTAGAATATAAAATATCATATTTCACAGTCTTGCTTATTACTCTATAAATAAAAACTTTAATAAAACAAATAGCTTAGGAATAATAATTATGATTTGACTACAGTGAAATCTTGATTAAATAGTAAATTAAAATACCTTATTTAAATTAACCTTAGGATATCACCACTTGGACTTACATCTGTTGTACATCTGTTGTATCACACACTTACTGTACAAATAAAAAGTCTTAAAACTATAATTTTGCAATTCAGTTGTAGACAGTCAAATTAATTGTTTGGGCTACTTTACCTTTAATCGTCAATCCTTTTTCTGGAAACCACAAGCGAACTATTAAAGATGAGTAATCAATATTTGTACAGCATTTCTTGTTACAGTTCTGTGTACTTAGAAGTCACTTTCACAGTGTTATCTTTAACAACATGGCTAGAGAGCTTGTTCCAAACTCTTTCAGTAAATTAGTGTCTCCTGTTTTCCTCTTTGGAATTCAATTTTGACTTGCATCATTCATTATATTTTGGATTTATGAAGAATATCTGTGGATTGACTAAGTTGATATCTTTCATGATTTTGGATACCTGAATCAACTTCTGTTCCATTTGTATTACTGTATTCCGCTTTGCCTAGTTGATAGAGAAGATTAAGCATAAGCTTTTAGATCTTACTGAAATGTCACCTCTTCTAGTGCAAAACCACCTGTTTGAAACTGAAAATGTACATTCTAGCTGCCTCCATGACATGTCTTGTACTTGCATGTCATAATTTAAGTCACCCGATGTCGGTCAAAATAAAGATATCTCATTCCTTCTCCCTAAAGTGCTGTAGAGTGCACCATTTCAATTTAAAAGTGCATTCTGTTGTTCAGTCAAATTCTAATAATGACCAAATAAGTTCACAGAGAACTGTATGCTTTGTATTTTTTATGCTTTTGTATGCTTTAGTAGTCTGAATGAGGAAAAAACAGTTGGCAAAGACCAGTGCTGGCACAACCCCTCTTGCTTATGAGGAGTATGCCAGTGAGGTGCTGCAACAGTGAAGCCGGGGTGCAAAAAGGAGAACCAGAAAAGGTATACAGAGCTGTGGGGTAGGGAGGTGCCTTTTCATGCCATAAAGCCCCATGGGGAATGGGGGGCAAGGGCCACAATTTTTCTTGACCATCTGACTCTGGAGGTGATGTGGTCAGCATCACACTCCAGCCAGCCTATTACCCCAAGAAGGATTAATCACCAGCACTCATTGGGAAAGTAGGCTGAGTGAACCTGGGACCCATCTGGAAGGAATTAGAGCAAATTACATCACTTGCCCCTACCTGAGATTGAACCCAGGACCTTCCAGGGAGGAAGCTAGACACTCTTGCCATCTGAGCTACCACAGCTCTGGAGTTGTGAAGAGACAGGGCGTATTTTTATACCACAGCAATATTAGAATTTGACTTCCTTTTGAAGTTCTGATAACCAAGAAAGAAAGAAAAATATTTTCTAGATATCAAAACAATCAAGAGGCTTCTTGACATATACACCTGGTATACACAGATAGACTATAGTTACATTAATAATTTTCCTGCAGAAGTAAATAACATATTTACTGGATTAAATCAAATGTAGGGAGGAATTGGAGGACAGTAATGCAACGTCTGCTTAAAAGCAACAGCAAAAAAAGAAAAGATGGGTCTAAAGAATGAAGAAATAAAATATTTAAATTTACACATGATGAAACATACACAATCATATCTGTATGCTGTTGGAGTCTTTTAACAAAACATATAACAAGGAACCAGATATGTTCCTCAGACTGCAGAATTGTTTCTAATGGTATATTCTCTCTAATTGAGAATTGCTTGCACTGGTTTAATTCAATTCAATTCAATTTATTTTTATATAGCGCCTTTCACAACAAGGTTACCCCAAGGTGCTTAACAATACAATTGACGATACATTTTGTCAATACAGAACAGAAGACCAGAAGACAATGGAGGAGAGGAACCAAAAACTCCTTAGTAAGGAGAGAAAAAACCTCTAGGGGTCCAAGGTCAACTGGTTGCCCAACCCCTTTAGGCATGCTAACATTATATCATTTAAAAAAGGAAAAGATGAGGGTATTAATCCATTCAGCCATCATGTCTTCCGTGTCCAGATCTCTGTAGACCAGTAAATTCATCCTAAACGATAGCTAAATCCACGATGTCCCTCTTGGATCCATGGCAGTGATGCAGCATCCAACTCAGATGGTACCCAGTCCAGGCACCATCCAGACATGTGGGGAGAAGAATAGGATAGTTTGGTCAGAACAGATGTATCTACCTGGTAGGCTGACATAGAGACACACAATGGCATGTACAGCAGCACCAGCAGCCATGGTTGCAGCAGGCTGTAATGGAAGGTGTGAGTAGGCTAGGCTGAAGTAGTAGGTCTTCAGTCTGGATTTAAATACTGAGATTGACTCGGCATCCTAAATATGGGGTGGGGGACTGTTTCATAAACTAGGGGCCTGTAACTAAAGGCTTTACCGCCAACTGTTATTTTATTTATTTGTGGAATATGAAGAAGGTTTTAGCATTAATGAATACAGTAGCATTTTAGTTGTTTTTAATTTACTGCCATGCCTTCTTCTATCAATTACCTGATTGACATAACTAGATGAAATGGTTATGTCTTTTCAATGGAAAAGAGGCGGCAGTTTAATTTCAGCATTTTAAATGATCCTGCAAAACTCCATTAACTCTTAATTATCAATTAATATAACATACATATAATATACAAGAGCAATCTGAATTCTTGTTCATTGTTAATAACAGCCAGTTGTGTATACATTTATTAATGCTCAATTAAAGAAATTTTAATCTTTTAAAGATTGTATAAAGAGAATTTGTGACCTCTAAAGTGTTACTGGGAAGAGTGTTTCTTAATCCTGTCTTTGCAATTGACTTAAATAGATTTAGAAGGCTAAAGTAAGACAAGTACTGTAGGTAGCTGTGTCAGCATGCGCAGTCTGCAAAGGAACAAGTAAAGGTTTATTCCCTGCTGAAAAGAGAAGAAAGGAAACACGACGTTTCGGCTGCGGAGCCTTCTTTGGGTGTCACATTGAAATGTTGTGTTTTTCCTTAAAGTATGACAAACCTTAGGGAGCTGTGATAACAACACGACTGTTTAAAATTAACTTTGAAACCCCAGTCATACAATTCAGAAGCAAAGGTATAAAAAGCCTACTATGAATGAATGGAACACTTCTCAAGAGGGAATGGGATAAAATGGACATGGAAACATTAATGAATGAGTGATTGGCTACATCTGAGAGGTATACTGTTTTTTGAAGCACAAAAACAACATCACAAAAATGTAGAAAACAATGGCTTAATGGTTTAACATTACAATTGAAAGAAAGGGGCACTATATAGGATATCCAAAAGGGACAAAAGTGAAAGGAAATAAAAAGATCGCAATAGTTTCAAGGACAGGTGCAACAAGACATTAGAAAGGCTAAGGGAGGTAGGGAAGAATGATTTTATTCTGGACAAAATTAAGCTGAAACAATTTTGTCAGTAAAATGATTATAATAAAAATAATAATTGCTTACACTTATATAGTGCTTTTCTGGACACTCCACTCAAAGCGCTTTACAGATATTGGGGACTCCCCTCCACCACCACCAATATGCAGCATCCACCTGGACGGCAGCCAGAGTGCACCAGTATGCTCCCCATACATCAGCTAACTGTGGGGAGGAGAACAGAGTGATGAAACCAGTTCAGAGATGGGGATTATTAGAAGGCCATGATTAGTAAAAGCCAATGGGAAATTTGGCTGGGAGGCTGGGGTAACACCCCTACTCTTTTCAAGAAATGCCCTGGGATTTTTAATGACCACAGAGAGTCAGGACCTTTATTTTACATCTCATCCGAAGGATGGCACCTTTTTACAGTATAGTGTCCCCGTCACTATAGTGGGGCATTAGGACCCACATGGACCACAGGGTGAGCACCCCTACTGGCCCCAATAATACCACTTCCAGCAGCAAAACTCTTTTTCCTGGAATCTCCCATCCTGGTACTGGCCAGCTTTACATCTGTTGAGCTTTAGTGGGTTGCCAATTGTTTCAGGGTGATATGGCTTCTGGCTAGGCAGTAGGAAAAGAACACTACACACAGGTGCTTAACAGATGATGATGAAGTTACAGACAAAATAAAATGCCACATATTCTGAAAGTTGAACAAAACTGTTCATTAATAATAATATATATTAATAACATGCATTTGGTTGAAATTTTTGGAAAAAAGAATATCATTTTTAACTACCTTGTTAGACTACTTTGACTACTTATGAGTTTCCTAAAAAATTGATGTAGAAGTCTTTGAGTGTTACTCTGGGTGGTGTAAGAGTCAAAAGAAAAAGTGTTAAATTTCAAGCTAAATCCTTTAGGAATTATATTGTAATGATGACATCTGTAAAGGAATAGGAGGTGATTAGAAAGCCTGGTATTGGAACAGATCCCTGTGAAGAGACGGAATGCTGGTTTAGTAAGAGAGGCGGGCAGGTAGCCCAGGGAGGAAGAGAAGGAACGATGAAGAGATCTAGAAAAAGATTTAGAGGAAGGCAGGGTGGCACTTCTCTCTCTTCACCACTCAAACACCTCATAGCTCTTGTCTGGCTGCTTCTCCAATGATCCAGCCAGCCCTCCAAGTTGTGTTCCCTGTACCTCTGAGGCACCTGCAGCAGGTAGCACTCAACTGTCAAGCAGTGCTTCTTCCCCAGTGAACACAGACACACCAGGCCCTTTTCTGCAGGATTAGGAGAACTTTCTACCAAAGACATTTTCTCTTTCAAAGAACGTTTTCATCTTCAAGAAACTTTGGGCAGGCCACTTAAATACTGTATAATGGCTCACAGCTGCAGCTGTAACCTCTCAAACCAGCACTTACTGTACTGTAGGACTGCCACGGTACTGTTTTTACATCTCCATAAGAAAAGAATGAGAAATGGTGTGAAAGACTGAGATGCATATTCCATAAGTTCAGTTAAACTGAGGTCTGGGGATTGCTTTGGACATAGTAGGTCTTATGTTCTTCGAGCTACTGATGAACTATCTGGCAGAGAGAGTCATTATTTGGTATGTGTGTTGTATATTAATAAATCATTAATTCAATTTTACCGTCTTGAAAAAGGTATATCAACAAAAAAAAAAATAAACAAGTGTTTTAAGTACTGTATCCACTATCTGAAGAGGATCAAAAAACCCCTAAAATAGAACACATTTAACTGGCTTGTTTTATGAGATGTAACACTGCACACCACAAAATAATTATGTGATTATTGGGATGAGAAATAGTAATGATGGAGAATGATGTATTACTGTACTTATAGGGCAGGAAAATGGTTCAGCTCTCACGGTTCTTTAGGAGGAGCCCGGACTTCACAATCATCCATCTTCCTCTTGGCAACATCTGTCAAGGGCCTTAGCTAAAGGCTATTCATCAGTGCAGCCTGAGAGGCAAAATGAAAAGGCTCCACTTCACTCCTACAGCTGGCCTCCTGAGTGCTTGGGTCAGAACCAAACCCAGACCATTAACCAAACCTACCACTAGGGGAGATCCCAGACCTGCTGGGGCAGGCCTCCTTGTCTCCACTTTGTGCTACTTAACCTGTCCATTTTAACTATTGACAGAACACTTGGGTATCAACAAACCTATGATGGATCACAAGGCTACATTCACATGTGATTTAGTTTTTTTTTCTATTTCATTAATGTATCCCGCTGCAGCAAATGAAGATAAAGAAAAAAAGACTATTTTCTGCCTTGCAGTGTAAGTTCTGTATTATATTTATACTAAGCAATAATCAGATAATTCCAACATGAATGCTTAATTCTGCTGTTCCCCAGATATGGCCAGTTTGAGTTATGTTGTAAGCCTTTTTTCATGAGAATTTCCAATAGCAACATACAATTGACCAAGAGCCACAAGGACTGGGTATGATTGAGTTAATTAAGGTCTTCCTGGTTTCTATCCTAACACCAAACCCCAGCACTTGCTTGGCATTGTCAGGAGATGCATCACAGACGCATTGGTGCTATTTCTCATATTACAGCTAACAGCAATAGGAATAATTCTGACAGGTGGACATCAAAGCAGCAAGCTGGAGGTCATCATTTACCCTGTGCAATGAAATGAAATTAGTTTAGCAGCTAGGTGATCATTCCAGATTTGGGGATGCATCAAAAAGAAAAAAATAAAGCCATGTTAGCTAACAAACACACATCTGTTGATTAAATGGGAAAATTGCAGAACTCTTCAGAGAGTTTAAGAGATTGCAGTAGTTTAAAATCTCTTAACAAAACAAAAGAAAATCTGTAATACAGTAATTTGCTTTATAGTTTAGCTAGAGAGACATAAAGTTAAAGTTAACTGTGAATTGTGTATCAGAAATATTTTCCTGAACACATTTGGCACATAATGTATTTCTAATAAGAGCTTTTTTTCCAGTTATTCTGATTATGTATGAGAGCAGTAGAAAGAAGTAGTGTTTGATAACTATCCTGCAATCCTGAGCACTCAAACAGAGTAAGGATTATGGTAAAGAGGATAAAATCAATACTCTACAGTTTTGGTGCTGGAGGATCTTACAATCCTATGGACAGTAAAAGGAAGAGGGGTTCAGTGTAATCAATTAATTAGGTGAAAGTGTACAACAAAGTTATTGTAAATGTTGTGCACATGGTCATTTGCCAGCAGAAAGAGCAAAGTTGTTTTACCATAAGCAGAAAAGTTAAAAGATCTGACTCTTATTTCAAAAGTGAAATGGTCTGGCAGGTTGCAGAGGAACATAAATGGAAACTCAGTAAAAGCAGATTTGGAACTGATACAAGGAAGCAATAATTTTATTTTACACAGTGAGCAGTTAAAGCTCAGAAGTGATTGCTAAGTCATAACCGTGAATCTGATCAGCTGCCACCATTCTTGAGTCCTCCAGACACTGTTTTATTGGAATGTGAAATAGTCACATGGAGAATGCAGTGCAGAGACAAAGTGATGTTGGGAACTTCTAGATCTTCACAAAAGGAATGCTGGTAAATACATTTTCTTAAAATTAACAAATGTATGCATTTTTGAATTTGTAACACAGCCTCGCTGATTGCAACATGGAAATAATTTTTCACAAAAGTGATACAGGTTTTGATAAAGAATAGCTCTTAAATGTGTGAAATAGTATTTGCTTTTTGTTTTGGGGACAGAAGCAGAGGTTTTAACAAAAGACCATTTAAGCTCCATTTTATCCATTTTTTCCATTTCTATCCATATTTTAATGTGTTTTGTTGTATTTTAAAAAAATAGAAAATTAATGGACGGTCCGCATGTTTGGAAGTTCAAAGACCCGTTATTTGTTCTATGTTCCTTTTTTTAGTCCAGAAAATAAGATCACTTTATTGGGCATATCTTGTATTAGGAATTTGTCTTTTTCACATACCCCAACTTGCTCTCCATGAGACACACAGACAGGGAGAGAAGCTTGGGGTCAGAGTGCAGAATCAACCATTTATACAGCACCCCAGGAGCAGTTGGGGCTAAGGGCCTTGCTCAGGGGCAAAACAGAGTAGGATTCCTCTGCCGGCCGCGGGATACAAAACCAGCAACCTTCCAGCCACAGGTGCAGATCCTTAACCACGGAGCCACCGCACCACCACTAAAATACAGTAAATGGCAAGATTTGGTGATGGTGTTAAAACAGTTAACCCAAACGATCATTGCAGACTCAAAGTATTGAGTTCTGTTAAAGAAACGTTAAGGCTACCAGGTGATACCACCCTCTATTTGAAGTGTATGTTGAGTCTTATAGGCCCAAAATTTCTGGCTCATATACTGTACATTAACTGGGGCTGTGTTCTAGGAAGGAAGACACATTTGGCCAAACACTGGATATAATAATAATAATTAATAATTGCTTACACTTATATAGAGCATTTCTGGACAGTCCACTTTAAAGCACTTTTATAGGTAATGGGGACTCCTCTCCACCATCACCACTGTGAAGCATCCACCTGGATGATGCGATGGCAGCCATAGTGCGCCAGAATGCTCACCACACATTAGCTATCAGCAGTCAGCAGAACAGAGTAATGAAGCCAATTCACAGATGGGGATTATTAGGAAGCCATGATTGGTAAGATACAATGGGAAATTTGGCCAGGACACCAGGGTTATGCCCCTACTCTTTTCGAGAAACGCCTGGGATTTTTAATGACCACAGAGAGTCAGGACCTCGGTTTTACGTCACTATACTGGGGCATTAGGACCCACACAGACCGCAGGGTGAGCACTCCCTGCTGGCCCCACTTCCAGCAGCAACCGTAGTTTTTCCTAGGAGGTCTCCTATCCAGGTACTGACCAGGCTCATACCTGCTGAGCTTCTGTGGGTTGCCAGTTGTGAGTTGCAGAGTGATATGAGTGGGTTCATATTCTTAATGTGCGTCTTACCACTTTTCAGCATGGGCATGCATAGTTTGCACTTTCACTGTTAAGGAAGTGAGTGAATTGCTTTTGACCATGCAAATTTAAAAGGATACAGAAATGTTGTCCTCATCTTATTCATACTGCAACTGTAGCTGTAAGTTTAGTTCCTGATGACTGTTAAAATCAATTATATAAAGATGAAAAAAATATGTTTTCCTTTGGAGTAGGGTGGTACACTGATTAACAGAAGGATTATAGCACAGTTAAAATTCTAATCATGGGAACAAGAAAAATGTTCATTATGAAGTTTACCATATTGTGTAAAAAACAACTATTGAATTAAAATGTTGCTCTGAAATAAAAAAACAAAAATACATTTACTCCATTAGAAAGAAAAAAAGAAAGATGGAGTAGAACTACATTCAGAAATGAGAAATGAAGGAATATCTTCTCACAATGAGTGGTGGCCATATGGATTAAACTGCCCAGGCCATGCTGTGACTGCAGTTTCTATGGAATCCATCAACAACTAGATCAATGCATTTGCAAGAAATGGAAGACCAAGACAAGCTGAGGTGGTCTGCTCTGATTTGTTCATTTTGCAAGTGTTTTTTGTTGTTTAGTGCTGCAGCCTAATTTTCTATTTGTAGTCCATGAGTAAAAGGAAAGCACAACAAACTCCCAAATACCAACATCTAGACTAAATAACTAGATGATGTTAAAAAACCCACAAGAGAAAAAGTGGATTGATCTGCTAGTGCATTTATAAGCTTCTGTAATGTAACTGAATATCATATTCTTCATTAGAATCATTTTCTTGGTGGCAGGGGGGCAATGTGTGTGCTGTCTTCATGCAGATGAGCTGAAACCTGAGGAGTAGCTTGTTACTGTTGTGTGAGTAACAGTTAGCTCATAACTAATGAAATCCAGCAGCATCCTACTTCATTTCAAACCCTGCTGCCTGACCTGAAAAAAACCGTTTCTTTTTGAACTGTTGTGCTTAAGCATTTCATGTTTGTTTATATTATTTCTATTCATTTAATAATATATTGTACTATGGTTGCTTGATCCTCAGGTATCCCACTTGTATATTATTTATATACAAGGGATCATGTTTTGTTTTTTAGCTTATGGCTGTGCATATAATAATGGATAATAATAGGAGACTTTGAAAAGATTGGATTTTTAATGTTTACCCATGCAAATAACCTGGTTCTGATTTCTTCTACTGATCATATCTGTCAGTATTCGTTAATTGACTGAGAAGGATCTGTACTAATGAGGTTAATTATACTGTATATTATTGAATACACTGAGTAGTCAACAATGTTCCATGACCTTCAAAACAAAGAAAATATATAAGGAAAATATATAATAATACCAATATTGTTAATGTATCAATATTTTGCAAGATGATGAAAAATGCATTTAAAATACTGTATAGGGTTAACGTTAACAATTACATTACCAAACATTGTCTCCATTGAAAGGAGTATAGGAACATAAGTAAGGTAGAAATAAAAGGAGTCTATTTTGTAAATCTTCTTTAATTGGTTGCTAATAATAATATTAATACTTTAATAATTATAATAATACATTTCTTATAAGATTCCATGAAGTCACATTCAAGAATATGGCTAAGGAGCTGGTTCATGACTCTGGAATCCTCTATGTAAAGAAAAGTTTTTTTTCTTTTATGTACTGAATGTTCCTAATATTAATTTCTGCTTGTGTTCTGGGGTCCCAGTATTGATGCTGATAATTAAAACGTCCTCTGATTTGACATGGTAAAAGGCCTTCAGGATTGAGAATACTTGGCCACTTTGAGAACATGAATCAATAATGTAAATAGAGACAGTATCTTTACTAGTGGTTACATTACAGTTATAACATAACTGCAATCAGCAGGCAAACACAAATGTACTGGTGAAACTGGTTGGCAGATAAGGTGCCAACTACTTCAGTAGTTATATATTTACTGGCAACAAAAATAACCCGGACAGACATATTGAATTCATTTTGCACTGAGCCTTGAGTTAGCAATATTACCTTTATTTTTAACCAGATTAGAATAGTCCTGGAGATATTTTCCCATAAGTAACAGGCTTAAATATTTACACATACAGATATAAATTCCTGAGTTTATCTATTGATTTCTGTGTTAAGATCTACAGCAAGCAGCCCTGATAATGTACTTTAGTCAGAGATTGGTGCCCTGGGGTGAAGCCTGAAGAGAGCAGCAATCACAGGCCTTGTAATTGTATTAGATATACAAGGAGTCCACCAACACTTATAAGAAGATACTGAGAGCTTTTTCATTGAGAGCTCAAGAATGGCAAATAAACACTTCTCAATAACTACTGAACAGTGCACTAAATGTTGGAGTAACAGTGTCACGGATGTCGGAAGGGACGAACCGTGGAATGGCAGGAGAGCGAAAAAGACCCTATGGCGAGACGGGGGTTAGCCTGGGCTCAGCTGTTCAGGAAATGCAATATACAGTAGAAACCTATGCCCTCAGGTAGCGGACTTGGGGCGACCTGGTGCTAGGCAGGTTTCAAGGACATCCGAACCTCGATGCTGAGCGAGGAGCAGAGCAGAAGCAGGAAGTAAATAGGCTACACAACAAGATACACCAGAAAGACATGAATAATCACAGGGAACTAGGAGCAGGAGAGAAGTAGAGCACCCTCTAGGTGTACTGGGCGTGACAAACAGCCTTATTTAAAGTAAAAGTTAAGTAAAGAAAACACAAAAAAGCTCCAGGATTTTTATAGCTAACATTTAGTTTGAATTAGCACATTAGAAGACTCTTTCAAGACAGTTAAAGAGAGATCGGATTAGTCAGATAAAAAAAGCAAAACATAGCAGAAATAGGAGGATACAGAATAAAGTGGGAACGAAAGTTGTTTTCCTTTGTAATCTGTAATGCAGTCATGCTTGTGAAAAACTGTGTGACCAGAATGTAAAATTAGTCATTGCCGAACAGTGGGGATAGGTGAGCTTATTCACAGTGAAGAGGCCCCATACCTTTTCAGAGAAAAATAATGTCTTATGGGAATTTCAGCAGTATGATCTCACTGCAGTTTCTGGGATCGAGATTTTTGTCTTCTGTGGGGAAATCCGTGTCAGAAGAGTTGCCAGACAAATTTTGTGGCTGCGTATTTTTCTTTTCCTTTTCCTGGGTCTTTAGGATAAAGTAATTTAAGCCTCATTGGACTTCCCATGAGCCGATGCACTGAAGAGGCCTTTCAGCACGGCAACATTCGTTCCTTTCTAGGAGACAGACAACATCTGACCTCCAGTTCTGCAGCTCAGTAAGATTTTTAGTGAGTTACACTGAAAAGTGTAAGACATCCAAAACTTAAAAAAAAAATATATATATAATCAATTAAGGATTTGGCATTGGATATATGCAACAAATAATTCAAATCAAATAAAAAAAACAAAGTGGTTGCTATTGCAATCAAATCAAACAGACTTGCAGGTCTGTCAGCCCAACACACTCTTCCGCTTTGAACAACTTCTGATCTGCCGAGTGGGGGCTGCAGATTTGCCACCTGGCCCAGATGAATGAGCCTGGTCCATCTGTCCATGAGAAAGGGGGGCTGGAAACTTGTCAATGATCTGAACAGACTCCCTGACTTCTCTGCTCCATTCTGTGCTCGGTGTTGTGTAAGATTTCTAACACAAGACTGCCATTTTTGAAGTGCATAAGTAACAGAGCTATTCCTGAATGTGCGTGGGCTAGGATTTTTATGGGAGCTGTTGTGTTTTGAGATTTGACAAATTCTCTGTGGACTATGACAGTGATGATACAGTGTTTAACAAAAATAAGCCCAGATTAATGTATACTAAAGTTCTGCACAGACATAAAGTGATCATTGAAAGAAGGTGATCATTGAAAGTATTAATCAGTGGTTTCTCTTATTTCTTAAAAACTTTTGTATCAGCACAGGACAGAAAGCTCAGGTCTTTTTTTGGACAGTAAATCCAAAGATCTGCAAACAGGAAAACCATAAAATCCAACTTTAAACCCGAATTTACACAGGAATCTCATTTACAGACTTCTAATGACAGCCTTTAATCATTGAACTATTAGGCCTAAATTATGCTTCTAAATGGATATCATTACCAAAATACATTTGGCAGCATGTATTTACTGTGTTTAGTGAAAAAGACAGCAGGTGAGAACATATTGTTTTTTTGGTAAAACTTGTGTATACCTTCGAATAGACAGAGAAAGTGTGAAACATTTTTGAAGATATCGGTAAGTGAAAATACCAACATACTTTTTCACTTCCTCTACCACTTTTCTCATCAAAAACACAATGAGGATCTTGTACTTCTCAGCTTTCCATTTCATTCAAAATACATTTATAAGTAATAAAATACTAAACAAAAATCTCACATATTATTTCCAGAAAGTATAATGTGCACAGGTAATTAGATAATATCATTCATTTTGTTTTTTTTTAAACATACACTTGAAATCTTCTCATTTACTACCTACTAAAGATGAAATGCACAATTCAAGCAAAATCACATCTGCAACCTTCTGTCGTCAGCCTGGGACAGATGGAACAACAAATAGATGTCTTCCAAATGTGCATGTTAATCAATCCTCTTCTTATCATAGTGCAAGTCCAGAGGGCAAGCAGCAAAGCTACTATTCTGGATGGAGGACTCTGTGAGTTCCAGTGACAGGGGGTGCTGCAACCTACCCAATCAGACTTGAAAGGACTAGAATTTTGTGTAACAGTTTCCTTAATGAAGACAGTGAGGAAGTTCAGAAGAAGAAACAATACAATAATAGCAAAGTAACATAACAGTACTACTTGTTTCACAAAATAATATGCTTTGCCTTTTACATTAAAACACTCATTACCATGCTGAATTTGCAATATTACTGGGCAGTTGGGTCCAGACATAACAGACCCTGAGAATAAAATACTATTTCTGTTTTCATTGCTGAATGCACCTACAACTAATTTCCAGTTGTGCAATCAGGTCAAGAAGTTGTCTTCAGTGCTGATTTTGGCTTAAGAGACAAACTGATGGATCAATAAACTATCAGGCACTTTCCCTTTTACATCTTATCTTATGAATGTCATGAGTGTGTTACAGTATATGCTCTTAATGCTCTCCACACCCAAACAGAACACCAATGACTGAGATTCTGATCCCTTCTAAAAATAGAAAAAGCACAAACATTGGGCAAGACTTTTCTTTGCGCTTGAAATATTCAAGAAGTTGGGGTATTTACATCTCCTCTCCTGCTCAGCAGATTTGTCAGCACACACAATTTCCTTTATTAATCAAATCTATGTCTGCTCAGGGCTCATAAAGCACTGGCTCACAAAGGCACTGATCAAATGTCACCATGCTAGCTAATTGGGTAGTAGGGGAAATCAATCTGACACTATGAGATTTTGAAAGATCTGTTTAGCGCCCAGTGAGAGCATCAACTGTCAGGTTTGTTTGTAAGGGAGCTAAGCAGGCACAATCTGCTGACTAACCAACCAATCTAGTATGAGAATATCAGGAGTTTTGCAAAAAACATGGGTTCTCTACATCTGTTTTCCGAAACATGAAATGCAAAAAATAACACTTTATTTTTTGCTGCCCTGAGTTGGACAGTAGTATTCGGAAGCCCTGCTGAGTTTTTGGCATCACATGGTTTTAAATTCTGATTAATATGGCAAAATTCACAAAGACCTGTTTGGTATAGAATGTGTGTGCCTTGGAGGTTTTTTTTAAAAAAAAAAACGTGTTGAGCAGACCGTGTTAAATGTTTTGTTTTACTGTATATGTTTGGTTACACTAAATGAACAAACACTACAATCTGATTGTGAGTCCCTTAAAAGGCTGAGTGATTGAGTGTAGTAGCAGTCCTCCTAAATAAAGTTGGGATGCCCAGTCCTCAGTGGCAGGAAATGAGAGTGAGCAAGACAAGATTTTGTCATAATCACTAGTCAGAGCAAACCCCAGTTTAATCGTTTTGACAACCAAAACAATAAGTGAAGCATTCAGCTTACTCCCAGATATTTCATCTTCTTCACCATCATGCTAGAAAAATGAGCTGAGTTTGGGTCACCCATATTTCACATTCTTGTGGAGTACTGACCAAACCCTGTTCAAGCTTGCAGGCTTTGGTCTTGTGGTTTACAATGGCACAACACAGGATTTCTAATATTATGGCCAGGTATTTTTCGCATCTTAGACAATTTATTTATCTTAAACAAATGTCTATGCTATATTGGTCTCAAAGTGATATACAGTATCATTAATATTAATGCATACAGACTATTAAAAAGCACAGCATCCTCAAGAACAATTAGTTATCACTCCCCAAGATAAAGATGTCAGTATCCAGAAAATGTTTTTGTTTTATATGACATGCTATCAACACTTACATCAGAATGTTATACTCCTAGTACAAATGGCCTTTCTGTTAACCAACTGAGTTCACTGCTATGGATCCTGCATCAGGATCCTCTTGAAATACAAGAAGGAGCAATACATACCTGACTGAAAACATTTTTTTTAAATTGTAATTTCAGTTGTATCTAATAACTCTAGGGTGATGTAAACAAGGTTTGCCCATTCATTACCAAGGGCAGTTAACACTGATTGCCAAAGCTAGTTCAAAGCTAAATCACCCCCTAAAAATATTCTACGCGTGATCTAAACCTCTGATCCAAGGAGACAAGTCCACTACAAAACAGAAAAGCACTTAAGCGCGTAAT
Source organism: Atractosteus spatula (assembly GCF_055471065.1). Lineage (NCBI taxonomy): Eukaryota > Metazoa > Chordata > Actinopteri > Semionotiformes > Lepisosteidae > Atractosteus > Atractosteus spatula. The sequence continues at coordinate 13,791,797 of NC_142730.1, read as the reverse complement.
TAAGGTTTACCAGTATATCAAATTATCTGCTTCCTTTGCTTTTTAAAAGTGATCCAAGTTTTATTTTCAATATCCAGTCATCATATTTATAATCCATTGTGTAAGTTGTTGAACAAGTTGTGTAAGGTGTTGAAATGTAATAGTCCATTTTCATTTAAATGTGAACCATGTTTATTCAGTTCTCTAGAACAATATCGATAGATAGTAGAACAGTAAAGGATGAAGTAAAATGTAGCTATGAGTATCATAGCAAATTGAAAGATGATGAAATAGTGTGATTTACTGAACATTTTCCCTCAGACTGAGAAAACACAAAATGCTGTATTAAACTGTATTAATATAGATGAGGTAGACGTGTTAAAGGTGCTTGAATCACTTAAAATAAATCTCAAGACACTGATGGCATTCTACCAATTGTACTTAAGGAAACAGTGGATGCATTTGTAAGCCTTTAAAAAACTCTTGTGCTGCTCTAACACAAGCTCGGGACAGAGGTAAAGCCTATTGTCTGGAAAACTGCTAATGCACCACCCATCCATAAAGGGGTAATAAAACTGAACTAAGTATTTTAAATCCAATAAATCTTTCTTATATTGTGTACAATGTTATGTAATAAGAACTCGAAACAGAGGATCTCCAGTGTGGAAATAGGGTTGTATGGTAAAGCATGTGTGACAAAGGGCTACCAATACATCCTTGTCACATAACCTCTGAGGTCTATCACACATATTTATTCACTTATTCACCTGTTGTCTTTTACACTGTAACTGTTATATTTTGGTATATTTATTGTAAATAAGTTAATTTGTGTGTTGATTTCATGTTTGCCTAATCTGTTGTGGATCCACAGTCCTTGTCCTTGTCTGTTTCTGTACACTTTTAATAAAGAAACACCATTTTGCTCAACTGCTTAGTTGCTGTTTTTAGGACTATGTGACCACCCCTGAATTTATTAACAGGTACATTCGTCCCAGCATGGCTTTAGAAAAAGTACTGTAACTCTTGCTAACCTATCTTGCTAACCTAACTTGTTACAGTTCTGTAAATGAGAAACAGGCAGTGCATACATAATGTTATAATTAGATTTCCATGAGGCTTTTGTTAAAGTTCCTCATAAAAGATTAACTCTGAAATTGTGGGTAAGAGGTATAGATAGTGATGCATATGTTTGGATTGAAAATGAGTTAATTGATAGAATTTAGATATAAGGGATAAAAGCTCAAATTAAACCATAGGGTACCACAGGGATTGGTGTTACGAACACTGTTCTTCCTAATTTATATCAACATTCTGCAGCATATACTGGTATACTGTAGGTTATAAGCTATTGGAGTTTATAGAACATAGCCCTGTTAGAAGGATTATTAAATGCTGCAAAGCACAATTCAAAATGTTTTAGATAATTCAAAATGGGGATAACAATTGGCAGATGATTGTTAATATAAACAACAGCAGAAATTTACATACAGGTAGCAAAACAAAACATACTGTAGATACATAGAAAACATGTGCAGAATTCTTCAAGTAATTAAACCTGGAAGGTTTTTATTAGGTTGGAGTGCTTTGGCATTTTGTTTTTTATGCTCAAATTCTAAAGATAATGCACACATTTTAAGAATCACCCACTGCATAACAATTTACTTGTTACTTGAAGAGGGGTATGAGACAAGGGTGTCCTCTTGGTCCCCTACTTTTTGCCCTTTCTTGGATTGCTTTGTATAAGCTATTAGTGAATATATATGTACCTGCTGAGATTCATAAATCTAAACATTAAATCTTCCTGTACACTGATGATAATTTGCTGTATTTTGGTGATGTTTCTAGTTTTCTTCTTCTTTCTAGTTTTGCTAAATACATTTCAAAACCACAATTAAAGTAAAATGTACACTTGTAAAACCTTCAATATTATCACAAAACAAATTAAATTTAAAGGTATGTGCAGCGCCATGTTCTGCTTTTTAAAATGATGCACCAATATTTTAATCCAATAGAAATATTGCTTTCGATTTTGAGATGGTTTTGCCGACAAATATACTACTTACTTGTTATCTCTGCATTCAGATCAATGTTGTAACATTTCTGAGGCAAAATATCTGCTTCACAACCTGCATTTGTTTTGATTGTACATCACATAACATTAGTCATTATGGAGACTATAATAATAATAGTAATAATAATAATAATAATTGCTTACACTTATATATCGCTTTTCTGGACACTCCACTCAAAGCACTTTACAGGTAATGGGAACTCCCCTCCACCACCACCAATGTGCAGCATCCACCTGGATGATGAGATGGCGGCCATAGTGCGCCAGTACGCTCACCACACATCAGCTATCAGTGGGGAGGAGAGTAGAGTAATGAAGCCAATTCATAGATAAGGATTATTAGGAGGCCATGATTGGTAAGAGCCAATGGGAAATGTGGCCAGGACGCCGGGGTTACACCCCTACTCTTTTCGAGAAACGCCCTGGACCTCGGTTTTACGTCTCATCCAAAGGATGGCGCCTGTTTACATTATACTGTCCCCGTCACTATACTGGGGCATTAGGACCCACATGGACCGCAGGGTGAGCACCCCCTGCTGGCCCCACTAACACCTCTTCTAGCAGCAACCTTAGTTTTTCCCAGGAGGTCTCCTATCCAGGTACTGACCAGGCTCACACCTGCTTAGGTTCAGTGGGTTGCCAGTTGTGAGTTGCAGGGTGATATGGCTGCTGGCTAGACTAGTGAGCAGGAAGGGCCACATCACGTCACAATTTATGGGAATCTGAATACAAGTTTGTGACAACATGGCCACTTACAGTACTTTCACAAAGTTCACGATTTTATGCTTCATTTGAAATATTGTGGATGTTTGTGTTTTTGTGCCCAGAGATGGTCTGGTATCCTGTTCAGGGTGTATCCTGCCTTGCCCCCGTTGCTTGCCAGACTCCAGCTCCCTCCGAGACACTCTACCGGATAAGCAGGTTAGAAAAAGGCTGGATTTAAAGAATTAGTGATTGAGACACCAAACTGTGCCTTTGGATGAGACGTAAAACTGTGGTCCTGATTCTTTGTGGTCATTAAAAATTCCACAATGTTTCTTGAAAAGAGTGGGGGTGTTAATTCCAGTGTCCTGGTCAAATTTTCAACTGGCTTTTACCAATCTTGGCTTCCTAATAATCCCCATCTCTGAATTGGCTTCATTGCTCTGTTCTCCCCATTGATAGCTGGTGTGTCTTGAGCGCAGTGTTGCACTTTGGCTGCTGTCACATCATCCAGGTGGGGCTACACACTTCTGGTGATGGAGAAGGGGGGTTTCTATTACGTGTTAAGTGCTTTGAGTAGAGTGTCCCAATTATTAACTAAGAACCCCAGAATCCAATGAACTAGTCTTGAGCACCCTGATGAGACTGGGGGACTCACCACAACAAACAAATTTAGTGATTTGTAATTGACAAGTTTGTTTCTTAAAAAGCTTCTGAGCTGTATTAATACAAATCAAACTTGTTATAGCACAATTGTGCACATTATGTAAATAATTATATAGGTCAGATTCTATACTGTACATTTGTCACGCCCCACACTCTCCCTTGCAAACGCCGTTCCATTCCTGTCATGCCCCACACTCTCCCTTGCAAACGGCGTTGCATTCCCAAACCCACTGTTTCACAATCATATTCCTAATTGAGCCCATCACATTCCCACATGCACCAGATTCCACAAATTCTCACTCCCAAGCCAATTATCCAACCATATCCCTTTCCTTTCAGTATTTGAAGTTCCCTCTCACACCAACCCTTACTCACTATTGAGAAGCCTCCTGCAGAATTCTCTTGTGTGTAGGCCAGAAGAAAGGAATCGCAGTCGGGTTTTTGCCTGTGGAGTGCTCTTTGTCTTGGATCGCTTGGACTTTGGGGTCTTCTTGCCTTTGGATTGGAGTGGACCCTTCGGAGAGCCGGCCTGGAGGCCTCCTCCAGGATGGCGGGAGGGGTTGACTCTTATGATCGGCCTGGGGAGCCTCCCAGGCTGAAATTGACTTTTCGGTTCCGCTGGATGCGTGAGGGAGAACCACCTGGACGGCATGAGTTTGAAGATTGTTTTGTTTGAGGTTTTGGGCCTCACATCCAATGATGTGTGGTGTGTGCAAGGGAATAGACCCTTGAAGTATATTGATGTTTCTTTGAGAAATGAAGAGATGTATATAAGAGGGCATCTGTTAGAGTTACGGACAAGAAAAAGGAAAATTTGAGAGACTATGAGGTGTTGGGTTGCTACAATGACAATTTTCGCATGGTGATAGTGCATTTATATGACCCTTTTATTGGAGATGACGACATAACGGCTTTCCTCCTACGACATGTCTCAGTCATGGGTCAGCCAGAGAAAATTATGGATAGCCGTAATATCTGGACTGGGAAAAGAAAGTACAGAGTGCTACTTCGATCTGACGCAAGTCGGGCAGGGGGCTTCCATCATCCCCCAGCATCCTTTTCTTTGGGTTCCAGCAGGGGCTATTTATTTTATCAAAATCAGCCCCAGTTCTGTAGGAAATGTCGTAACGTTGGACACCATGTGGCCGAGTGTAGGGAGAATGTGTGTACGATATGTGATGAGACCGGGCATGTTGCGAGGGAATGTTGAAAGAAGGTGTGCACTTTATGTGGCGTGGAAGGACACTTGCTCAAGGGCTGCAAGTGGAGAAACATACAAATGGCATGGGAATATGACCAAGGCACGCTTACAGTGGATGGAGAGGAGGAGAAGGCCTCTGAGGAAGGGGAAGAGGAAGAGGAGGCTAGGACGGAAGTGGGTGTGGCTCCAGTTAATGAGGGAGCACAAGAGGTCGAGCTTCAGCAGGAAGCAGGGCACGGTCCAGCTGGTAAGGATATGGACGATGAAAACATCAGTGCCGGAAACGGCAGAAAGCGAGCAGGAACCTGGGAAAGTGATAGCTAAAAGACGAAGGGAAGAGGACGAGGGCAATTCCGGTGCGGAAGAGGAGAAGAAGGTGAGGAAGGAACCAGTGGAAGAGGGCCAGGATGAGGAGATGGAGGATCAACCAGTACCAGGTCGAAGCAGAAGAATCAGGCGACCCTGTCAAGGAGGAATCTCCAACTTCGGCCAGGAGGAGGGAGAAAACTTACCTGAGGTTCCAGTCAATTGCCCCGGACATCATCAACACAACGTCCGGGGAAGACAGTTCGAGCCAACTTTCTGTGGGATGGTACTCGCCTGTGACAGATATTTCAGAGGATTCCAGCTCTGACCAGTCAGATGGCATGGAGAAAGAGACAGGGCTGGAACCACCATGAGTCTCCGTATCTGTACGGTCAATGCAAGAGGACTGAAAGACAGAATAAAGAGATTACATCCAGCTGATCAGAGACAAACTGCAATTATGGGTAGCCCAGAAAAGCTGCCGGCCAGCTTTAATTGAATGGTGTGAAACGAAGGCTTAAAAGGATCTCTCAGCAGTATTGCACGCTGAGAGCACATAGAAAGAACATGGAGGTGTGGCGGTTACAGAAGGAACTACAAAAGATTTATGAGCAAGGGAATTGTGGTCTGGTTTTTGATGTTCAAAGAGCTCAAGAGTTGAGGGTTCAACTGAAGGAGATTCACGTTAGGAGGGCACGAGACTTTTTGTTTCGTTTGGGTGACCATGTAATGGAGCAATCAGAGGATGTGTCAGGCCAGTTCTTCATGTCAGTGAGGGCAAAACAAGTAAAGAGAAACTTTGAAGGTATTGGAGTGAGCTCTGATAGGGTGGTGCGGTCACCAGAAGGAATGGTAGAAGCTGCCTCGAGACATTTTGGGGCATGCTTTCAAGAAGAGAGTAAAAACATAGAACCAATGGAAGAAATAGTTAGATTGGTGGCAAATAGATCGGAGGCACAGGAGATGGAGGGACTGGATTCAGGATTTGAGCTGCTGGAAGTAGAGAAGGCCATGCACAGCCTAAAGAAAGGCAAGAATTTTACTTGACCTTTTGGGATCTACTCAAGCCAGTTTTGGTAGAAGTGTTTGAGGAAATGTTTAAAAGGCCGAGGGTTGAGTGAATCCATGAGGCAGGGGGTCCTGGCCCTACTCTATAAAAAAAGGCGGCTCCTTAGCTTTGGGTAACTGGAGGCCTATCCAACTTCTCTGTGTAGATTATAAGATCCTTGCTAAAGTATTGTGTAGCAGACTACGGAAGTTTTTGCCAATATTGATACACCTTAATCAGTCGTGTGGGGTGGCGGGTAGATCTATTTCCTGGAACTTAAAACTTATAAGAGACTCAATTGCCTGGGCAAAGGACAGAAATATGCCTTTGCTTGTAGCAAGCCTGGATCAAGAATAGGCTTTTGATAAGGTTCATCACACGTTTTTTGTGGTTGGTACTGCAAAGGTTTGGCCTGAGCCCTAGGTTTGTTAATTGGTTAAAGTTACTTTATGTCAACGTTAGTTTTAGGGTGTGTATCAATGGGAACATCGGTGGAAAAGTTCGGATAGGAAGAGGGATAAGACAGGGATGCTCTTTGTCACCCTTGCTGTATATTCTGTACATGGAACCTTTGCTTATCATGATTAGATCTAATAGTAAGTACATGGTCTGTGTGTGCCAGGAAGTGGAGGGAGGCAAGTTAAGCTTGCTGCATATGCAGATGATGTAACTTTGTTACTGAGTTCAGAGTTTAGTCTGCATTATGCCCTAGAGACTGTGGACAAGTTTGGCCAGGCAACAGACTCTAAGGTTAATAGGGACAAAAGCGTAATAAAAATCTTTGGAAAGTGGAGAAACAAAGCTGAGGTGTCCGAGAACTTGGGCCAATAAAGATACTAGGAGTAGAATTTGGATCTGGGGTGCTAGGGCTACACAACTGGGAAACACAGCTGAACCGGGTTAGTCGAAAGCTAGGCATGTGGAGAAATAGACGTTTATCATATATTGGGAAGGTACAGGTGATCAAAATGGACATACTTCCTATGCTTGCTTTTTTGGCAAATGTTTTTCCTGTGCCTACATGTTACTCTAAAAAGTTGACAAGGTTGGTGTTTCAATTCATCTGGGGTGGAAAGTACGAGTGTGTGAGTAGGGTGAATATGTATAAAGGATGTCATCAAGGTGGGAGGGATGTACCAGATCTACCTTTAAAGTTAAATGCCATATTTGTTGCGGGTGTGTGTGAAGCTGTGCATAACGAGGTACAACATGAGTACTAGTATTTCGCAAGGCTTTGGTTCTCCTGGTCAGTGCGGCCTTTGTGTGAGTGGACAAACACCACGCCCAAAGCGGTAAGGACACCGTGGTTTTATAAACAAGCAACAGTCTGGTTGACAAGGTATTCGAATGGGAAGCTGGATGAGGTGTGTGTGCGACATAGAGCCTTGTATGAAAGAGCGAGAGAGATGTGTGTGCAAAAAGAATACCCAGGCATAAGGGTCCCAGAGTATCGCTGGAGGTTCCTGCACTATAAAGGTTTATCTAATAGCATGAAAGACCTGAATTGGTTGTGTGGGTGGGGGAAGCTCTCGGTGTGGGAAGTTATGCATAAACATAAGCTGACAAAGTCGTCTGGGTGCCCGAGGGCTGAATGTGGTGCGGTAGAGTCAATTGCGCATGTGTTCTGGGGTTGCGCAGAGTTTTATTTTCTGGGTTATGGCTGAGTTTCCAGCTAACAGAGGCTGTGGTTTTATGGGGCTGGAAAACGATTAAGGGTGATGAAAGGATCAATTTTTTTGTTGTGGTTCATTGTGTTTAATCAAACTGATTCTATGGGACACTAGGAACCACTTAGTGAAGTACGGATGCAAGTGGGGAGTGCAAGGGATCAGTGGGCGGGTAAGGTATGAATTACGCAGGCAGCAGAGATATGAGTGCAACAAATGGGGCTACCATGCTGCTAAGGAACGATGGGGAAAACTTTTTGTTTTAGGATAAGGATGCACTGTGTTCTGTAATGTGATCGTTTTAGTTGCAACTTGTTATTTTGGTATATTAATTTAAAAAAAAAGTTCTAAACCTTTTGACTGATCTCCTGGTACCCAACTTTGCTCTTGCCTTTTGGATTTCGTTTTTGGATTGCCATCTTTGGATTTCCCTCGTTACCGGACTCTTTGCCTCCCTTTTTGACCAAGCCCCTGGATTACGTCTTCTGGATTGTCCCTGTGCTACTCCACATCCTGCGAGATGCATGGTTACGTATAAGGATCCTCCTATTCTACCCATTGGTTTCCTGACAACATTGACACTCCTGATCATGTGTAAAATGTTTAAAAAATAGTACTAGTGTATATCTCAAATGAGCATTCACAGGCTGTCTTCATTTCTGTTATGCACTTCTGGTGAAGGGCTGTGCACACCCTCATCATATGATCTCTGCTGATGTCTATAACTAAATTGTGGTATACAGTACTTGCTCACCTATTGTTTAGTTTGTTGATAAGTCACTTTCTTTATACTTAACATTTTGGTATAATTATTGTAATCAACTTAATCTAAACATTAAATGTTGTATTTGTTTTACCTGTTGTGGATCCACAATCTTGTCCTTTTCAGTTTGTCCCACCATGTTGTATCAAGATTACAGAGCCTGTCTCACCACTGGGTGAAATGACAGCCTCCTATCCAACAGGAGCTGGGGCTGGAGCTTAGTATTTAACCTGGCACTCAGGGTGGAACGAGTTTGGCTTTACTTTGTTTTTAAGGCTCATTTAGTATTGTACCTGGTCTGTGTAGTAATCCAGCCTTGTGTTGCTGACACTTTTGGACCTGCTAGTAGGACATTTCCTTTAAATATGGCTGGTTAATCTTTTTCAAATTCTCTATTTTCTTATGTTTTGTATATAGTTTTAAAAACAGCACTTTTAGTAAACAAACACCTATTTTTATTACTTCTGTGACCAAATCTAGTTCTAATTTCACTATATTTAGGGCTGTAAAAACATCTGTTTAAAGCTCTTTTTAAATAAGCTTTCTGTCCACCAGATCTTCCACTTTATCCTTCCACTCAAATTTACTATCAAAAATTGTAATGCAGACTATTGAAATCAAAATATAGTTTTGATTACCATTTTAATTGCCCTAAAAACTCAGTTCAGGTAAAGAATTTCATGTTATTATAAAATTGTCTTAAAGCAAAAAAAGGGCCTGTTTGAAATATACATCCCCACCCCCCATCCCTCTTTCTGTATGCTCATATGTAAACACTCATAAGCAGTGAAGAGCAGAAGCTTGTGTGTCTGAAAGGGGGATATGAAGGAGTAAGAGCGAAAGATGGAGAGAGATGATTTGTGGGCATCTCTCATGTAGCAGCATTACAGGAATGGCTCTCTGGGGCAGTATGAAAGGGCTTTTGATTGTAAGGAGTGTAACAGGATACTGGATCTCCTTTGCCAGAGATGTATTTACACTTTAGCGCCCAGGTCTTATGCTGGATAATTTGGGGGGTGGGTATCCTTGCACTGGGAAACATACTCTTTTTCTCTCATTCTCAGCTATCTACTGTATCTCTGATTTCCTGTTTACTTCATCCTTGTGTGAAAGTAACATTTACAGTATACCATATGCAACATACTTCCCTACACGTATGCTTAGTTACAGTAAACTTTTAGAAGGATATCTAATCTATGTGCATATCTATCAACCTGCATTATCTGTCTGTTTATACGTCGGCACTTTCAATCCTTCCTTTGTCATAAGTAAAGCAAGTGTTTATATTAAGCAGATTTGTGAAAGAAAAAGTAAAGCTTTAATTGATTACCTTGTTAAATATAGGCCAAATATTGCATTTTTATTATTTCTTATCTTAATAATAATTATTATTTCTTAAATAATATTATTTATTATTATGTACAGTATGTTATTATTAATTATATCTATAAAGCTTTTTTATGTAATTGATATATTCAGACCCTTTCTGTTGTATCCATTTGTGAAATTTCAAAATGATACATTAAAACTTTTTATTTTATTTAAACCTGAAAATTAAAATTAAGGAGTTATAAGGGTAAATCCAGTAAACGTCAGCAGAATCTAAAGAGAAAAAATGAATATATTGATTGCATAAGTTTTCAGATCTGTGAACTCAGTGTCTGGGGAAGCACCTTTAGCAGGCTTTTTGGGTAAGTTTTTGTCAAGTTTCCATTTAGCTTGGTGCAATTTTTTGTCCATTGTTCTTGCCAGATTCATTCTAAATTTTTTCTTGCTTTGGGATCACTAATGGGCAGCAATTTTCAAGTGTTTCCAGAGAATCTCAATAGCATTCAAGCCAGGTCTTTTACTGTACTACTCCAGTTTAGCTTTGGCCTTGTATGCTGTCCTTTTGAAAGATGAATTTTTGTCCCAGATTTAGGTCTAAAGCAAGCCTTTCTTTAACATTTGCATGTACTTTACTCCATTAATGTAACTATTGGTCTTGTCAATCTTTCCAATTCCTTCTGATGAGTAGCAGAACTACAGTATGACATAAAGCTGCCACCAGCATGTGTGACAGTAGGATGGTGTTGACTTACCAGAGGTCAACTATGTTGGTTTTGCATCAGAAAAAGCTTGAAGTTGGAAGATTTCTGTGAGATATTGGCGTCCTAGTTGAACAGAAAAAATGTGAAGTACTTTTTTATGGAATGTGGGAGGGAATACCAGACTAATTTTAGTAAAATCTTGTGTCTGAAATTTGATGCACCTGGGTCAGGAATTTTAAACTGGAGGGAAAAAGAGGCAAAGGTGGGGAAAAATGTTGAAATAGTAAATGGGTTGAGCTCCTTAAAAATAATTTCTAGCAATTTTCATGTTTTAGCAATGATGTGTTTTTTGACACATTTAGCCCTAAACGGAGCAAGAAGGCAGTGTTGTTGTTTTTTGTGAAAAACTGAAATGAGAAACAGTGTATCAAAGTAAGGAAAAGGGGGAAAAGGCCTGCTTGACTTAAGCTAATAGATAAGGACAAATGTGTAGATTTTCGTTTTAACATTATTTCTACAAGGTTAATTCAAAGGTGGCTTCTGAGTATTACAAGTACTGGCCTTTCTTTTACTTGTCCCTCTATTCAATCAATTAAATTGCTCTATACCAAAAGTTTGTTTTTAGTGTGAAATGATTTGGAGAATTGTGTTAGGGAAGCTTTACCTAAGCACTGTATAAATCTCTGCTGTCTTTGATGCATGCACACAGTAGTTTTCCCAGGGACTACATTTCTACTGTATATAGAAGAATATTAGACAGCCTGACTTACTGAACCAGCACTGAGACTTGGCATGGATGGTGTCCCAGAATGTCCTCTAAGTAAAGTCTTTGTTATATAGATGACAATGGACAAACTCTTCCAGGTGCACCATGGAAGGATGTGGACTTAATGTATTCTTTTGTCATGTATTTTGTGAATGTGAAGTGAATAGATGTTCAGGATAGTGGCTGTCCCTTTTGTGACTTTGCTTTTACAAGGGGCATCTGTAAAACCATGTCTATTGTTGTATAGCATGTGACAATGTAATGCCAGAAGGACAATGGATCAAGCTGTGGATAGTGATGTCCGTCTGAAGAAAATGTCACTATGGCTGGCACAGTCAAGACTGCTGTGAGAGGGACAGACCATGGAGGGTTAAGTTGTGTTTTATGTGGCTTTATCTGGCCTGGAAGGCTAGCTGAAGGAGACATGGGTGGAATAGGACTTGCCGAAGATAGAAGATGGATTGCTGGCATTTTTGTAGACTTTTATTTTATTTTTTCAGTGTGATAGATTAGTATCCGTTTTGTTTATAAGTTTGGAATAAATAAATTGAAACTGAATAAATAAATTATTCTTAACAAATTATTCTAGAATAAATTATTATAAACTCACAGACTAAATGAAAACCATATTTTTCTTTGAGATAAGCAGACAATTATTAAACTGAAAGAAAACAAGGACTCAATCAGAATCTGGACAGACAGTGGGCATACCTAAATTAGCACTGAATATACTGAAGAAGGAAAACACAGAACTAATTATCAGCTAAAACCAGGTTGGCTATGAAAAACATGTGCAGCTCATGACAAAAAAGTATCAGAGCTGTGAAGAAAAACGCAAAAACAGTGAAACCACCAGCAACCTCCAGAGTGCTGGGGAGAAGGGGGTGAAATCTCAAGCACCAGAATTCACAGAGTACTGAGACCACATATTACAAGGGTTGCACAGCAAAATGTTAACATCTATTCAGCACTAAGAAAAAAAAGAAATTAGAATTTCCTTGAAGTACAAAGAAAAGTCAGGAGAGTTTTTGGCAAAATGTTGTATGGATAAACAAGACTAAGATTACAAGTGACAGAAAAGCTGAAGAGTGGAGAATGGATGGAACTGAAGAAGCACTACCTCATCTGTGAATGTGGTGTAGTTAATGTCACAGTCTGGGCGTGCAGAGCCACCGCTAGAACTGACAAAGTCATCTGTTTTGATGATATAGCTAATGATGGCAACAGAAGAATAAATTCTCAAGATTGCAGAAACATTTTGCCTTCTTACATAGAAGACAAATGGCTGTGTTGGCATAAGGCCAATGCAACCAAGGAGTTCATTAGGAGATAAAAGTGGAAAAACATAGACCGGCCAAGTCAATCTGCCAATTTAAATCCAATTGAACACGTATTTTACATGCTGAATAAGATATTGCCTGAAAGTCAGAACAAGAATGAATACGAACCCACCTGCAACAATGGCTTGAGATTACACAGAAGTATATTTTTACATTCTGATGTTTACACTTTGAAATGGGAATGTCTCCCGATACTTATTGCCACTTGAAATCATGGAGTTAAATACAAAATGTTATACCTATCATTCACATTAATCTATTGATCATAAACACACATTGTATTTGTAAAGAAAAAAATAAAAATAGTTGTGACTTTGTTGTCCCAATTCTGTTGGATGGCACTGTGTAGTAGTTCTCACAAAATTAGAAAAAAATGAAAAGGTTTGCGCAAAAGAGCGAACATTCCATTTAAATTTCCATTTACCAAGGTAGTCATTAAAAAAGCTAAAGATTGGGAAATAAAATAGAACACATAAGAGACTCGTACCACAAAGTACAAATGCAAACATTAAGCAAAGACAAACTTCAGCCTTAAGTGGAAAAGAGTGGGGAGTGGTAGCGCCCATTTAGGAACAAGAGCCTTTTACCCTGACGATCATTAAATATGAATTAAAAACCACACAGGCCTTTTTTTCCTCTAAAATGTCATTACACATCTTTATGGCAGTGATTGCTGAATAAGCAGTTTGTTGGGTGTCCCTGGAGGTATCAGTGTATATAGCCAATAGACAGGTCTAGAGAGAGAACATGGAAGATAATGGTGGGTGAAATGGAATTTACATTATGAGTGCTAATAGAATGGAACAATTCAGGCCTATATTTCATGTGTAAAAATACACTTTATTTAAGTGTGTCTGGGAAAAATTGCAGTTGGGGTTTATATTAAGTTGGCATAGACAGGAGACACTTTTAACAAGTTACATACACTGCCCATATAGTGTGTGTCAGTGGGCTGACTGCACAGGGTGTATAGACACAGGGAGCTCAGGTCAATTGATTGTGATTTGTGTATCCTGGATGAGACTTACTTCCTTAGCCCTTTTGAGGTCTGTGTCATTAGCAACTTTCTGTTATTCCTAATTCTTTCTAGATTCCCTTTGGGCAATATAAATTTTGTATGGACCTCTCTAATTGCTATTCCTTTGATTATTATTCACTGCAGCAAGAATACTCTTTGCATCATACTCAGCATACTCATACTTCAGAGAGAATGTTTCCAGACTTGCAAAGAATGAGCAAATGGGACACAAATTAACGTCACACAAAACATAAATGTCCCACTCAGAAAAACTGTAATACCCAAACACTGATACCCTTTAACATTCATATTTTCCTTTTTGCATAAAATTTAGTTATGCTTAGGGAACCAAAAATCTAACAAAACCTGCCTAGGTTGACAAAGACAATGTTTAATACAGGAGCTGAGGAGGCAGAGCTGTTGTTGCAGGACCGGCGTTTACAGTCTTGTCTAGTACCTTTTACAGAGGCAGTCAAATAAGAAGTCAAATGGATTGGAAGAAATGTATGATATCAAAGTGAAATCAGAGAGAACAGATTTGTGGTCTAAAGAATCCATAATGGACAAGAAATAGAGATTCGAAATCATGTAGAAATCCTTCTTAATTCTTTTTTTTTTCTGGTGGGATTATTTTAAAAAAATCATTTAAATGAAATTATGAGTGTATGAAACACAATCCAGAAGAATCTGTGTTATATATACAGTTCATAACTCAGATTTCCTGTGTTGTGAATACTCTGTTAAAATCCCAGAGTATATAAATATACACAGTATATATACATAATCGCATATATAGACACACAGTACTAGAACGATAATATTTATGTCACAGGGCATAGAGGAAAAGGATTTTGCAGTATATGGAAGTGTTCTGCAATCCTGTCTATTGTTATTCCTATTTAGATTCCTTGTTTCAATGCCATGCTAGCACAAAAAATGTCTGTTGAAAATGATTCCTGAGGCTAAACAAAGCTAAGTAATATTGGGAGTGATTACAATGAATCAGCACATTCATTACAGCTAGGAAATACTTAGTAAACCCTGACATAAAAATATAATCATCCTATTGGCAAACAACTGGCAAATGCTATTTGATGTAGAGAAGTACATGTATTTGCATTCAGGTAGAAAAACATAATACATATAAAACATAAAATTCACAATTGTAGTCACTGCAGGCCAAGCATGGTGGCAGTGGTCAGCATTGCTGCCTTGCAGCACTGAGGCCCTGGGTTCAGTTCTGGACCTGGGGTGCTGGAGCTGTTTTCATGGTGCTTGTTCGTTCTCCCTATATTCACGTGGTTCTCTTTGGTGCTTTGGTTTCTTCCCACAGTCCAAAGACATAATGGTACTGTAGGTTAATTGGCTTATGGGAAAATCGGTCCTGGCGTGATTTGTGGATGTTTGTGTCTGTGTCTCTGCCTGTGATGAATTGGCACATTGGAATTGATGAATTGATGAATTCGTGTACCTGTTGCTTGTCCTGGTAGGACCTGGCTCTCCTGCAAATGTGAATTGGAAGAAGCATATAAAAAACAGATAGATGGATGGAAACACTGAGCTAGAAGAGGCTTCTTATGAAAAAAACATGTTTATGTTGAGACATCATTTTGTACAGTAGCTTCTAGATAATGTGGGGAAGCAATTGAAAAGGCAAACTGTTAGGATAAATGGTTAAAAGTGCAGAATTTAAATATTTAAATGATACAATTGAACAGTGCACTAGTAATACCTGCTGCTTTTGAGTCAGTCCAGAAAAGAGTGCCCAGATGCATCCCAGGGCTTAAGGGAATGTCCAGTGCTTTTCAGTGTAATATTGAATGGGCTAAAGGCTGAAACCTGAATGCATCAAACCTTTTAATTGTTAAAGAGAGAAGATTGTGAGGGGACTTCATACAAGTAATTCTCAGGGTTCGATCCAGCTGATTCCTTCAGAATGAACAGTGAAACATGGAACAGAGGACATGTCTGTGAGAGAGACAGTAGCAATCAAAGCAAATGCTCCTGTAAGGCTTCTGCTTTCAGCTTAAACTCATTTCAGATAGTACAAGTGGAATTTACATGGAAGGGTATTTAAAACTGTGAACAGAAGGATCTCCTTTACACAAAAGTATTGTGGAAGTATGGAGCAAACTACCCAGCCATGTTGTTAACACTGATAATACAAGCTTCATTCAAGAATTATGAAAGAAACCAGGATAGAATCTTTGGATTCTTGGATCAATTAGCTCCTAAGAAAAAAGACATGAGCTAAATGGGCTGAATGGCCTACTGTATCTTGTTTTAGCTGTCCTGTTCTTGGTATGTACCGACGATCACCAGCCAATGGTTTTAAACACAGGGCTGCCTTCAAAAAGCCATTTGTCTCCCTCTTGTGATAAAAATTGGTAAATTCCAAAAACGTTTCCTCAGAGAGTATACATTATGATTGAAAAACATTCTCCCATTTGAAACTCAATATATAATATACAAGATAACATTAGAAGCCCTTATACTATTTGCTGTCAATCAGCCCTGTATAAAACAGAAGAGGAAGGAGAGGGGGACGTGAAGGTGACATGGTCTTGCTTACAGTCTGATAATTTCAGTGACTCAGGAGTCAATTACTTCAACAGCATGGATTCATTGCAGGGTTGCTCATTTAGAAGTACACTGCCCATATTCAGGATCTGTCTACAAACATTCAGTCACTGCAGTTTCTCAGATGGACCTTTTTTCTCTGAAACAGTGTGGGTTTGGGTAACTAGATTTCAAGGTGGAGCTTAGTTTTGACTTCAAAGATATTTGATCCCTTGAGAGATCCCCTCGCATGGCTTTCAGAACCTGGAGAGCATTTTTCAATTCCTGCTCACAGGTCTTGAACATGGGGGCATTTTTCTTTAACTATGCAGGGTAAACACCTCAAGACTTTTGGCAAAACTGCCACTGGTCATCAGTGAGAGTGATATCATCTCTCTAATCAAATGATATGTTCCTATAAGCCTCCTTCTTTCAGCACAAACTCATTTCAGATAATACATGACTATGTAAGAAAGGACAGAAAATGAAAATTGAATTCAGAAAGCTCCTTAAAGCTGAGTAGTATTGAGAGATTGTAATTAGAAACATAAGAGGACTTTATTTTTATTATCTGCATTTTCTTATTTTTCTAATTTCTTTCAATAAAGATGCCTGCCTTTTTATGTGAACTTTGTTGAACCTCAGCTATTGATTGCTAAGTAACTTCTCCCTCCTAAAATGTCCTCTGGAACAGCTTATCTGAGCTGGGGGTAGAAGGAGGAGAATTATATGACCATGCCACAATGTTGTAGAGAATAAAGGGGTCACTGTATCTGTTAACCTCCATAACATTAAAATCTGATATAGAATATAGAAATAGAATAGAATACAGAAATCTCATCAGGAGAACTGCTGTGGTAGATCCACAGTGAAACAATGGAAGATACTAAAATGCTTGTATTTCACTGTTTGAGGATGATCTGTCTAACCTTGGGAAATTGTGAATTATGAATCTTGTGAAGTATAAATCTTCAATAACTCAAAACTGAAGTGTTTTCACCTGTGCAAATTTTATTTTGCTTTTAAAAGGTTGACCAATGTGAATTTGCAATGCTATGTTGACTTAGTCACTGATTTTATTCTACTTTTGTTGTGGTTTCCGATGATTTCTGTATACCTTTCCTTTGTATGCAACCTATGGGAAGTAGAAAAAAAACTTGCAAAGAAACAAAAAACTTTCAACCAAGTAACTTGTTTAATTTAACATTTAATCTTTTAGGAAAAGATCTCAGATGCAATGAAAACATCAACTATGTTGGTCCCCAGGACTAGGGTTGGGAGCCCTAGTGCTATAGAATATCTGGTTTACTCATGGTCCAGTATATTAATTTACAGGATCAATTTTCAATGTTTTTTTATCAATAAATGCTGGTTCTGAAAATGCTGTTTCTGTAGCTATGAAAGCATGTATTCAAGTTTAAAAGAGAAAATCATGGTAAAATGAGAGGCAAAGAACAATTTCCTTATTTCCTTCAAGCGATTTCATTTCAATGTTACTGTATGAAAGTGACGTAGAGGAATGTAGTCATGTATTTGAAAGCTGCCCTGCAATTTTTCCTTTGCAGAAACAAAATCTTTGAAAAAAGCCCTTTTTATAGTGCTCTTTATTTATCTTTATGTATTTATAGTGCTCTTTTCAAAAGGCTCAAAGTGCAGTAGTGTAAATGCAACACAATTAATAAACAGGATAAAATGCTGGAAAAAATCTAAAATGCTAAAATGTACAGAACAATACAAGTAAATAAAACAAATCCAAATCAATACAACAGCGATCAAAATCCAGCAGCAACAAAAGCCTTCTTGTACAAATATGTTTTTACTCTTGATTTAAATGCTGCCAAGGACTTGGTTGCCTTGGTTGCCTTGATGACATGGGGCAAATTATTCAAGAGATGGGAAGCAAAGGAAAAAACACAGAGTTTTTTCCTTTGGAACACAGTTTGGAACACAGTTTTTTTGTGTTCCAAACTCTTGGGACACAGAGTTTGACACAGACCTGGAGCTCTGGGTGGACCTCTAGTTGGAACAGTCCTTTAAGATAATAATAATAATAATTGCTTACACTTACAGTATATGGTAACACTTTTCTGAACACTCCACTCAAAGCACTTTACAGGTAATGGGGACCCCCTCCACCACCACCAATGTGCAGCATCCACCTGGATGATGTGACAGCAGCCATAGTGCACCAGAACGCTCACCACACATCAGCTATCAGTGGGGAGGAGAGGAGAGTAATGAAGCCAATTCATAGATAAGGATTATTAGGAATCCCATGATTGGTAAGGGCCAATGGGAAATTTGGCCAGGACGCCAAGGTAACACCCCTACTCTTTTCGAGAAACACCCTGGGATTTTTAATGACCACAGAGAGTCAGGACCTCAGTTTTACATCTCATCCAAAGGATGGCACCTGTTTACAGTATAGTGTCCCCATCACTATACTGGGGCATTAGGACCCACACGGACCACAGGGTGAGCACCCCCTGCTGGCCCCACTAACACCTTTTCCAGCAGCAACCTTAGTTTTTCCCAGGAGGTCTCCCATCCAGGTACTGACCAGGCTCACACCTGCTTAGCTTCAGTGGGTAGCCAGATGTGAGTTGCAGAGTGATATGGCTGCTGGTAAAGGTACGTAAGATAGGAATGGGCAGAGATATGAACATATTTAAAGATCAAAGGTCAAATCGAAACTCACAATATATGTTCTGTAGTTTTCTGTGTATATATACAGAACAACAACCTATTCAATATTCAACATGTGGTCTAAAAAAATTGTATACTTTTGTGATATATTTTGAACTTATTTGCTCACTTTTCTTGCTTGTCTTGAAGAACAGCAAAGACCACACAGAGAACAAAGTATGCAATTGGTAATACAAAAAATAAAAAAAATATATTGTTTGATTAATATGCCCTTTGCATTGAAAGTTTTTAGATCTGCGTCTCAAAAAACAGAGCACTTCTGAGTCTGCAAAAAGACAAATTAGTTTACAGTATAAAGTCTTCCAGTCAGTAATTTAACTATACAGTATATACAGTATGCAGTATACAGACACTGCAAGTAATTCAGCAAGTGAAACCATTTTAAGACTCTTTACAAAGACTCCTAAACATACCAAATAAGAGCTGGTTGGAAGAATTAATGAAAAGGGCTAGTGTATTTTCCAAATAGTACTAGAAAATGGTAAATTCTTTCAAACCATTGTGCTCTGTCTGTTAGAGAATGTTTTGTTTTAATGGTATTGTTTAACTAGCTTCATCTTTGAAAATTCTTAAGAAATAAGAACTCTTAAAATCATTTTGTTTTTCACAGAGTACTGTATGATTGATGATGCTACTTCGAAGAGCAATGATAATATTAAGGTTGAGAGGAAACCACACAAGTCATTGCTGTATGATAACATATTTATCATCATATACTGTAGCCTTCCACACTGCACTTCCTCATTCTGACCCAAACAAATAAAAACACCACATCCCAGGGCTATAATACTGAGCAACTGAACACAGTGCAACTCAGTGCTCTAACACTGTGATTCTGGACACACAGCAGCCCAGCACTCTAACATCTAACTACTGAACACAGTGGATCCCATCACTGTACTTTTGAGCCACTGAACCAAGCTAGACATATTATAAGCAAAGGGGTCAATAAACTGCTCAGAAAACTTTAGGCATGCAGGAAAAAGCAAGCCGGAATTGATTTTTTGTGTTGTTGTTTGTAGCTCCAGGAGAATGAGTTCTCAAGTTGTTATTGTTGATGCTCTTCCTTTCCTTCGAGGACTGGTTGAACAAGGCAGGGAAGCGTGTGCCATGTGCTTTTTGCTGCCATGGAGACGGCTACAAGAGCCGACCCTCTCCCAGCTTTCATTCAATTATAGACTGTGGAGAGCAAGGGATTCTTTTCAGACTGCTCAAGTGGTGCATACTTCTGACCACTTCATTATAAACAGTGTATCATGCGCCATGCCCACAGGCAGGCATAAAATGAACCTACTGTACATGGTGTGCTGTAAAAAGCTCTGGTGATAGACAAACTGCACTAGGGCATGAGTGAAGCCAAAAATAGAAATGAGAACAATCAATAACTCAATAACATGAAAATGAATGTTATTTCATTAGAAAAAATACTCTTTTCTCTTTTGCTTATAACAGCTTCCATTTATAACATAGTGTCTTCATTCCTATTGGCATAGATTGATTAAAGTACTGGTGTTACTGGCACTTACAATAGCTTTGGTGAAGTGCCAGTAACACCAATATCTGTGGTAATTGCAGCAGTCTGTCAGGAAAGATCCATAGATCCTAATGCATTCTGACGTCAATTGAAATAGAAAGACCTATGATTGTTGGGTCATTGAAATCCGAAATATAGTGGTCTTGAGGTATCTCATGGGTTTATGGTGTATTTACAAGTAATAATATAGAATACTGCAGTAATCAAATCTAAGAAGGTGTAGCAATGCTCAAACTGCACTGTACACATTTGATTTACATGTAAATCCTCCTTTGAAAGAAATTGCTGGCTGAAGTCAAGGCTACAGCATAGTGTGTCATAGACTCCCAAAAAATACTCAAGGAGTTACTGGAGGTAGGGATTCTTCAACTTGTCATTCTGTATGTGCCAGAGCTATCGATCTTACTTTTTTAATTTGTTGCTTGCCTTGTGATTTCATAGTACTAACAAAAACGTACACATTCCACTGTAAAAATCAAAATAAAAATATAGTTTCAGCCAGACATTTATAAAGCTAATATTAGGAAAGTGACAAAATCTTTTTAATAGACTGAACAGAAATTACATACAGAAATTAAGTATGCTTATTATATAACATTTGTTATAGACAGGGTTGATTAACAGGGAACCTACTATGAAAGTCACTGACTGGTACCATGTACAACTACATGTTTTGCACCAGGTAACAGATGCTATCTTGTCGGTTTTTGCCCCATTCTTGCACTACACCAGCATGTTCGTGTTCACTGACTGACATAGTAGGTTTATTTAAGTCGATTAGTTTTTTATTTTGAAAATAAGTGTAAAGACTGCTAAATGAAGTTGTATTTGTTAAGAAAATTATTGCAGACCTTAGAACTCACGTTGTTAACTATAGTGGATGGAGGATGGAGGTCTATGGAGGATCTACATGGTGCTCTGGACTCTACAGACTGGGATGTGCTGTGCGAGCCGCACGGGGACGTCATTGACAGCATGGTGGACTGTGTTACTGACTACATCAACTTCTGTGTAAATAATACCTACCAAAGAAGTACACTGCTTTCCCGATAATAAACCCTGGACCACCAGTGACCTGAAGGCTTTTCTGAATGACAAGAGAGCCTTTAGGAGGGGAGACAGGGAAGAGGTCAAGCGGGTAGAAAGGGAACTAAAGCGGAAGTTAAGGGAGAGTAAGGACGCCTACAGGAGGAGGGTAGAGGACAAGATGCAAATGAATAGGATGAAGGATGTACTGTATGGAGCGGTCTGAGAGAGATCACTGGCTTCAAGCAGACTGGGGGAGTAACAGAGGGGAACCATGAGATGGCCAATAAACTGAACCATTTCTTTAATATGTTTGATGCAGGGCCCTCTGTGGTTCACCACTCATTCCCCCACAGCCACTCAACCCCGAAGCCCTCGCAGTTGTGATTGCCCTACACCTCCTCCATTCCCCCACAACCATGGCTGCCTACAGGCATAACCCCCAGCAGCTGCTCACAGCCCCCAGCCAGCCCCCATAACCAGCCCCCACAGCTGCCTGTCTCCAACACCTCCTCCATTAGCACCAGCACCGCTGACTGTGCTATGAGCACCATTCCTCAGGCCAGGCTAACCATCAAGTCGAACAGGTGAAGAGGGAGCTGAAGAGGTTCTACCAGGGCAAGGCTCAAGGACCAGATGGCATCTGTCCCAGAGCCTTGAGGGCTTGCGCTGATCAGCTGAGAGGAGTGCTCCAGCACCTGTTCAACCTGAGTCTGTGCCTGGAGAGAGTCCCTGTGCTCTGGAAAACATTATGCTTGGTCCCAATACCAAAGAAAGGGTGCCCCATTGTCCTCAATGACTACAGACCCCTTGGAGTTTGCCTACCATGTTGGTATGGATGATGCAATCATTTACATGCTACAAAGGGCCTATGCCCACTGTAGGCAGTATTGTGAGGATTATGTTTTTTGATTTCTCCAGTGCCTTCAACACTATATAGCCAGTACTGCTAGCAAGGAAACTGAAGTAGATGCAAGTGGGTACCTTCATGATCTCTTGGATTACTGAATACCTGACAGGCAGACCACAGTTTGTGAGAACTGTGTGTCTGAATGGGTGGTGAGTTATATAGGGGCTCCTCAGGGTACAGTCCTTTCTCCTTTCCTCTTCACCCTCTATACTTCCGACTTTAAGTACAACTCGATGTCATGCCACCTGCAGAAGTTCTCAGATGACTCTGCAATTGTGGGATGTATTGAGGGTGGGCTGGAGACGTAGTACAGAGGACAATAGCTTTGTGGAGTGGTGTGGGGAGAACCACCTGCAGATCAATGTGGTTAAAACCAAGGAGTTGATGGTGGAGTTCAGGAAGAAGAAGGCCCAACCTACTCCTGCCTGTATACATGGGAGCACAGTGGAGATGGTTAACTCGTACAAAAATCCTGGCCATCCACATTGATGACAGACTGGAATGGACCAACAATACCGAGGCCATTCACAGGAAGGGTCAGAGCCGACTTTACTTTTTGAGGAGGCTCAAGTCCTTCAATGTGTGTAGTGAGATTCAATTCAATTCAATTTATTTTCACCTTTCACAACAAGGCTGCCCCAAGGCGCTTAACAATGCAAGTGACCATACATGTTGTGAATACAGAACAGAAAAGACCAGAAGACAACAGAGGAGAGGAACCAAAAACTCCTTAGTAAGGAGAAAAAAAACCTCTAGTCAACTGACTGCCCAACCCCTTTGGGCATGCTAACATTGTACAATTAAAATAAGGATTTTTTTAATAAGGGTATTAATCCATCCATCATGTCTTCTGTATGTCAATACTCCATGCAGATCTCTATAGACCAGCAAAATCCTCCTAATCGATAGCTATATCCACGATGTCTCTCTTGGATCCATGGCAGTGATGCAGCATCCAACTCAGATGGTGCCCAGCCCAGGCGCCATCTGGACATGTGGGGAGGAGAATAGGATAGTTTGGTCAGAACAGATGTATCTATCTGGTGGGCCAACACAGAGACACACAATGGCATTTTCAGCAGCACCAGCAGCCATGGTTGCAGCAGGCTATGATGTAAGGTGTGAGTAGGTTAGGCTGAAGTAATAGCTTTTCAGTCAGCATCCCGAATATGGGGTGGGAGACTGTTCCATAAGCTAGGGGCCCTGTAACTAAAGGCTTTACCGCCAAATGTTTTTTGGAATATGAAGAAGACCTGCATTCTGTGATCTAAGCGGGCGACTTGGATTGTATACATTAATAAGTTCCATTAGATAGACAGGTGCCTGACCTCTGAAAGCCTTATAAGTAAGTAGAAGGATTTTGAAGTCCGCCCTGTACCTGACAGGAAGCCAATGAAGAGAGCTAAGTATGGCAGTTATAGGGTTGTACTTTCTGCTCCTAGTAACAATTCTAGCTGCTGCATTCTGAATTCGCTGTAAGGTGTTGAAAGAGTGATGGGTGCTTCCTGATAGTAGGGCATTGCAGTGGTATAACCTGCAGTATACAAGAGCATGTATTAATTTCTCTGTGTCTTGATTAATTTCTCTGTGTCTTGAGTGGAGACAAACTGCCTTAGTTTTGCAATATATCTTAACTGTAGGAAGCATGTTTTCAATACTGTTTTAACATGAGAGTTAAACGAGAGCTTTGTGTCTAATATGACACCTAGGTTTCCTTGCTGAGTCTTTGAGGCAAATTTTTAAATCCTCCGAGTTAAGTGCTGAAGTTATAGTAGTTCTATCAGTATTGTTGCCTCCAAACAACAGAACCTCGGTTTTATCAGAGTTGAGTAGCAAAACTCAATGTGATGATACAAGGGTTATTTTTGTCTTGGGAGAGGGCCCTGTCAATAGCATGGGTGAGGTATTCTCTGTTAATGAAAAAAACAGTGCATTTTGAGGCCTTGGTTATGGAAGTCCATGTTGTCACTGCAAAGTTGTCAGAGCCTGAGGAACTGTGAGAAAGGGTGAGAGTTATTAGTATGTATGTGGTGGAAGGAGGTGTACACGAGATAGCTGTGTGAGATAGCTGGGTTTGTAATAGATAGAAGTAGAGTCATGGATGGTTAATGGAGAGTTTTTATTTCCAGAAGCAGAAGAGTTGTAGAAGATATGTTAACTGTATACTTCAGCTTACCATGTAGCAATAATTCAAACTACAAAACCTGTATGTATTGGGTCAACAATGTTATCTTTTGTTTTAATTTAAGACTTTTTAGATTCACATAATGTATTGTGAGTCTGTAACAAACAACCTAGAAATATTGATAAAATGAAGTCCTTGGATCCTTCAACAAGATATTATTAGATATCCAGATCAATGATTTACAGAAGGGTAAATACACTAGATGTGTTTGTTGTGTAAGCTTTCTTATCTTTTTAAAGCCTCTTAGTTTCCTAAGAAGTATACTTATTTCTTCACCCTTGACTCCTAGGACTTATCTAACAGAAGATATAGGACAAATGTAATTAATCAAATTAAAAATTAAAATTAAAATAAAAAAAAACGTTTAACAGGTTATATGATTACAATATTTGATAAGTTATCAGGGATTTGTTTTGGCCTTTCTTTTCTTCAAAGAATAAATCCTTTGTTAAATTGATAAGAAACTCACATTGGTCATTAGAAACTAAGGATTACAGGTTACTTTCAAAAGCTGCTGAATCATGCTCTCTCTTACCACAAAAATATATATGTTTTGTAGCTGGGATGAACTTTATTTCGTACGCGTAGCTACTACGACTCGGACACGGAACAGTTAAAGATGGCGGCAAATCACGGACCCGGGGGGGCGTCTTCTCGCCTCCATAACTAAAATGCCAAATAGGAGTGGCTTAAGCGACATACACAGTCGTGTAACTGACAGTTTGAGGTAGCCTATCGTGTAAATTTCGCTTTGTTGCTGATAGGTTAAGCTTTCGAAACTCTGCCCCAAAGTCATGTGACTGATTTTTCGCCCTGTTTCGTTGGTTAAACGCAATGATCACAAGCACCACCATGGTAACTGGGATGTGTAGTTTTTAATTCCGTTTGAATTATAACTGTACGTACTGTCTTCATATTTGGCCAGGGCATTAAAGAGAAGGCGCGCCGAAAAATTTCGGTGCCGTCGTCTCCGCTTTAAAGGTACCCCCGTGCTGGAAGAATTTGACCTCGGAACGTTTGCCCAGCCTACTATCTAGACTATCTGCCACACTATCTCCACTGGTCCTTTAGAAGTACAGAAAAGAAGAAAAGCTTGTTAATTCTTCAGTTACACTTTTAATTTTTACCCCAAATTTCTGACCAAGAGGGGTGTTATTCAAAACCCATTCCTTCTGTATTTTATTCTGTTTCAGTCCCTAAAACAAATTCCATTTCTCTTTTAATACATGTCTTTCAGACTCTTAAACATAGCAAAATGAAATACAGTATACCCACAAAAAACATTTTTCGTTTTTTGTTCTTTCAAAACCACTTAAGGGCCTTCAGTTTCCAAGGAGGCCACTGTATTTCCTCCATCGCCTAGCAACCATTGCCAAGGCCAGATCTCCATTGTTGCTGGGGCAAAGCACCTGCATCAGTTCCTGTTTGCTTTTACCTTCTTGGATTGTTCTATAGTGTAAGAAAAGGGGAGATTATTCTGGAATGATAAAGACATTATAAAGAAAACAAGATGTGTGTATGGATATATTTTTTAAGGAAGATTTCAGTTTTTTATTCAACTACTATACATACCATGGCCTAGCAAATCACACCTCTTAATACAGGTTTGGGGAGGTGTGTGTCCAATTTCCACCTCATGCTCTTAAAACACCAGTAAAAACTAAGCATGAAACCCAGAACGTTCCCTCAAATCTGTTTTCTGTAAAATCTGTTTTAGGTATCAGGCCCTCAGGTATTGATACTTAACTACCCTCTTTCACCTGAACAGATACTGTGGTCTGACTCAGTGTGGGACTGATTTCTGCAAAAACTACTGTATGTGTCCTGTGCATGAATGAAACGTTTTCTCAGACCACTCAGTACTTTCCAGTACATTCTTTGAAAAATTAAGCGATGCACTCACTGCATGAAGAAAAGTGTAAATTGACAGATTCTTTCTTTTTGCAATTTCTTTTGAAATTCATAGATGGTTTTCTTTATGAACTATGTGACTCAATGAGCCAATGACAGCTTAGTAAATAAGAAGACACTGAAAGAGATTTGTGTGTATGTGTGCAGAGGGGGTGGGGCAGCAATTGAGGAGGGTGTGGGGTGGGTTTGGAGGCAGGACTTTTATGTTGAAAGGATTTCAGTTTTCGATGACATCATTGGTACATCAAGTGCCTTGGACAGCACCTGTGTGTGTATGCGTGTGCATTTTAGTGTGTCTGTTAGCACTGGCTAAAACCACAACCTGTGCCTGCCAAATCATCCAGTCCGTCACCAACACTGCCCACGGAGGCAAGTTGTGCTGTCAGATCGCACAGAGGCCGCAGCAGCCTGGGGCTTGCCCAGTCCCTCACAGCCAGGGCTGCTGGCACCTTAGTTGAGGGCAAAAAAATGGAAGAGCAGGTCGCCCGCGGTCCCCCCCCCATCCCGACCCTATCCTCTGCCCCTTTCTCCCTGCACCCCTATTAAAGGGTTCGGAGGTCTGCATCAATGGCACTTTTTTCTTTTTATTTTCTTTATTTAAGAGTACAATTGAGAGAGGTCTGGAGTTTGGCTAGCGCTGTTCTTTCAATTCAAACCCCATTTTTTGTGTGTTAACGAAATCCAGCAGAGCACACCACAGTGAGTGATCTGTATACGGTAAGTGATTTTTATTGTATACCTACTGAGTACAGTATTGTACTAGATTTTATGTGCTGGTATATAAATTGTTGAATAGACTTCACACGTAAACTTTTTTTATCTCAAATTTATGTTCTATGGATTTTTTTATCCATTCCTAAAAATAGCATTTATTCCATTTGATTTAAAATTAGATTATGCTGTTTACTACAATGTTTGTGATTGTGAAATACAGCAAGAAGTTTTTTAATATTTTAACATTGTACAATTGTCTGATGGGAGTGCTAATTTTTATGATTGGTAAACTGTCATTGATTACATTGCATTGTAAACAGTTTTTTACACAACATGGGTACCAGACATATTTCATGGTCATTTTATCATGCCACCTCAAAGCATTAGAGCTCAAAACTGGTGATGTTTGCAGAGATATACAATGATACTTTGTCATTTATACTATTATTATAAAAATAGCACTTTGAGTGGAGTGTTCAAAAAAGCACCATACTGTATAAGTGTTGGGAATTAGAATAACCTAAGTTGCCTATTTTGGCCAACAATTTAAATTGTTCTTTTTCTGCAGCATCTTATGAATCCTATCTAACCAGGCATCTGCAATTAATATAAGAGATCCCACCGACAGACCAGAACTAACTGTTACACACACTCACATCAGAAAAGCAGCTCCAGTCTCATCTTATTTGCATGAAGACAGTCCACACATCTGTTCCACCTGAGAAGAAAAAAACAATCTAATGGGGGAAATACGGTATTCTGTAACACTACCCAGGCTTATAATTGGCCTCCTAGATCAATCTACAGTATAGCTTCTGAAACTCAGTCTGGGTATTTGCTCAAGATATCATAGTTATCCTGTTATTTGGGTGCACTTCCCTTGTTCTGAGAAAGCAGAGCTACCAGAAGCAATAATACAGAGTAAACTTGGATACTAAGAGGTTGGTATTTTAAGAAGACGAAACGTAGAGCACCAAATGTGCAAATGCCAACAAGCACCTTCCAGAACTCTTTCATGCTATAAATGTCATTGTTTTTCAAATATTTTCTATTTACACATATTACACATATTATACATCAGTTTGGAGTCTAATGAAAACTATAGGAACCATTAAAATAACCAATATTTAAGCAAGCAAAATCTCGTTGCTTATTTTACTTTGATTATACATAGCATTTTCATTATTATTCAAAGAAATGAAGGTTTGCTACTGATTCATAAAAAATAATAAACCTTTGACAGAATTTATTTAGGGTACAAAGGAACATGTAATAGGTTTATTCCATGCTGAAAAGAGAAAAAAGAAAACACTTTTAGGGTAGGGTAGATTTCAGTACTTCTATTTAGGGTATAATTCCATGTAATTGTAGGATTTAGTATGCAGATTAAAACATGATTAGTCAATTAAATCATTTGACAATTAGGTCAATTGACTTTGAGTTTAAAAGGATAGGGAAAACACCTTTTTCACTCTGAATTCAGGAATATTTAACTATAGTTAAATAGGGACTTTAGATTTTTTTGTGGCCTGTTTCTTACACTGTAAGTCAGTCCACCAGGCCATGTAAATTTTACACAATCATTCAATTGCGCTAAATTATCAAGACTTCTTATTACTACAAAGTATTTGTGTTTCTTCTAGTTTGTCTTTCTGAAAACTTATTTCAGAATGTGAAACAGTTTCATTGTAATTCAAACAATTTGCTAATAACAAATACATTTCTTTGATAGCTGAATTTTAGCAGGTATAAATATTTACTGTAAATTAATTCTTCTTATTATTGTTATTAATAATCTTCTTATTAGAGCATGTGATGTAGCTTTACTGTATATTGTATGAATTATGCTTTTGTATATAAATATAAAAACAAAAACTTGTAAAATAAGTTTTTGTAGTAATTATGTTTGAATAAAAACATGCTCTTTTACTGAGAAATGCCTGAGAAATTTAAGCATCATCAGTTGCTTAATCTAGTCTGCTTTAAAGGATTGACATTGTGCTGCTAACATCTGTCTGTGTGTACTTCTTTTAGCAATAAATTAGCAACAATTTCATTTAGCCTTTAAGCCTTCCTTTTGACTAATGATTGCAAGGTTGCTGGTAACTGCACCTATAGGAAATGAAGGAAAAAATATACATACTGTACATTGTTTAAAACATTGTTTCCTGAAGAAGTAAATAAGTGTACATACTGAGCCAATATACAGTATAGTGCCTTGACACCTACTGCATGCTTCTGGCATGAGCTTTAACTTTCCATGACACTCACAGGAAAAACATCTTACTGATAATAGAGGGATGGATTTATTTAATTCAGGCAACTCTTTGTGAAATAAAGATATTCGGATGTTTGATTAAAATGATCACTAAATTAATAAATTCAGTAATTACAGTACTTAAATTAATTACTTAATTTTGCCAGTTAGCTGCTCAATTACTCAGAATTACACTACTTTATATGTTTTGAGATGATTGCACCTACAAACCTTGCACTTGAGCTCTGTGGGACTAAAATAACAGTGGCATTGATGCAAAAATAAACATAAAATCAGAAAAAAATGATATGCACCTGCAAAAAGGCATCTGAAACCATTGGGACATTTTCACAGCCTTGCCTTCTTAAAATCACTGACCTTGATACAAGGACAGGAGAACCTTGGCACAACACCAACCACAAAATAGAGGACACCATAACACCTCCATATCTTGAGGTTTCGCCTTGGGCTTTAGGCTGAAGGGTGATAATATTACTTGTAATGAGGCAGAAATGTGGAAAAAGCAGAACCTTTTTATTATTTAGGGACTGTCAACATTACCGATATCTATTCCAATTTCAAATCTATTTTGAATATCTAATTCCAAATTACATCACTATCAGTTGGAAACCCATTTGCTTTTCGAATTAGCTAAAGTAATCAAGCCCATACTGGAATGGG
Source organism: Atractosteus spatula (assembly GCF_055471065.1). Classification (NCBI taxonomy): domain Eukaryota; kingdom Metazoa; phylum Chordata; class Actinopteri; order Semionotiformes; family Lepisosteidae; genus Atractosteus; species Atractosteus spatula. Next base: position 13,761,757 of record NC_142730.1, on the reverse strand, counting down.
GTTTGCTAGATTGTTTTATTCCCAAATCTTTAAATGTCTCTGTCACAGATTCCATACAGTAACATGTGGCCCACAGAGTAGTGGCAGGACAGAGTGAGATGCCCAGACATGCGTTCCAGCAGAGCGTGTCATCATTAGACATGCCACAAACTTCACCGTGACAAGCAGGAGAGACAGTATCACCTGGAATAGAGCTGGCATCACTGACACTGGTTAATCCTACCTAACCTTACACAATGCTCAACCAGTTCTGCACTTCAGAAATTAAATTAAAAGCAGAATTAATTACAGGCTATGCTACTTTGACAAAGGAAAAAAAAAAGGATGATCAGGTTAACTGGTTTAACTTTTTATAAAAACAGTTTATGAGCATTAGAAACTCAGGAATTTAGTGCATAGGCAAAGACCAAATGTGTTTCATCATTGGTATCTCCTTTGTTGTTCTCTTCTGATTAATTACAATTGAATGTCATCTATAAAAACCTCATATTAAAACAACTTTGCTCTGAGAACCTGGTGGCATGAAAGAGCCGTGCCACACCTGAAGTGAAATTGAAAAAAACTGTGCTGGTTGAGCAATTAAGGAAACCCCCAGTATTGCAATTATACAGCCAGTTGAACAGTGTGTACAGTGATTCACTTCTAAGCGATACTGTAATACCATAACACCCTGACAATTTTTTTCATTTGAAAAGTACACAAGAAAATTACTTTCTATACCTTTTGGCATAATAATATATTTTTACAAGTGACAGAAGCAGGGTGTGGTGAAACAAGGAATTACTTTGTTCATGTGATTTGTTTTTGTGTCGTAGAAGCAGTAAAAGAAATACCTCATTACACCTTTTGTCATAGTAAAATCTAAAGCTCCAAGCTTAACTAAGGCAAATGTTAAATTGGCTGTTTATGCAATTGTTTCTGATACAACATTATACTTTACAATTGCCTCTATATACAGTAGGCATATACTGTACTTGCCTACAATATATAACATAAGCTTTATACTGTAATTAACTTATTGTCTGATATAGTTTATAATTAACTTATTGTCTGATATACTTTATAATTAACCAATTGTCTGAGAAATTTAAGCATCGGCAGTTGCTTAATCTAGTCTGCTTTAAAGGATTAACATTGTGCTGCTAAAATCTGTCTCTATGTAAAAATGATTCTTTCAGCAAAAAATTAGTAATACAATTTCATTTAGCCTTAAAGCCTTCCATTCAAATAATGATTACAATATTGCTGGGTAACTGCACTCATAGGAAAGGAAGGAAAAATATACATACAGTATTTCTATTGTTGTAAATAGTGATTACAGGTACTGTAATTACTATCTGAATATGCTACTGATTAGAGCCAATGTACAGTACACAGCATAGAAATATATAGGATCTTGTAATGTGTTCTCAGTAGTGCCTAGACACCTACTGTACCTGTATGCTTCTGGCATGAGCTTTAACTTTCCATGACACTCACAGGAAAAACATCTTGCTGACAATAGATAGAGGGATGGATTTATTTAATTCAAGCAATTTTTGTCCTCACAGTGACTGATTTCCTGTCCCATATTCTAAATGTCTACTGCAGGAATTCAGTGCATGTTGGTTGCTTTTGCCCATAAGACATTGTAACTGCAAGACACTGTGGGTCAGTGCAGGTTTTTCACCAGGTTTGTGTTTTAGGATGAACAGATTAGATCATTTGGATTCCTTTTTTTTACTCTTTGTTAGCACCAGACCAGATTAATTTTTAACACATCCGTCTTTCATAAACCCTATTCCTGTTTACTAGAAGATGTTTGGTCTAATACAATGGAAAACCACAATCATTGAGGAATTTGCAATTGTCAGGTTGGTTTTTAAGGTTTAATCTTGGGGATTGACTGCTGGGATTCTTTCTCACGTGGAACCCAGTGAAGATCTAAAGAAAAAGGCAAATAAAGGTACAATAAAAAGTAAAAGAGAAAAAATAAACAAGAGCATTCAGGTTTATACGGTAGAATGTAGGGCAATCAGACACAGGCTCTGGTAAAAAGGTAAGTTTTGATTTTGGATGTCAAGAAAGTCAGACTCTGCCTCTCATACAGTCTGAGGAAAGTCATTCCATAACACAGGAGCAGTGACCAAAAGTCCAAGATTTAGTCCTGGGAACAGTGCGTAGAGGACCAGCCTCAGCTGAACAGAGGTTACAGGAGGGAGTGTAAACATGGAGGAGTTCAGAGATGTATAATGGAGCTAGATTATTTAGAATCTTGAAAGTCAGCAACAACATCTTATATTGAATAGGGGACTTTATAGGGAACTAATGTAGAGACTTAAGTGTAGGAGTGATATGCTGCCTGGGTCTGGTGTGTTAATAGTCTAGCTGTAGAATTTTGACATATTGCAACTTGGTGAAAAGAGAGTTAGAGAGCCCATAGAGTAAAGAGTTGGAGAAATCAAGCCTTGATGCTACAAATGCAAGAATCAGGCACTCATTTGATAGAAATTGTCTAATGTGGCAATACGTCTACTGTGAAAAAAAATGTCACATTTCACATGTGGCTTAAAAGACAGGAAAAAAATAAAGGGTGACTCCCATATTCTTAACTACAACTGGTGTTGAATGGGGAAGCCATCTCAACAGTAAAATTTCTGTTTTATCACTATTTAGCTTCAGGTAATTTCATGTCAACAAGTGCTTGATGTCACTCAAACAAGAGATAAGTGATGGAAGTGGGAGCCAGAGGGGGGAGACATTTTTAATGTAAAGTGTTATATGTCAAACTGAAGACCATGTTTGCATATAATCTGACCAAGAGGAAGCATATAGATAATAAAAAGCAAAGGGCCCAAGATTTAACCCATTGGAGATTTATGATTTACTAAGGGAGATTGATTAAGGGGGGGAATAAGATGCCTGCTAGTCAGATAAGAGCAGAAACAGTTAAAGACAGTACCACTGATAGACAAGAACGTCTGCAAGCGACTGAGCAACACTGAATGATTTACTGTATGAAAAGCAGGACTAAGATCAAGGAGCATAAGGATACTTATATCCCCCTGAGTCAGATGCAATAAATAAATCATTCACAACCCTGACAAGAGCAGTCTCAGTGCTATGTTTTGAGTGAAAGCCAGACTGAAATGGCTCAAACAAGTCATTGTCTATTATGTGAACCTGTAATTGATGTGTAATCACACATTCTAAAACCTGAGATAGAAATGGTAAACTAGAGACAGGTCTGTAGTTCATCATTATATCAGAATCTATTTTTTTTCAGTATAGAATTGGTGGCAGTATGAACCACACTCAGGAAAAGAGAGCTGTTGATAATATTGACAATTTACAGGCAGATGTCCGGGAGGAAAGCTTTCAATAAAGAGCTGGGGATGGGATCTAGGCAACATGAAGTTATTTTACAGCTGTTAATATTTTTTGGAAGTTGATCTGATTTAACTTAGCCAAATTCAGAAAACTCTGGTACAGAGGGAAAATCAGTGGAAAATCCAGGGCTTGAATTTATTGCAAGGCTGAGGCTTGATTCAGATAATTGTTGATTTGCAGCATCAATATTTGATTGAAAGAATTGCAAAAACTTAAGACAGACATCAGCAATGGAAGAAAGAGGAGAGTTGTAAGTGGGTTTAGTGAGCTTGTTAATAACATAGAAGAGCACTTCATGATTTCCTAGTCCTACGTTAATTGTATCAGAGATATAGGAGGATCTGGCAGAAGCTGCAGCAGCTCTATAGACTTGCATTTGTTCATTATGAGCCATGATGTGAACCACTGGGCCAGCTAGTTTCAGATTGTGAAATGTATTCCAGGTGTATACCATGGAAAAGAGTGCTTGAACAAAACTGAGCGAGTTTTAAGGGGTGCGAGTTTATCCAAAGTACTATTCAACACAGTGTTTAGATTATTGAGTAGGTCATTTGTCGTAGATGACCAATCTTATAAAAGGGAAGAACTAAGTACAGCATTAGAGAAATCAGAGTGGTTCACAGATTTAAGGTTTCTAAAACAGATTGTGAGTTTACATCTGATTACAGTTTACTGAGGAAAAAAGGATACAGACATCAAATAACTCAGCTTTACGATCAGAAAATATTGCAGTTTTTTAAACATTCTGGCCAGAAGCACAAATAAGATCAAGGGTGTGACCATAGACATAGGTGAGAAAATCGACCAGTTCAGTGAGATCAAAGCTGTTCAAGGTGGATATAAAATTAGAAGCAATACAGTCCAAGGAGTTAATATTAATATTAAAATCACCAATCATTAATACTGGAAATGTCATAGTACTTAGTGTTGTCAGTAGTTCAGATACAAAGACAGGGCAGGACTTAGGAGTACAATAAACAAGTAAAATCAACAATCTGTTATCATTGCTATAAACCCCCCCAAGCCTAATGAAGGTGGGTTTGCTGATTTACTTTCATTTTGTCACATTTAAGGAGGATCTTTATTCTTGGAGAATAATATGAATAATATACATATTGACTTAATGTCTTCTAATTTAGCTAAGAATGTTCCAGCTTTGTTGGGATAACCTCAAACAACCTTATTCCTTAAGCCCATCTACACCCTATGGGTGACAGGCCCTTCTCCTGCTGTGCCCTAAAGCTCTGGAACTCTATCCCTAAGGATATTCAAATCTAGATTCAAAACCTTCTTTTTTAGAAGGGCCTTAACTGGTTCTGTTACTGTGTATACTGCTTTGCTCCTACCATATTCTGAACCCCCATCTACTTCTCTCATTGTGTATTTTAATTGTTTTTTTTGTTGTCATTCCTTAAAGGGTTTTGAGATGACACCATTAAAGGCGCTATACAAAATTAAAGTTTAATATTATTATTGATTGAGTGCAGCCGCAGAGTACAAGGTTTTCAAAGGAGGTGACGAAATAAACAGCTCCTTGAGAATTATATCCTGCCTGTAGACTACAGCCAAACGACCACTGTAACCAACAGAGCGTGGTTTCCGTACTTAATTAAAACCATACAAGACAGTCCAGATCCCTGAGCGACTGCAGGCCAGGAGGAGAAGTGTAGGTCTGCGAGCCAAATCGCGGGGGCTGGGGTAAGAAGAACTTCAACACAGCCGTGGTAGATGTGCAGGTGTTACTTCACAGCTGGTGAGCAATTTAGTAGTTGGAGTCCATAGCAGTGCTAGAACACGGCAACAAGGGAAAGTTTCAGAGACTGGCAAGTCTCGCGGAGGTGGTTTGTGTGTTAATATAAACAAAAAAGGGTGCGGAAATGTTGCAGTAGTCTCTAGTTACTGCTCACCAGTGTCAGCCCTAATATTTACCAAGGGAATTTACTACAGTTATTATTGTGGCTGTGTACATCCCGCTCAGCACTGACTCCAAAGAGGCGCTGAGAGTCCTTTACGGGGCCATCAGCGATCTGCAAACTGCTCATCATCGGCGACCACAATCACGTGGCTCTTGTCAGTTCTCCCTAAATTTTATCAATATGTTAACTTTTGATCAATGTGTGTTAACAACCAGAGGTGTGAACACACTACACTTAGTTTATACAAACATCCGTGACGCATAAAAGGCTGTTCCCCGCCCCCACCTGGACTACTCTGACCACATCTCTGTTGTGCTAATCCAAGCATACAGACCGCTGCTCAAACGTGCCAAACCAGTTCTGAAACAGATCAGAGTATGGCCAGATGGAGCCATCTCAGCATTACAGGACTGTTTTGAGTACACAGACTGGAATATGTGCATTCTACCCATTTGCATCTCATCAACTTAGAGGAGTATGCAGCATCTGTGACTGGCTACATCAGTTAAGTCTATAGATGATGTCACTGTCTCCAAATCCACCATCACACGGGCCAACCAGAAGCCATGGCTGACTGCAGAGGTCCATACACTGCTAAGAACCTGTAATGCTGCATTCAGATCAGGCAACAAGGCAGCCCTCAGGACTGCGAGGGCTGACCTGTCCTGTGCCATCTGGGAGGCAAAGTGCACCTATGCACGTAAAATCCATTGCCACTTCCTGGACACCAGAGACACGCGGCGCATCCATAATGGCAGGGCATCCAGGCCATTACTGATTGAAGGACTATCCCACATGCCAGTGACAGTGATGCCTCCCTCCCAGATGTGCTCAACAACTTCTATGCATGGTTTGAAGCAATGAACCTTGTGCCTGAAAGCCACACTTCCTCCCGATGATCAGGTGCTTTGCCTATCTGCAGCTGATGTAAGGAGGACACTAGCCAAAGTTAATCCACGTAAGGCTGCTGGACCCGATAACATACCTGGTGGCATGCTCAAGTGATATGGAGAACAGCTAGCCGACGTCCTCACAGATATTTTTAATATCTCCTTGTGCCAGGTGGTCATCCCATATGCTTCAAATCCACCACTATTACACCAGTGCCAAAGTAGTCAGCCGTGTCCTGACTCAATGACTATCGCCCTGTGGCACTCACACCAATTATCATGAAGTGCTTCGAGAGGCTAGTCATGGGCCACATAAAGTCCAGACTCCCTACCCCTCTGGACCCCCTTGAGTTCGCATACCACCCCAACCAGTCTACTGATGATGCTGTATGTCTCTCCCTTCACCTGGCCCTGTCCCACCTGGATAAGAAAGACTCTTATGTAAGAATGCTTTTCATTGACTTCAGTTCAGCATTTATTACAATCATCCCCAGAAGCTGACAGAAAAATTGAGCTTGCTAACCTTAATACCTCCCTCTGTAACTGGATTCTGGACTTTCTGACCGAGAGACCTCAGACAGTACGGATCTGCAATAACATCTTCAGCACCATCATAATGAGCACCGGAACCCCCCAGGGCTGTGTGCTCAGCCCAGTGCTGTTCACATTGATGACTCATGACTGTACTGCCCAGCACAGTTCAAACTGCATCATCAAGTTTGCCGATGACATGACAGTGGTGGGCCTCATTAGCAACAATGAGTCACCATACAGAGAGGATGTGGAGCAACTAGTGGACTGGTGCACAAACAACAACATATCTCTTAATGTAAACAAAACAAAAGAGATAATCATTGACTTGAGGAGGGCCCACGCTGATCACTCCCCACTTTACATCAATGGCTTCCTTGTGGAGACAGCTGCAATTTCCCTCACGGGATCAATAAAGTATCTATCTATCTAGAAGCACCATGTTTCTTGGTGTACACATTACAGATGACCTCACTTGGTTCCTCAATTCCACCTCCCTAGCCAAGAAAGCACAGCAGCGTCTCTATTTCCTGCGGCAATTGAGGAGGACAAACCTTCCCCCCCCCATTCTTATCACCTTCTACAGAAGAACCATTGAGAGCACCTTGACTAGCTGTATCACTGTTTGGTTTGGGAATTGCAATGCTTCAGACCGCAAGACCCTTCAACGAATTGTGGAAACATCTGAAAAGATCATTGGAGCCTCCCTCCCTTCCATTTCTGTCACGTATCACAAACACTGCTTACACAGGGCCTCCAGTATAGTAGATGACCCCTCCCACCCCTCCCATAAACTCTTTGCCCACCTACCATCTGAGAAAAGATATCACAGGATACGGGCCAGCTCCACCAGACTCTGGAACAGCTGCTTTCCCCAGACTGTATGGGCCCCTCAACACTTTGGAATCTACTTGCACCCACTCCAATTCCAGAAACAGGGTTTAAATACCCCCAGTGTTTTGTGTATATTGTAATATGTATTTACCTTGTAAATTGCACTTTGCACTATGTGTATTCTTTCTACTATGTCTATGTCAGTGTCCTGTCTGTCACGTCTGTATTTGCACTGTGGACCAGGAGGAAGGATATTTCATTCCACTGTATACTTGTATATGGCTGGAATGACAAATAAACATGAACTTGAACTTAAAATCTTGAGCTGTTTGTAAAAAGTTAAAATCGAAACACATGCAACAGACAGAAACCAACTAATGAAATAAAACAAAAGATAAATAAAAATAGGTAAGTGTATATATACAAAAGAATTTAAAAGATTAAAAAACACAGCAAAACTTAAAGAAGCAGCAGGCAAAATCGATCTAAAATATCTAAAATTACCCCTATACGAACACGTTTTTTAAACATTTAAAGTGTACTCCATACTGGTTTATATGATACAGTTAAATTTATGCAAAAAGTGAATATAAATAACACTTGCACTCTCCCATGTGAAAATATATATAATAGTTCTACACCCTGCAGTGTAATAGAAGCAAAAGTGATGTAACATCTACAATATATAATGATGAATGGCCATAAAATCAATTAAATATGTATTAACACATCCTGCCCCGGGAATTACATTAAGGTTAATTGAAATGCAAATAACAGTTGATTCTCTGGAATCTTGTCAACCTAGTTTGTAAAAAAAATGTAAGCAACTTCACAATGTGTCTTGACAACAAAGAGTTTTGGCTAAATACAGTCAGTGCATTTACATTACACTGTAAATACAGTATCTGTTAGTGGTGTATACTTATGAAAATTACTAAAAATTAAATTAAAAATTAGAGACATATCCATTCGCCCTTTTTCTAAACACTTTATCCAATAGGGGGTCATAGGGGTGCCAGAGCCTATCCCAGCAAGCATCAGGTATAAGGGAGTACACCCTTGTGGGGATGCTAGTCCATCACAGGGCAGACACAGACACACATTCACACCAAGAGTCAGTTTCCCCAGAAGCCAATTAACCAGTATGTCTTTGGACTGTGGGCGGAAATCAGCATCCAGAAGAAACCCATGCAAACACCAGGAGCACATACAAACCACACAGACAGCAGCCCGGGTCTGGAAGTGAACCCAGGGCTCCGGCGCTGCAAGGCAGCAAGGCTACTCACTGTGCCACTAGGTCTAATGATTATTTCCATGACCCTACATACAATAGCAGTTAGATCTATTGGTCTATAATTACCTGATTCAGTTTTCACCATCTTTTTAAGAATGGACACTTCATTATGGACTTCCACTTCCACTTCCACTTCCACTTCATGGACACATCAATTTCCCTCACAGGATCAATAAAGTATCTATCTATTAGCATCTCTTCAGTCCTTGGGTACTACCTGTCTTAAGCAAGTGTTGTGTCAATGGTTTCTGAGTAACATCTCGTTTCCTTTAGTGCAATTGGTAAGATGCCATAAAGCCCCCTGGTGTTTATTAATCTTGAGAAGCCTCTCTATGCTAATAATATTTAATACAGAAAGTATTCTTCAAACTTCAAACTCATTTCCCAATTTTAATTCATTCTTGTGCTAGCAGTACAAAATGTAACAATCTCTATGTGTTTAAAATAAAAGCTGTCTGACAGATGTTTTTACAATCTTGATGTTTATCTACAGTAAATAATTTTGAATGTCCAATTTTTACATCTTTTACAATTTTTCTAATCTTCGTAATTAGGTATTATCTATATTATCTACAAAATGGTTTTCTCACTACACCAGTATAGACCTGTACTGTAAATCATATACACTACATACAGTATAATCGTATAAATTAATACATAATATAAATAAGAGCCATGATATATTACAGATACCCACAGTACTGCGTTAATTACATTACTGCTATTTGAGCATTTACCAGCTATTAATATAAATACACATTGCATTTCCTTGCATGCCTGATGCCTGATGTTTTGATAATTAATTATTTAATGACCTTTATCAAGCTTCATCCGAAAATGTGAAAACATGTCATACATTTTTGATTCATTACTATGCCTTCTTGTTCAGTGAACTCTATCTCTAAGTTTAAATTTAAACAAGTTATTTTCTAAAACCATATTGATTGTCTCTTAAAATTTTATTGCCATCCAGATGTTGCCTTTGTGAAGTTTGTAAATCGGTCCAATTAAGTTGATAATATGTCATGAACACTTTGCTGTAGATGAGCACTTCAATCTAGGACCAGGGACATAAACAAATGTTGCAGATTAGCATTTGAAGGAGGCATCTTTTAAGTTCTTCACAGCAGAGTGGGCTGGAAAGTGGAATGTCTCTACAGCTACTGAACACCATGAGAACTACTGTACCTGTAAACAACAGATTGTTTGATTCTGTGACTTCGATTTCAGATTGTTGTACTCTCTAGAAGAGTGGATTCCAGCCTCAAGAAAGATTATTGGGGTTATGGTGAAAATTGCTGTTTGCTGTTTGCCTCCCCAATTCAACCAAGGCTCATCAGTCTTTGTTCTATAGTGCACTTCATACTGCAGATACAAAAATACTACAATTATAGACTGGAGAAAAAATAATCTATCAGTTGTTTAGCAAACTCTAGTAAGGTGTAAACAACACGGTATATTTATTTTTTGCAAAGGAACAAGTAATAGGTTTATTCCATGCTGAAAAAAAGAAGAAAGAGAACACAACGTTTCGGCCGTGGAGCCTTCTTCAGGTGTCAATAATCTTTATTTTTTGCTTCAGTAAATGTTATAAAGTAATTGTAAACTTTAATTGGGAGAAGCACTAATCTAAATCACTAATCACTAATCTAAATGGATACCTTTCCCATGACACATCTGATGGAAGACATAAAATAACAACAAATTGGCACCCATACAGTAAATTATTGCTTATTTTCCAAATCAAACTGCTCCTAATTTTTGGAACATAACTATGAAAATACAAGGATGTCAATTAAGATGGAAATAACATAGGTCTATAAATAGATGAGAATATAAATAAAGTATTATTTTTTATTTTCAAGATCATACTAAAGTTTTTCTTTAAACATGATAGGGATGGATGGCACAGTGGTTAGCAGGCCCTCCTAGAGCTCAGATGAAGCCCGGGCCATTTCACATTGTGAGGCCCCCACATTGGGTAAAAATATATTTGAATGTAAAGAATGGCATGATGTGAAGATTAAGGTGGGCATTTTGAATGGTAGATTCAGCACTGAAAGGGGGAAGTTTTTTCACAGCTGTGGACTTTAGTGGAGAATCGCAGTATATGGGAAAAGTTCCACGTCCAACTCAAGTCGAGAAACACAACCAAAGGGTTAAAGTGGAGGACCACGCACCCTCGGCTGAGGTGAGGCCCGGGGCCGAATGGCCCTGTTGACCCTCCCTCTCATAGGGTCTGTGGACAGCATTGCTATTACACAGAATTGGGGCCCTGGAATACCTCCCTGTATTTGCGTGGGTTTCCTCTCCCAGTTCAAAGACACATTAGTAGACTAACTGGCTTCTGTGAAAATTGGCCCTGATGTACAGTAAGTGCGTGCATGTTTGTGTCTGTATGTTCACTGCTATATGTGTGCATCCTGACTTGTACCTATTGCTTGGTGGGTTAGACTCAAAATCAGGAACAATTTTTTTCTTGGTCAAAATGGTTTATAACCAGTTGATCTTTCACATTGCAGAAAGTGATGGAAAATAAGAACAATAAACAATGTTATACAGTAACAACAATTTATTTTTATATAGCGCCTTTCACAACAAGGTTGCCCCAAGGTGCTTAACAATACAATTGACAATACAGAACAGAAGACCAGAAGACAACGGAGGAGAGGAAAAAAAAAAACTCTAGGGGTCTAAAGTCAATCCCTTTGGGCATGCTAACATTATATAATTAAAAAAAAGGAAATGATGAGGGTATTAATCCATCCATGCATCATCTCTTCTGTGAGTTAGTACTCCATGCAGATCTCTGTAGACCAGTAAATTCCTCCTAATCGATAGCTATATCCACGATGTCCCTCTTGGATCCATGGCAGTGATGGAGCATCCAACTCAGGTGGTACCCAGCCCGGGCGCCATCCGGACATGTAGGGAGGAGAATAGGATAGTTTGGTCAGAACAGATGTATCTACCTGGTGGGCCAACATAGAGACACAGCCAACATAGAGACACACTATGGGTATGCTGTAGCTTTAAATAGAAATGCATAGATAAAGCAACAAATAAGAAGACATATTTGGCCAGATAATTAGCTCACCCTCAAGAAGGATAGAGTGTCTTCATTTGAGTTTTAATTTCTTGCTTTGCTCTGGAAAAAACATTATCTGCCTGGGGAATGAGGAAAAAAATTCATAATGACAAGGAAACACAAGATCTTATATAAAGAAATTGGAGCTGTCTCTTGGGGGAGGAATTGCAATATTTTCTACGAGCGTGCATGCAAGAGAGGGAGTGTGTTTTGTATTAATTATTTAAAATGATCAATGCACACAGGTGTCAAGTTCAAGATGGAAAAAGAAAATCCAATTTAATAAAAATGAGTAAGCTTTTTGCAATTGGCTGTCAACATTGAAACTGTTTTCTTTTTAGTATTAGTATTTGTTGTGCATGTTTTTCTACAAAAAAAAAACTGTGAACCTCTAATTAATCTTTATCCACTTCATTTACATTCTTTTCTCCCTTCTTCATGAAAGTGAATGGCAAATACCTAATCAAAAGTCTTCTGAAATTATCCAATACTAAAACCTTTAGAAGTGTGCAATTTAAATATATAGTGATTTGCTTTAAGGAGTTAAAGTTATGGGAATTTATTTTTTATTATGAAAAATCTTGCATTATGAAGTTTTTGAGAAACACATTGTATTTGAAAACTGACAAAATTGATATGTATGTGTATCAGTTGTTATACTGCAGGATTGAAATGCTTTTTATACTAGCTCTGTGATGGGAAATCAGCAGCACCTGTAAACTCTGCTGGGTGGACTGATAAACATTGACACAGTGCTTGTGATAATTGAGAAACAGCTTGCCTTGTATCGTATTAAACAGAGTTTTTAAAATGGGAAACAGAAGTAGCAAGAAACAGGGTTAAAGGGTCATTAAAAATAAACACCAACAAACACTGGAAATGTGCAATACTATTTATAAGATGTCAGTGATATAAATTTGTAACTAAATCACTGTTACAACTATTGCTATGACACATTTTCCACTTCTGCTTAACCACATGACTTAGTTTGATCGTTTCTATGATAACACAACAAAGCCCTTATTACTATTTCAAAATCTCCTTCTGAATTCATAAACAAAACCTTAGGTACAGTTTTGATTAATCCAATAGTCATTCAATTGCTAAGGTTGTTCCAGAATTTGGAGGAGGCATTTGGAGAAAATGTGTGCACAGATCTTTCATTTTGTTTCCCCAGTGTTTTCTTGTAATGACATGACCCAGTCAAAATAGATCTGTGACATCATCAAATGGATATCACACAGAGAGTGCCGTATATGTAATACTGATACAATGACACTACCAAGGCAGCCTGCTTCGTATGGTTGCTATTCATGCTTATACAAGGCACTAACTGAATCCTAGTAATGGCTCTGACTGCAGCTGCCTCATGCATTGAACAAACGGATTTGGCAGTTGACCTGTGGGCCATATTTTTGACACTCTTGTTCCATTATTTGCAAACCTTTGTTATAGTACCCCAGCATGTTGTGTTTAGACTTCTTCAAACTGAGAGCAGACAGGACTTTAACTTGCAACACTTCTTAGTTGCTTCCTTGTAAAAGTATTACTGTGTGTGAGTTTGTGTATTGAATGAGGAGATACTTCTAATTCTGTACACCACCTTGGTTCTAAAGGTCAGTTTGTCTGTACAGATAGACAACAGTCTATACAGACAATAATTGGTGCATTACAAAAAACTTTGTTTATAGATGACTTCTTGGTTCACTTTAAAGTTATCATATGGTTAGTGAGTGGATAACAGTTTTCACTTCTCAGGATAGGTTGTTACATTCTCTAGGCAGAATATTAGGACTATCAAACAATGTGGGTCTCTGAAGTAAGCAAGAACAGCTTGAACTTGGCTTGTGTTCAATCTTATTCCACTCTGCTTTTAGGACCACCTTCAGCATAAGGATTTGTAGAACTGAACTACACATTCTACTTCAAGCATGTTGCGAAAGATTTAATGCTCAGACAAATCTGGAACATTTGATGCAAACCAAATGTAGCTCATTACTCAGTCAACATCACTCCTACTATCTGTTAAACACGATGGTAGAAGCTATATTTTACTGATCAAGACAATGACCCAAAGTACAATGGCAAAACCATGCTGGGCTATCTTAAAAATAAGAAAGCCAGGAGACTCAAGCCGTAGTATCAATAGTGCCAAAGCCAAGCCGTAATCCAGAATCAAGGTCCAAAAGTAAACTAAGTAAACTCCAAGGTCCTAGCAATCACAGAATTTAAACCAGAAACGCAAGGCAAGAGGTTACAGTACTGAGCGAAGTAGTACGAGTAAACTGTGGTTTAAGTATATTATGGGGTTGGGGGTGTGGTAGTGAGTAAGGGGTCTGATTAGATGATCTTCAATTGCAAGATCTACGCCTTCCATGATAAATTGAACAACAGGGCTTGTTGCGAGAGGAAGCCTGAACCATAACATGAGAGAGTTTGAAATCAGTAAGAACAGCACAAAGCTGGTATGAAAAGTTGGTAGAGACTTACTCAGAATGTCCTGCAGCTGTCACTGCTGCCAAAGGAGCATCCAACAGATATTAAGTTCACAAGTCTAAATACATATGCAATCAATAAATCTCAGGTATCATTCTGGTCAGGGAAACTGATGAAAGTCTGTCTCATGTTCCTTAAGCCAGCCATGTACAGCGTGCTCTGACAGAATCTATTACTGTTTGGGTTTGTTAATATTTTGGCTAGAGAGTGTTCAGCTGTGTTGACTTTTTCTCAGACATGCTAATTTTATTATAATTTTGAATGTAGACAGATTAAGGTCTGTACTTTCCTAATAGCTTTACAATCTATGTCTGGCCAAATATTGGTGTATAATTAACGAGAATTATCCATTCAGTTAGTGTTGTTGTTATACATCTGATGTAGGAAAATAAAACGAACCTCTTAATTGATAAAACACTGGAGTAATTTTCTTTAAATATATTTTTGTGTCTAAAAAAAACAGGTGCAAACCATTTATAGCTCCCAAACAACCCACACTGGCTCTGCACACAACCTCATCCTTGTCCTTTATCTTAGTGCAATTTTATCCTTAAGCACAGTAAGAGTAGGCCATTAGATCCATTATGTTTGGTTGATTGCAAATAAGTAATTGGTTTTAGGTTCTAATATGGATGTTTCTTGAAACATCTTGAACAAGACTAACAAGATTTAATTCACTTAGACTGAATGAATTTCCTTTCAAATGAGGGACTAGTCTGGTTATTCTCATTACTGTTGCTGTTTCTAAGGCCGCAAATACTTTTAATCACAATAAAAAAATATCAAATCAATTGAGACTTAAATATTGACAAAAAGAACTCTAGTCACTTTCTGGCTGACAGCTCAGCTGTTTACTTACTTCCTTTTCTAATGGAAAACAAATCACTAAAGCTGTGATTTGTTGCTTTTCTCAGAGCACATATCTGGGCCCTGTCACAATCTCTCATCTGAGCAAGGGCTCATTGTGAATCAACTGGAATAATACATTGCAATTCTTTTTAAGTTTGTTTATATTTTAGTTTGAATAATTTTTAATTATTAAGCATTATATATACAGTATACAAATTGCAATTCTAAATTCATTTTAGCACAATTGTACTGAATCTTTCAGCAAAACTTTAGAGTAGGAGACACTTGTAAGACACGTACATTCTTCATATGTAAAGTATGAATAAAACTCTTAAAGGGGATCTGTAGTCCCAATTTCTCAAACCAGTTATTAAATCTTGGTAATGTAGAAACCAAGAAATTCGAGCCTGAAGTGTTCGTTCGTCCAGTCAAGCTTTATTGTATGCAATAAAGCTTGACTGGACACACCTGAAGAAGGCTCCACGGCCGAAACGTTGTGTTCTCTTTCTTCTATTACTTGTTCCTTTGCAGCCTACGCATGATGACACAGCTACCCACCTGAACTACTACCTTTATTGTATGCATACAAGGAACCACAATAAGGACCATAATAGTTATAGTACCTATTGTAGCTCAAAGGGGATATGGTCCTACAGAACTAATATATACGTTTCCTGCTGGTCTCACTGTGGGTGAGAGCGGGAGTTAAAGAGAATTGTGATGTGACAGCGAACCCTTAATGCTCACTAGTCACTGTAAGCAAATGAGGAACAAGGTCTTCTAACAACCTTGTTTCTTTTTTGTGTATCTCAGTTTACATTTATATTTTAAACTCACTGTTTATTACTGATATTAATCAAAAGTCAAAAGAATATTACTCACTTACGAACATTTAGCTGTTCAGAACATAGTGGTCACACAAAAGAGAGGATCGGATCAGCAGAAATTCAATCTGCTTTCCTTTTCAAGGGTTATTCAGCTAGCCAAGAGATGGGTAATAAACATGGGCACTGATGTTGGTCCCATCGACAAGTTTCTGCAAGTTGTATGAGCGAATAAGAACAGGTTGTGCAGCAGACATTTCACTCCAGAAATGTTCCAACACAATCTGCATGCAGAGTTAACAAGTAAGTAGTGTTTGTCAGCAAAACCGTCTCAAAGTAGATATGTTAAATTTAATTCAATTGTACTCAATCAAATCAGACAACGGCATTGGGCTGTGCCACAGCAAGCCCTCCAAAAACAGAAATGCAGCTGAATTTTTTTTCTTCTAGGTGTTATTTACCATAAAATAACCACCAATGTAAAAGAGCACTTTTGCAAAACCTGAAAATGAATGAGTGTATTTATGCTGGCTTATAACTTTTTTGCCATGCTTAGATTAAGTATCTAAAAAACATGCCCCCTTGTATATGTTGGTTTAATGAAAATATTTAAAATTAATATTGTAGCAAAATTCACTTTTTCTGAAGCGTGTTTACAATATAATAGGGCCTCTTCTACATCACCGAACGTTTTGTTGCCTTGTTCTGAATTGCAAACAATGATGGCAATATTGCACTACGCATTCTTTGAAACTTTGTCTGTTTTGTGATGTGAAATGGAGGTTGTACACGTTACCGTATTACTGTACTTTTTAGTTTCAGTGTGGTTTGAAATGCATTGATCATTGTCAATTAATTATAACCCTGAAATGCAAAAATAGTGTTGCAGATCCCCCTTAAGTTGTACAATCACTGTATAAAAGTGGGATAGGTACTTTAATATATTTAATAATTCATAGGTAATATATATCCTACTGTATGTTTTTTGGCATGTACAGTATTAAGCATTAGTCAATACCTAATAGGTATTACTAGTAAGCAGTCCAGTTTACTAGTTATCAGTCAAGAAGCTGTGTTTTACTGGTAAAGTAGAAATGCGCAAACCTTTGATCTTTGACATTTTCTTCTTTGCCTCAGACATGGAGGTGTCACAGAGAATTGCTATCCTCTCAGATACTACTACTCAATAGGTAGGTAGAAGCCATTTGTATGTTTCAGATTAAAGGTTATGACTTTTTCTTTACAACGTATTCCCTGCTATGGACTTTACATCCTAAGTCTCTGCTCTGTCCTTAAAAAGGAATAGACCACCTTGGTCTGAGTCTTGATTTTGAATATTGAAATATTTCACATAATCAAAAATACATATGAGTTGCTTGGTGGAGTAGTGGTTAGTTTTGCTAACTCCCAGTGCTGGGGTCCAAGGTTCAATTCCAGACCTGGGGTTTCCTCTGTGTGCTGTTTGTAGATTTTCCCTCTGCTCTGATGGATTTCCTCTGGGTGCTCTAGTTTCCTTCCACATTCCAAAACCCTACTAGTAGGTTAATTGGTTTTGAAATTGGCCCTGTTGTGTGTGTGTCTGAAATGGACTGACATCCTATTTAGGGTACCCCACTTGTACCTGTTGCTTGCCAGGATAGTCTCTGGTTCCCCTGTGACCCTAAACTGGATGAAATGGATAGATAAAATACATATTTCAATGTATGTGAAGCTTTTTAACTGTGCCTAACATATGGGCATATTTAATAACCACAGCACACTTTAAATACTGTACATTTACTCTGGATGTAAACAACATTTCACATATCATTTAAGATAGCCGAGACTAAAAGAGTTTTAATAGTATGAAACAAAGGAAAATTAATAACCTAATTCCAACTATAATATACACCAAATTATAAATGTCTGGCTAATGTTTAGTGCCGGGGGATGGATTACTTAAACATTCTATGCAATATTACAGTTGTGTACATATAGTAGTAGTGTTGCTACTGTGATTGGAAAACCTAAACTAATACTGATATTTCCAATGATAATAACAAGGGGGATGTAGCAGTATCTTTTTATATTTGATAAATTACACTACTTGGCTCTTTCACTTAAGCTCAAGGGGACAAGGTTGTTCAGACCTCATTGTTTCTCTCCTTCAGGTTTCAAAGCCCTTGTGGCTGAAGGTTTCAGCTGGACTGCTGTGACAGGACAGATGCTGTGAGGCAAAATCTGTAATTAGCTCCCAAATTCCTGTTCTGCAGAGAAAAATTGCAAAACACAGGGAGGCCATCTTGAGTGCAGCTGTTCCCTAGCAACAGAGAAGGCCAAGGTCTGAGGTAGGCCGAACAGCTGGGGTTTAAAAATTCCTCACATACAGAACATTCCAGTATCATGATTGATTTTGTTTTTTTCAAGTTTGTTTTTGAGCAACAGTGTTATTTTAATGTTAAAAAAGAGTTTAGTTTCAAATAATTGTTAAGAAACCTTAAGTTAACTATAAGGTTATAAGGCTTCATATAATGTCATGTAGATTATACTGCCTTGTTAAATATTTTTAATAGTAGCCATTATAAATAATTTGTATTAATGGAATCTTTAATGAAGTAGTCAGGACTTCAGTTTAACGTTTCCTCTAAAGGATCACACCTAAAAGAGCACAGTGTCCCAGTCACCTACTGGAACTGTGGTTTAGAAATACTGGTCCAGAGAGAAGAGGGCAACCTACCGGTCCACAAACACCAATACTCAGAACAACAACCTCGCTTTCCTTATAGGTCCCTTATCCTAGAAATGATCAGATCCTGACAAGGTTATAATGATGCAAAAAGACATTATGAATAAAGACATTTTTTCCTCTATGTGTCAGGCTACATCTTCCTTGCCATCTATCTTACATGTGAAGTGAAAGAAGTGTCAAGTCGAGTGAAACAAATTATTTTGCATGACACTTCAATGGAATATTTCACTATTTTGAAGATTTTACTTAGTGTATGTGGATCAATAAATTGTGCAATGATATACAGAAAAGATGACTTAGTCCTAAGTCCTATTTTCTATAAAAATAAAAACACACATACTACTTCTCCATTAGCGTGGATTTATGGCTCCAGCTGAATGATTCTTTAGATATATTTGTATATTTTTTAGCTACAATTAATTAAAACTTAAACTTATTTACATTTTCAAAGAAAAATCAGGTTTTCAAATTTTCATGTTTCATGTTCTGATTTGGAGTTTGGAGTACAATTGAGCATTGGAGACAGGTACAAATACAGACCACATGAGCTAAAATGGCTTCACTACAAGACAGAAACATTTCTCAAATATTAAAAGTATGTTAGTCCTTTCTTCTGTTTAATGTCATGCCCTCTGGGCCATACCCTTCAGCTCCTCAGCTAGTTAGGTATCACTTAAATAATTGTTCCATTACTCTGCACAACCAAAAGCCACTTATCATGCTTCATTTACACGTTCTTCCTTACAGAATTAAAACGTTGTAGCAGGGGCTCAAAAATGAAAGCTGGACCTGAATGCATAAAGGATGCTTTCTATGTTTAAAAAAAAACCTGAATGATATCTTTTAATGGTGAGCTGTATAGTAGATGTGTCCAGTACCAAGTGTTCAGTAATGCTGTTGAAACCTGTTATTTGGAATCCTACGAAAAAAACAACTATATGCCATAATTTAACAAGATCCTGTAAACAAATAAACAAGATGACTGCCTTTTATTTGAAACCCTTCATATTGCACTAATCTGAAGACATCTGTTCCTTTAACCTTTAACTCTTTGGAGCCAATGTGACATAGTGTTCTTGCTCTGTGTCTCTGATCACTTCTGCTTCCTTTACTGTCTGCCATTTCCATTTCTTTACTGCCAAACACTATCAGAAAGCTGCTTATTCCTGGTATAGCCCACGGAGTCTATCCCAGCAGTACAAGGCACAAGTATCATACTGTATAAGTAAGAGTTGTAAATTAACCACCATGTCTTTTGGAGGTGAGAAAAAATGGATCACCCAGAAAAAAAAAAAGATTTGGAGAACATCCAAAGTCCTCATAGAAGGTGTCCAGGCTACAATTCAGGAGCTCTGAGGCAGCAGCAACAGCCACCTGCTCACTGTGCCACCCCATTGCATGCAAACTGTTTTTAGTTACCTGCTCTACATATCTTCTAGAAGGTTTGTAATAATACTTGATCTTTAAAATGATTGAATTCAGCCCTTTATAAATGATAGTTTTAACACACTATGTGCAGTTTTGTAGTTACTTACAGTACATACTTTAAAATATACTGATGGAAAAATGAAACGCAACATTTTCTGGAATGAGAGTACTATAGTTAAAGCTGATGTACTAAAAAGTTTGGGAATCTTTAATAAGGCTGTGAACTAAAAAATAAGTCAGAAATCTGAAATTCACAAACTTTCACAAAAAGTTGTCAAAATATGTTTTAAGCCCTCTGACCAGCAATACAGCTTGTGCAGTGAGGCATTGCAACTTACCATTCACACAAAAGCTTGTTAGGTGCACTTTTACCCAATGAGGTCTAGATGGAACAATGCCTGATCAGGTCACCTTTAAAAAGGCCTTAATTCAAAGCTTAGGTCACTGCAAGAAAAGGCCACACTTAGTCAGTTTGCTGTGCATTCCATAATGCCTCAAATGTCACCAGAAGTAAAGGAGAGGGCCATTGGCATGCTGCAGGCAGGCATGTCATTTGCCAGCGTTGCCAGACACTATGGAGTAAGCCGCTCCACTGTGTCCCGACAGAGAAGGTTACAGCAGACCGGCAGGACAGATGACCATCCAAGATCCGGTCGCCCTCGAGTGACCACACCAGAGCAGGACTGACACATCAGACTGGTCCATCTGATAGATCATTTCAGATCTGCAACAGTACTGCTGCTGAAGCTGCTGGCAGACACAATGCCCGCATCAGTGACAGGACAGCGAGGCTTCATGCTGCTGGCCTTAAAGCAAGGGGAACCTGTCAGAGGCCCTCTGCTCACACCTCCTAGATGCCACATACGACTGGTTTGGGCCAGACAGAGGCTGCGATGGACTCATCAGCAGTGGCATCAGGTCCTCTTCACAGATGAGTCACTCTTCAGCCTGTTCCATGCAGACGGGAGGGCCAGAGTGTGGAGGAGGAGGTGATGCGTTTCTTTTTTCCATCAGTATATATTAACTAAACTTTATTCAATTCTACTTAATTCTTGTATTGTGTTCTCAATTTTTATTTTTGGAGCCCAATTGAAAAATCATTCTGATGTGATTTTATGGTTATATGGTAAACATTTTATGGTTATATGGTGATTGCATGAATGGTTATAAACCATTTTTTTTTGTCTATACAAATCTATATTCTGTAAAGACCCCTTTCATCTTCCTGAAATCCTGAATTTTTTTTTTGTTGTGCGGGCTGAGATGATAACTTGATAAAACATTAAACATTAGAGTATATCTTCCAGACAAGGGCACCCAGAAAAATGTTTCTGGTCAGACTATTTTAAATTACACTGATTTTGAATCAATAGCTTAAAAAATGTTCAAAGTCTGCATGCAATCCAGGAGGTTGTATGTGCACAGTTGTGTCTTGGTTCAGTGCAGTGTGGAAGACTAGTGATTTTGTTGTTCTAAGCATTAAAACTGACAACAAGTCACAGTCTACCTCAGGGCATTGTGACATCATCATCACCTCTGCAGTCTTACTCCTTGGGACCCCTTTATTACTTGGCAAAGCTGTATTTTCCATCTTAAAAATAAAAAGCCAACAAGATGAAGTTGCTTAGATTTTACTTTTAGCAATCCTTTGAAGCAGTAAGCCTGCTTTTGTGTAAATTATTTATTTATCATTTATGTGACAATCTGTTAAATAAATAATAGGACTACACCAGTTTAGTTATACCGTGCCAGTGACTCAGTGCCATTGCCAGAACATACGAAGAAATGCTGACAACAAAACAAACAAACAAAAGAAACATGTCTAAAATGTAAACACACTGTACACATAAAACAAGTTTTAAAGGATTTGATCATCTGGAAAACAAATATTCTATAATATTCGGACATACAGGTGCAGCCATTCAAAGTGCGCGTTACAGACACGTACCGCAGGTGGCGTCGCGCATTGTGACGCAAGATGACGCGCGGTACCGCAGTACGTGATTGGTTGACCGGCAGGGGCACTCGTGGTCCGTTGGTCTGTTGTAGAAAGACTTACAGTAAACGTCTTTGCTGTGCCCGTTGTAGATATTGAATTTTACCACTGAAGGGAAATCTTAGTAGCTGAGCATAAAAAGAATAGGAGCGTACTGTAACGTGTGTGAAGGCCATAAACGATATTAATTTTGGAACATAAACATACAGTACTGTATAAGGCTGGTCTTGGTACTTTAAAGAAAAAATACACACCAGTATTCCATTTCTCCCTTAACATTTTAAGCATCGAAGTCTTTAACTAAAGAGATACCGGAGTCAACAAGCATACTTTTAGAATTTGATTAATAGGGAATATAATATGGAATCGCGTATCTAAAGAATTTAATAACGATATGATTATATTCGTGTACTGCGACAGGGCTGTGTAGGGCTGTTTCGCCTCCCTCTTCATGCGACTTCCCCTGTAGCCTACTGGTCTACGTGCCCGCTTACCAACTCACGGGTTGTGTGTTTAATTCCAGCTGCTGCTGGACTTTTCTTTTAACAAACATTTCTTCGAAAAAATAGAATAGCGATATTATGGACAAACAATTGACTTTTATATTTCAAAATATCACAACATGATCGATTCTAAGTCATTTTTGATAACAATGAATAGTCACCTTCTTCCCTTCTGACAACGGTCCCTGCTTCTGCTTCCTGCTTCTATTGTGTGTGTGTGTAATAGAGTAAATGTTTATAGAGAAATGGAGGCTGGACAGTATGCGATACAATATAAACATTTATATTGATTTAAATCGTGTTTTGATTTAAATCGCAAACGCGTGTTTAATTATATGTGTTTTTTTAATCATAATCAGGCTAATGCAACATAAATTGATACAGTATCTCTGTCTTATTTTTAGTAAATTTATATGTGCAAACGTTTTATGATATGTCGCTGTTGTGAATGTCTGTGGACATGTGCTGGCTGGACAGGAGGCTCCACTGTACACAGAGAGCCTAGAAGACAAAGATATCAATTTATTTTAGTCAAAAATTTATATATCACCTTTAAAAGTGGAATCTCAAAGCAAAGTAAATACCCAACACTGATTGAACCCATCTGCCATGCTAATAAAACACCTTGAATTGAATTGAATTGAATTGAGGGAAAGAGGGGGGGAAGGGTGCGCGGCAAATAAGATACACTCCACAGGCATCCACAACAGCAACATATGAAACATTTGCACATATAGTTAAGTTATTACTTGGTTTTCAAAGTCGGGAGACATTAGAGGCTTGCCACACCCGGACTGTTAAACCAACGCATTAGCACGTCAAAGCCCATTGAGGACCCGGGCGCAATAATTGTTTTGTCCCTTGATTTACTGATCTGCATTAATTATGGAAATCGAGTTCCTGCTCTGTGCAGACGACCTGGTCCCGCTGTCGCCCACAGAACAGAGGCTGCGCCAGAACCTGGCACTGCTGGAGCAGCACTGTCAGACCTGGGCGCCGACAGTCAATCTGGACAAGACCAGTTATGGTTTTCCAGAAAAAAAGCCAGACCTCAGGGAAACAGGTACAAATTCACACTTAACAACACATTAACACCTAACAACGGGAGCAGGGACGAATTAGGCCAGTACCCACTATTGTTAAACATACAGAAAAGGATATTAAAGTATTGAATATTAGTATTGGCTTTAGTATTAGCCATACAGAACATTAAAGGTCCCTTTTCCATTCAGCGGGTGCCTGAGCCGCTGTGTCCTATCTTCTGACAGTCGCCATTGTGAACAAACATTTCTTTGAAAAAATGAGACGTTTCCCTTGGTCAGAGATATAAATATATAATATATAAATAAATTAAATTTAACTAACATGTGAAATAGCGTGTGAAAAAGTGGTAGTTTAAGCTTTTCTGCTAATATAATATGGAATCGCGTATCTAAAGAATTTAATAACGATATGATTATATTCGAGTACTGCGACAGGGCTGTTTAGGACTGTTTCGCCTCTCTCTTCATGCGACTGTACCAGGAAGAGGATTTCTTTCTATTCGAAACGTGTATTTTAAAAGTTTAAGAAGTAAAAACCTTACAGTGTACACAGATTTCTAAACTGAACAGGATCGTTATCTTTGTCTTATGCATAATAATGTTCACCGCTCTGTCCAGCAAATTAATAATAAACTTTATTTTATATAGCGTTTTAAACGAATAAGTAATTAGGTTGCTCATAAACCTAATCACTTGCTTTTTCTTTTTATTTAGGCTCAGATTTCAACTATAGATCGTATTATTAATAAACATAATAGCAACCAACCAACAAAAACAACCATATAAACATAATACCAACCAAAAACATAGATAACGACCACAATACAAAATCAAATATATCAAACCATTATACTCTCGCAAATTCCTCCATTTATCATAATCCCGCCCCTTATGCAAAACCAAACCCTCCTCCCATCCCAGTTTATCCTCTTTATCATAAACAAAATCCACCTCAATTTTCAACATAAAGCATTACTGCTTACTGGGTTTTTGAGGGGGGGGGGAGGTGTCTTTCGCTGGAAATCTCGCCTGCTTCTACTTTACGAGTACAACCCCCTCTCTGCAGGAGTGCTGGCTGTGACGAATTAAACCGGTTTCACAGGTATTTTCAAAGTAGGAAGTACAGTGTTAACTGGTAGCTGGGCTCCTCAATTAAATCGCTTTAACATGCTAATGCGTTGGTGTAACAGTCCGGGCGTGGCAAGCTTCTAATGTCAACTCGACTCGATTGGAAGACAATGAACGTATTTTAGCCCTAAATGAATTAATAGCAAACATGGTTTACATAAAATACATTTTTCCAAGAAAGTTTATAATAATGCGATCTATAGTTGAAATCTGAGCCTAAATATAAAGGAAAAGCATTTTCAGAGAGCAATCACGCTGTGTTTATGTAGAAAAAGCGATTAGGTTTATGAGCAATCTAATTACCTATTCGCCTAAAACGCTATATAAAATAAAGTTTATTTAGAGATGAATGATCAGTGTCGCAGTTTAAATAATTTTCGTAGGAGGGCTTGGACAGATTCCAAGTGCATTTTTGCAATTTACGTTGTAATACAGTTTAGAATACAGTTAGTCTAAGCTTTATCAGCTTTATTTATGGGTTGCAATTTAGAAAAAGTCAAAAACCGCACTCAAAATGCAATTTAGAGCTTTCTGGCAAGGGGAGACACCCAAATTATAATGTAACATGCCACTGTTTGTGCATGAACAAAGTTATACTGCAATTTTCCTTAGATACGCGATTAAAAAAAATAAATTTTTTGAATCCCCGGCGGAACACACTCCATAAGAATCAACGCTTTTATACAGTATATCGCCTTTAAACACATATATTTAAACACGCGTTTACGATTTAAATCAAAACGCGATTCAAATCAATATAAATGTTTATTTTGTAACTCATAGGTGACTATTCATTGTTATTAAAAAGACTTAAATTCAATCATGTTGTGATATTTAGAAATATAAATTTGTTTGGTGCGAGTGAGGTTTTATTTAATCTCTGACCAAGGGAAACGTTTCATTTTTTCAAAGAAATGTTTGTTAAAAAATAAAGTCATACTGTACAGTAGTTCCATGGGATTCAATCACAGACCATGTGACATGGGAGTCAGGAAACTAACACACAGCGCCACCAGATTTGATAACGCTATAAAAACGCTATAAAATAATGTGACTAGGCACAGAACAAGTTTACAGCACAGTACAATAATAAATGCTGACCATGACTTTAGAAGCATAAATTACCTTACACTCAATTTAAACACAAGCTGTCTTTAGCCCTCTAAGCTGGTTCATACAGAAATGTAGAGATCCAGGCTCAGAACACACAGCTTCATTAGCGAATACATATGCAGGACAACTAGAGAAGACGTTTTACAGAGGATGGATTTTTAGAAACATCCCATCAGTGACATCACTGAAGTCAACTCCTACTGTAGGTAACTGTCGTGTGGATAGTTTCACAAGAATCAGACAAAGGTTTAAGCATCGCTTGTTCTAGATAAAACTGCAAAAAAAAACAACAACCCATAATATACTTCTTTGCGGTTCTGTTTGCCCAAATCATATATTCACAACGTGAAATTAGAAAATAATATTACGTAACCAAAATCCGCAATATGGAAACAGAACCTGTGTAATTGTTGACAGATGATGTTCTCGTAACATTTTTACAAGACAAACTACAACATTTAAAAAATGACTTGTATGTACTTGATATCTCTAATCAATCCACGGCGATATAGTTAAAGCAGTCCCCGCACAAAACGAAACTAAAACGCCCTGGGCATACCGTTTCGCGCTTCTTATCAGTTGCTCAAAAGTAATTTGACCGTATGAAATGCATAATATAAACCTAGAAACATATACAGTACGTGAGCAGTACTTACGTAGTATCGGTGTCAAGACATACCTCTCAAATACTGTAAATCAAGTTAAAAATATCTCAAGACCGATTCTGGTCATAATGAAACCATGTTTCGTGTATGTTTTCTTTAAAGTACCGAGACCAGCCATATACTGTATGTTTATGTTCCAAAATTAATATCGTTTATGGCCTTCACACGCGTTGCAGTATGCTCCTATTCTTTTTATGCTCAGGCACTAAGATTTCCCTTCAGTGGTAAAATTCCATATAAATATTCAATGCTTAAACAGGCACAGTTAAGACATTAAATATACATATACATACTGTATACAGTACAGTTTGCATACGGTAATATGTTTATGTTCCCAAATCAATCTCTTTTATGAGCATGTGTAAGGCATGGTGAATCGATTCTCAAAAATTACTGTACTTTGCATGATTGGAAAAAAATGCGTGATTGCGAAATGCTGTGGTGTTACTTTTACAAAGACGGTCAATGAAAAAAAGAATGTGGACCAGGGCAATACTTTGAGTTTACAGCTTGTCCAAGGTCATTTATTATTAATACTATTAGTAATATCTTCGTTAAAGACTTTGATGGCTACAGCTCAAACATGAGAGGTTGAGCTTTATTAGCTCCACCTTGCGGAAATTCCGGATACTATTATTTTGCTAGCGGTATTTACCGGTAACTTGCGGTAGACTGCGTACAGCGTACCGGAAAATAATGCGGTATCGCCCGCGCATTTTGAATGGCTGCATCTGTATTATACTTTATCTCCAAGTCTTCCAGATGGACAACAAACTTGAATTCTACAGTCATAAAATCCTCTTTTGAAAATGTTTCTCAAAGAGTCATCAACAGTCCAGAAAGAGGTAAGCAAAAGGAGAAAGAGAAGAAAAAGGAGAAAACAGTGAAAGAAAGAGACAGAGAAAGGAGAATTAGTGTATCTCAGACTCAAGGACCTTGTCTGAGTCAACCATAAAGACCAGATTCTAGTTTGCTTGCTGTCTGTTTATTTTAAGAACTTTTGATGGGGAATTCCCAGGCAAAAGACATTGTCTTCGCATTAGTGATGCATTTTTAGAATAGGGATATAGGGTCCCAATCGCTTTGGAGATTCTGGATTTATAAGGAGAGAGATTTAGCTCTGGTTTCTATTCTATTTTTTTAGGATGCAGATTTCTCTCTCCTGTGGGCCCATTTAGGTTTTATAGAGGATTTTTGAATACAGGGTTAGCATTCTGGGTTTTATTTCTGGTTGGTCAGGATATAGGCCTTGCAGATTCCTCGTTTGTAAATAGGGTAACTTTTATGTTATACAGTATGTTGTATTGTGTGTTGTTATTATTGTTAATAAATGTTAATCCCAATTTGTCTCTGATTTATTACTTTTTCATCAGAGCTGTGCCAGAGAAATAAGAGCTGTACCTTTAATTATAGGAATCGCTTGAGTACATTATTGGCATATCTTTACAGTTTGGGGGTTGTTATTATTGATCATCCTGCTCTTTTTCATTTTTTTATTTATTTTTCATTTTTTCACACTTAGAGCTGTCCAAGCAGACACTTAGTGTAAGGTAATGTAGATCATTCCAGGAAATAATTAACAGACAACAGAGATGATGAAATGTAATCTACATTATCAGCACTCACAGACATATAAAGACAATAAAGATGGGGAATGCAAAGCCTGTTTGCATTGCCTTGAAAGTAATAGGTGATTGAACCAAGAAAATAGTTTGGACATTAAGGTTCAGAAGAGCAGTGCTGCTTATCGGCCCATAGATACCACTTACAATTGCAGCTTGAGTATCCATAGATGTCTCTCAAACCAGTATTGACCTGGTCCTCCACTGCTTAGCTTTTAAGATCTGATGATATTAGGATCTGAGGTAGAAATGCTGCTGACACTAAAAGAAGATTCTGCTGGGTTGTGGTCTCCCTGAGTCCCAGGGGCCACTTGTTTTTAATCCATCTGGGCTTTCAGCTGCTAAAATGAATCTTTAGTGGAGACAATGTGATTATGTAAGCTATAAGAAAATGACATTTCCCCCACCCTACATAAAACAACCTCACACATTCCCCTATCCTCCTCTATAGTACTCCTTGACAAGTTTCTACTTAGTGTGAAAGATCCCTGCTTTTGGTAGTGTAGCTCAGGAGATCTCCGCTCCTATTAGAGGCATTAATGAGATATCCTGACTTAATTTTAATAGATTTTATTTTAAAAAATAAACATTCATAAATGTAAGTAAAATATTAATAATACAATCTGTTGCACCTTGTGAGAGTGTGGCTACAATCACCCCTCAACTATTGCTACTGTCTTCTGACTTCCACCCCCTTCACCCCAGACTACTATGCTCTCATGGAAACCCCAGTGCAGCAGCACTTCAAGCCCCTAGCTATCTAAATCTAATCTACATACTACAGGACCAAGGGATACCAGGAAATTTAATGCAGAACAACTTTTTAGATACTGTCAGGTCTAATTCTGTCATTGTGAGAGACATGGATTGGGGTCTTTATCGACCATGAGTACAAGATAGAAAAAATAATAATTTAGAATAATGTACAAACAAGAAAAGACCCATTTCTATAATTTAACCAACTGTGGAAACTCTCAAAATGCGCAGACTGTACACTCCAATAGCCAGGATACACACAATAGTGCTAGGAGCTTATTTCAAAACATACCATTTGTCAAGGATCAGATGCACTGAAATATAATTACTGTACATTATTTTATGGTTAGGATTTTTGAAGGCAGATTCTCGATAATTCCAAATATTGGCTCAGGTAACGGTCCCATTTGTCACATTCAAGTCGCAATATTATCTCCTGCTATGGAATTATGTAAAGACAGCAATAAAGTGTCATGAACCATTGTAGTAGTTCAGGTGGGTAGCTGCGTCAGCATGCGTAGGATGCAAAGGAACAAGTAATAGGTTTATTCCATGCTGAAAAAAAGAAGAAAGAACTCAACGTTTCGGCCGTGGAGCCTTCTTCACACCTGAAGAAGGCTCTTTCTTCTTTTTTTCAGAGTGGAATAAACCTATTACTTATTCCTATGAACCATTGTATGCATTCACAACATCGCCCCGTAGAGGACATGATAGTTACACATTGTAGAACAGAAAAAGAGCAACTCATATTGATACTGCAAAACTCTGAATGACTAAAGACCATCACCTTGGAAAACATCCGTTAGGCTTTCCATTTGTTGCCCCATTAAAAATGAAAAAAATAATTGTCTTTTTGGAGTTTATTATGAAGGATAGGAGGCCATATTAATAATGTAATTGCATTATTATTATTGAGCTAAAATATATTATTTTTAATAGGTATTCCAGTATAAATCAAGTCTACATAGAAAAACTAAACTTTCTTCTCATGCCAAGATACAGTACAAAGGTGTCTGGATTTATCCACATGAACAATTCACAAAATAAAGAAATGGAAATACAAGTGATAGTTTGGCAAAGCCAGGTTTCTCATAGACCTTTCACGCTGTGCAGTGGAGAATTAAACATACTGTCATATTATTCCATCCATTTTATAACTGATGCTTCCATTTCAGGGTCGCAGAGGAGCCAGACCCTTTTTCTGCAAGCAGTGGGCACGATGCAGGGTACACTGTGGACAGGATGCCAGTCCATCGCAGGGCAGACACACTAACAGAAACACAGACATGCACAAACTCCCACACTTAGGGCCAATTATCTAAGAAGCCGATTAAACGACCAACATGTCTTTGGACTGTGGGAGGAAAGTGGAGCACCTAAAAGAAATGCATCTGAACTTGGGGAGAACATACAAGCTCCACACAGACAGCACCCCAGGACTTGATTTGAACTGGACCTGAAGAGTGACCCAGTTGCGTCCTCAGAGCCTGTGCCAAACTACTGTCGGGTGTATTCACAGACATTTTCAACATGTCCCTGGCCCAAGCTGTTGTCCTCACCTGCTTCAAAACAACACCATCATCCCAATACCTATGGAAACCACAATAACATGCCTTAATGATTACCATCCGGTGGCACTAAACCCTGTTATCATGAAGTGCTTGGAGAGGCTGGTCATGGGGCACATTAAGGACACCATTCCAGACACACTGAACGCGTTCCAATTCATACCAATTCGGGACAACAGCTCCGCAGATGACGCAATTGTCACGGACGTCCAAAGGGACAAACCGTGGAGAGCTGGAGAGCGGATAAGGACCCATATGCGTAGCAGCGGAACGGGAAAAAGGCCCGGGCTCATTAGTGCAAAGAGTTCAGGAGTGCCGTATAGAAACCTATGCCCTCAGGAAGCGGACGTGGGGCGACCTGGTCCTAGGCGGGTCTCAGGACATCCGAACGTCAATGCTGAGCCAGGGCAGAGTGCAAGACCCGGAAATATATAGCCCAAGGGAAAGAAAGGGACCGGAAGGACAGCAGACAGGAAACTAGGGACAGGACAGAGAAGGAGCGCCCTCTGGCTGCAGAGGGCGTGACAGTAATCTCCATTGCTATACACACTGCCCTAACCCATCTGGATAAAAAGAACACATAGGCAAGACTACTATTCATCGAATTCAGCTCAGCTTTTAACACCATCATTCCAGAGAAATTAGTCAAGAAACTCAGTGCACTGGGTCTTGACACCACCCTCTGCAACTGGATTCTGGACTTCCTGACAGGCAGACCCCAGGCTGTTAGGCTTAGAAACACACCTCCGGCACACGCCGGAGAAAAGGCCTGCCTTCGGAGAACCCGGAAAAGAGGCAAGCCTTGTGGCGTTTATCTTCCAATACTGAGCCCAGAACTGCAGAGACGCTAGGCTTTTAACCAAAAGGCAAACGAGACGTACCTGGAAATAATAGAAATGAATCATAACCGAAAGGGGTAGGAGCGCCCTCTAGAGGAGGGATGTGGAACGTAACATGAATAAAGGCTAAGATATCTCCCCAGATCCTCACTAACTTTTACAGATACACTACAGAAAGCATACTGACAGGTTGCATCACAGTGTGGTATGGCAACTGCAGTATTGCAAACTGCAAAGCCCTATAGCGGGTGGTGAAAACTGCCCAGTCCATCACTGGGGTTGCTCTCCCATCCATCCAGGACATTTATGACAGACAGTGCTTGAGGAAAGCTCTAAGCATCATCAAAGACCCCACACACCCCAGCTACAGACTGTTTGACCCTCTACCATCTGGAAAACCTATGATCTGAACCCTTGCAGTGCCTTCTCTCTTTTTCAAATTTTCTATCCTTTATTCCATTCTGTTGATGTATGATTTTGCACTACTGATGTTGTTTTGCACATTACCTGTTACCTGTTGCTGTTTTGCATATTGTTGTTGTTTTGCACATTGCCTGTTGTCTCTGTCTTTCTTTTCTTATACAATTGTATTGTTGTTGTTTTTTTGTACTACTTACCGTCTGAGAGCTAGCTAAATAGCATTTCATTATACCATATACCTGTGTATGAGTATAATGACAATAAACTTGAACCCAGGACCCCATTGCTGCAAGGCAGCATACTAACCTCTCAAATTATTTTACACATTAATTTTGACTTCTGAAACGCAATCTATCACAAGAGCCCAAGGTGAATAAAAATAAATCCTAAAACTAAAAAATATTAAGCAAAGAAGCTAATTTATTTTTTATTATGGAAACGGGAGCAAAAGAGAATTAGGGAAATTAGTCCACCTTTATCGGTGAGTTCCTGTCTATTTAGAAATGCTATTAAAGTTGTTTACTGTGATGACATGTAGTGTCATTTCAACTAACATATAACGATTTTTCATCTGTATAGAGAGATGTATGACGTGAAGCATTATTAACAGGATTAAAAGTAGTCGGATGAATATACAGAAGAATAGACTGTGCTAGAAACTCCAAATAAAGGGTGAAAGCAGACATTCCTGACATGCCTGTCAGCACCATTGCCTAAACATTTAATGCATAATATTATTAGCTAATCAAAAACCTTTTTAGTCCAAGGACAAAACTTAATAGGGGGAAACACTGTTGGTTGTCACATGCATCTTAAGGAGAGATCATAGATCAGACACCTGTTTAATACAGCTTGATTGTGGTGAAGTAATTGAGCTGTACAGAATATATATCTTTTTCAGTAATGGAAATGAGTATGCAGTATACTGTAGCATCCTTTCAAAAAGACCGTATGTATCATGTCAGGTAAAAGGCGACTTAACTGTGCAAAAAGTCAAATACAATTTAGGAGGGATGTTTTGAAGAGATTAAGTATTTATTAAGAGTTTTTATAAACAAAAAGATTATCTTGGTGACATGCCAGAACTCAAAACGATTATAGAAAGTTTAATTAGTATTAGTTAAATTTGGGATTGAATTAAATAACGAAGAACTCAATTGGAACACGCTTGAGCCACGTAGTCCAGTACTGGGTGATACGTCACACTCTGTAGGATTTTAATTGTGATGTAATGAATGTCTCCTAAGTCCTAAGTTCCAAGTCCCAACAAAGCAGAAATTCCAAACTAATCAAGCACCGTGTACGATATCTTTTCTTTTAACTAAGACGCATTGTTCATTCGTTATTATAAAACGTTACGACAAACTTATCTTCCAAGTTTTGCAAAGCCTCTTTGAGGTGATATATCGATTCGCATAAACAAAATTACAGTATGCGTATTATCATTGCGCAAATGAAAGTAGCCTACCTCCGCTACATGCTGTACAGTATGATAGGTACTATTGAACACAACATTTGCAGCAGCCACTCAGATATCATACTTAAAAAAGAAAAACAACGCTAGATAAAATGTCAGACAAGCTAGCTTGGGTAGTGCATATGGCTTCGTGTTGATGAAAGCGAAAATCGACAAAGGGGCTATAAATACTTCTGTTTTTCCCTCTTTAAAATCACCAGGCTTTTTATCTTACGGTTTGCGAGGAGAGCGGGGAGGAATGAAGGCGAGAGTGCAGGACTGCTGGAAGATGCTGTGCGCTCTGGGCCGCTGCTGCAGCCCGAGCGAGCGGCTGGTGCCTGAAGAAGACAGGTACAGGGTGAGAGTGTTTCGATGGTGTCTGTTTCTCACCGTATTCAGCTACACTCCTGTACGGACTCGTGATTACCTCTACATGGATTCAAAATAATGCGAGATCCACAGATATTTTTACAACAACACTGCTTCGTTGTTTGTAAAATGTCTAAATATACCCTGTTCCTTCTTTGCAAGATGTGTGTTACGTTGTAAACGCATTATAAAGATGGTCAATTAACCACAACTTCCTTCGTGTTGGTATCAGGAGGGCAACGTGATTTCTGTAGGGGATACAAATCATCGTAGATGCAAACAGGTTTCAGGATATTACTCGAAGCGGATACAACCGTGCGTTCACCCAACAGGTTATCAGTTACATTTATTTATGCATTTGACGCTTTATCAAGGGCGACCTACATACAGTATATAATCTTATTGGTTCACAATGGCAGAACAGTACAAAATATAGAACAGTTACATTGAACACTGCTGTCAACTTCGATACGTAAAACAGTTGCACGGTGACAAAAATACAGTACATTACACAGCACGTACACATTGAGAAGGATTTCATCGCATTTGAAATGCGAAGTGATCCACCCGTTTTCATTTTTTGTTTCATATTCATATTTCCCATTAGATTCTCACGTGTCGTGATTACGAAAATGTTATTATGCCAAGACGTATTTGCACTGGGAGGAGGTTCACAGAGAAAAAAACACACCCGGGCGACCCCTTTGGTATCATCTTTATTCTGACTCGTCTCTGTGAGTCATGCCACATGGCAAAATCTGACCCCCACGAGCTTCCTCCTGTGCTCACAGTTCTGTTTTTAAAGTACTCTCTCTCTCTTTGTGTAGTTTCATTGCTTTATTTTTTTTATAATTCGATGATGGCATTAAATGTGGGTTTACTTTATGTTAGCTATATTGCTGCAGTATTATTCTTTATCAGTAATGTTTGCTGTATCAAATTTGTTTTGATCTATGTATGGATCGATGTGAAATATAGTATACCAGTATGGTCTTTAACCTGATATTTTTGGTAGAAAATATTTCATTTTGAAATGCTGAGTAGCACCATAGTTGTAGGATTAAGTATTGCCCACAGTAGTAACCAGCGTTCTGTATTTCTAATTTTACATTTACCAAAACACCAAACGTCTAAAAGTAAAAGCAATCAATAGATACTGCTAAATATATTTATACACAGTAATAATAGTTTAGATGTACTTTTTTAATAAAGTGGTTAGTCATTATGTTTAGGATAACCATTAAAAAATAGCCACAATTTTACTATTTAAATGTCATAATTTTCTATACACATTAAAAGGTTTTTGACAGAAAATTGAAACAGTTCTGTGGTAACCTGTAGTTGCCCACAAGTAATTATCAAAGGGAAGATTTATTAAAAAATAAGTAAGTTTGCAAATTGTTAAATTTGCAATAAACAATAAATACATTTAACACTGTATTCTACAAAAGAAGTTGTTTGTATATTGAACAGTCATTAAACATAAAGACCAAGTGACCTCAAGGCTATTAAGCTCATAACCAGGGGCCATTAGAAGGGGTGTGTTCGAATTTCAGGTGGCCGCATCTTCCAGTTCTGAGAAACCGGCATTCTTTCTCTGCCTTTATTGTCAGAGCTGGTCTTTTCAACAGTTACAAGCTAATGGGAAAAACAGTGAAGAATATAGTAAAGGAAAGCACAGTGCAAACTTGTTGAAGTACAGCAAAGCATTCACCTGAATGGAGATAAAATACAGTCTGACAAGCAGAGAAAATTGCGTTATACTAAAGGTCAACATCAGAGAATGCTTCACAATCTCGGAGCAGAAGGGGTGAGTGGAGCACAACATGTTGTGTGACATAAAATGCCAAAATGTACAACAGTGACTGAGGAGAGTCATGTTTGTGTCTTTGCAGTACAGAAAACCACTCTGACCACAGCATGCCAGTGGTGACGCCACGCTTCTCCACGCAGGTCCGCAGATGTCTGTTTTGTGGGCAGCTGCACAGGAAGCTCTGGAGACTGCCCTGTGGCCATTACTTCTGCCGCCACTGCCTGGTGAAGATCGTAGACGAAGGTTTCCGAGATATCGAGGGGCTTGACGGCAGCCCCTGCCCCAGGTGCCGGAACGACATCAGGCCTAGTTCCAGCCTGTGACAGTGGGACCTCACAGGAGAGGGAGCCTAAGGAGGGGAAATAAAGTCAAATGAAAGGGCATGGATCCTCCTGTTCTATGCATTAATGATGAAGCAATGAAGCACTTTAATCATGAACGATCTATATATCCTTGCCCTTCACACATGAGCTTTATAAGGCACGTACAAAAATTACTCAAAAAAATGTAAACTCGATACTATTAGAAAAGCAGAAATACATTTCAAATTTACACTTGTGGCACTGTGGCTAAGGATCTGTGCCTCTGGCTGGAAGGTTGCCAGTGCTGTTTGCAATGTTAGTTCCTACACAAAATGGAGGGGGAACATACCTGTGTAATCCAGAGTGAGGGATGTTAAGTTTTTACAAGATTATGGGAGGGACTTACTATATTGTATTAAGATATAAAGCAGTGGTGTCCTGGGCAGCCAGAATCCAGCAGGTTTTTAAGCCCCAGCTAAAATCAAGATCCTCTAAATACCTGGAACAATTTCATTTTATCCACTAGTAGGTAGTATGTTCAATTAAGTAGTTTGTCTATATTGATTGAATTGAAATTGTTAACACGCAGTACTGGTCAAGGGCTATAGACCAGTCATTCCTGATTATTTGAACCAATTAACTGGCTAAATTGATTAAACTTTTTTATGTTCCAAGTATTTAAAAATGGATGATTTAAGACTGGCTGGACTGTGGTTTCCCTGGACTGGGTTGACCACTCCTGCTACAGTATATTGCATTGTACCATAAAGTGCAGATTTGTACTATATCATATTGTACTCTTATTGTATACCTCAGTAGTGTATTATATTGTATGCTGTGACATACTGTAAACACTGATACTATTCTGTAAAACTGTTCGATCTTGACAAATACTGTACTTTGAAAATACATGTGTAATGTCAGGTGAATAAAGCTTATTTTGAATTTCACTATTAAGGGGGCAGATTTAAGATGAGAAGAAAGTCAAACAGAGAAGGCAATAGGCCTTTTGTCATAACAGGTGAGCCATGTGATGAGAAGATAAATGACCATCTCATGACACTATATATTGTACTATATAAGTACAATATGAAGGTCTGAGTGAAATCTGAGATAAAAAAATCTGGAAAACTAAGGGAGTAACTATGATTCATAGCCTCAAATGTGTGCATTTGTTGTCATCAAAGAGCTTGAACATTTCTTATACACATGATTGCATAAATAAAGGAATAAGAAAAGGAAGAGTTGCAAAGAGAGCAACACACTTTACTCATCTGAAATGGCTTTTATAGAGAGAGAAATAAAATGTGAGTGTGAGAAAAGAGGAAAACATTCTCACATATAAGCTGTGCAACAAACAGCATTCTAGAGAGAAATGTTAAAGATTAAGCAGGGAAAGGTTTGTTGTAGAGATAGTGAAAATGTGTGTGAAAATGTGAAAGCCACTTATCTATACAGTACATGCAAACAGTGCAAACAGTGAAACAGTTATTAGTTGCCAGGAGCCACCAACAGCTAGCTTTCTCCACCGCCCACTTGATACTGACAGCTGGACAAACAGCGAAAGACAAGATTTTGGACCAAATTGTTGTCGGGTTTTACTGGCCTAGGATAAAAGTAGAGGTGGAGAAATGGTGCACCACCTGTCTCACATGCCAGCAAACTAGCAGGAGGACAATATGTCCCACTTGTACTTTTAGTTTTGACCTTATTTCAGCATATTGGTACAGACTGGCCCATCAGCGCACCAGCCAATCAGCCCATCACAAACTGATTGGGGACCAGTTTGTGTTAGTTATCTTGGACTATGTCCGATGGAGCTCTTCAACCAGACCCTGAAAATTTAAAGAATTTCACCTTCTTGACTGGTGTGTGTTGTAAAAAGAGATCTTAAGACCACACTCCTCGAATCTGAAAGCGAGACAGCCTAAGCTCTGAAAAAAGCTCTGGCAAAGAAAGTAAAAAGCTGTCAGAAATAAAGGCTGCAAAGATGACTTATTTAATTTTACTCTAGAGAATGTGAAGTTAAAAAAGGCCTGCCACACTTCATTTTTTCCTCCTCAGTACACTCCTATTCTTTACCCCAGCTAGTAACAGATGCCTTAACCTATTTGTATATAACAATTGCTTGTGACCAAGAATCATTCTTGTTGCTCTTTTTGAACACTTCCTGAAGTTTTATTTTTTGTTTGTGATTGTCAGGGATGTCGGAAAGGACGAACTGTGGAATGACAGGAGAGCGAAAAGACCCTATGCGTAGCGGCAAGACGGGGGTTAGCCCGGGCTCAGCTGTTCAGGGAATGCCGTATAGAAACCTATGCCCTCAGGTAGCGGACATGGGGTGACCTGGTGCTAGGCGGGTTTCAGGACATCCGAACGTCAATGCTGAGCGAGTAGCAGAGCAGAAGCAGGAAATAAATAGGCTACACAACAAGACACACCAGAAAGACAAGAATAATCACAGGGAACTAGGAACAGGAGGAAAGTAGAGCGCCCTCTAGGTGTGCTGGGCGTGACAGTGATGTAATGTTTTATTTGTGTCTGTGTTAGGTTCAAATGAGCACAATATTGTTGTGTGTTGAGGAGTATGCTACAGTAGATAAATCTGTATACATTATGACATAACCACGTTTCGTATCCATACAGGCCAGCAAACATTGGGACTTTACAAACAAGTTAACAAAATAACAAACTAAGAAGAGAACAGTAGGTTAAGGAAGACAGTTCCTGCAAATGTGAATCAGCCATGTGATACTTGCAGTGTATTTTCTTATTATGAGTGTGGACTACTTAGTGTTTTTTCATTCTGCTTAGTTTTGTTTCATATGAAGATTTAACTAGGTTGCTCATTATAGGTTACTAGGTTACTAGCATACTAGGTTGCTCATTATAAAAGGTAAAGTTCATACTAGAGAAGCAGCTCATCAGGCCAAAACTCATCCTGGGTTCTGTTGACTAAGACTAAGGCAAAAAGAAAGCTGATCCATTACAGGAATTACTTTACAACAGTCGTAGTCCCCACTTCTACAGCTGGTGGACTGGAGCAACTGGCTTAAAGTTCCTGACAGCAGTGTCTGCACTGGGAACTTAAACCCACAACCTATCATTCATGAGTCCAGAGGTTTACCTATAGTAAGATCTAAATCATTAGTATAGACTAGAAAGTGCAACTCGAAAGTGCAAGAACAGCTCCATGTAGCACATCACTGCATTCATTTACCCTACAGTATGTTCCCCTCATTTCCAGTTTGTTAACCAGTCCTAAATCTATGTGCATGCATTGCAATGGATTATGGCTTTTAATCTGAGAGTTATTTTTTTTTCTGAGGAATTTTATTCAAAAGCTTTCCAGAAGTCTTAACATACCATGGCAAACAATATGCTTTAGCTTTATTTACTATCCTTGTTATTTATGGAATTCTAAAAAGGTAAATATCCTTACCTTTTTAGATCTACTGTATGTTGGTTGCCTCTTAAAATGCCAGTTTGAAACATTCATTTACTGTATCATGATTACTATATCTTTATTGTATTATCAATCCTGTTTTATCTTATGAACAATTAACTCACTTTTACATTTTTTTATTGTTCAGACGCACTTGCAAAAGGAAAAAAAATGAGGATTTTCTCAATTGTAACAGTTTTCAATTGTAACCATTTTCACTTGTAACACTTTTAATGACTGTTGACTACCAACACTTTGAAACCAGTCATCTGCTGTGAGAAATATTAAGGGCTTTCTGGATTTCTAAATGTATCAAAGTACTGTACAGTGTATATACACACACTGCATGGATAAGTGCTATTGCTGGAACAAAAATTCTGCAATAAATGTAGGTAAGACCTACTTTTTCCTTAACCCATGCATACTATTCCTTTAGGAATGGCCGGATAAGCATTTTTCTGGTATGACTCAAATTCCATAGCTAGATATGTGACAGCAGATCTCTCTCATTACTGGGCACTACATTGACAACTCACCATCAATGGGTGCTACCCCTCTCCAGTGACAATGGTTTCTATACAATCCACAGAGTACAATTAGTACTAGAACATGACTGGATATCTGCTTGTCTCTTGAACAGAACACCTACAGTATAGTTAGTATAGTACCTATACTTAGTATAGGTACTATACTAAGTATAGTACAGTGAATAACACCTATAGTATACTGTAGGATACTATAGGTACTATAGTATAGTCACAGAATCATCTTACCACTCCCCATGCATTGACTTTCCTTCCTGTGTCTGTTCTTCATAAATTAATTACTTGTGAATAGTTGTTGACATGGATATACATTGTAAGGGATCAATCTCTGATTAAACAAGTTGGAATTGGTTACATGTGCTGAAGTTATTGAAACAATATACTAGAAGTTGGGTATTTTTTAAACCAAGCACTGAGTGCAAAAATCTGTATACAAAAGAAACAGATTGATTAAAGCAGTAAATTAGGACCTGGAGTTAACAGCTCAGTTGGAAAGATAACTAGCGGCCACAGAGATGCTTCCAGGACCAGCAGGCTTGCTTACTGTGAGGCTCTTTGTGAGTTTGCATCAGGTCATATTTTGTGGAAAAGAAAAAAACAAACAATTAACAACTGAACTGTAAGAAAAGTAAGCTGTCAAGTAAATGTTTATGCACAAATCTCAAAACCTGCCAATTATCTGTCATATTACATGTTAGCAGTAGAATCAAGAAACATGCTGTTGTCCTTGTCTTACACCTGCCAGCCTTATTTATTCTAGTTTTAACTATTTTCTATTTTGATTTCAATAAGCTTTTCTGATTTAGTAAAACTACTACATATGAAGACAACTTTTTGATTTGGACTTAGAATTCACAAACCTCTTTAATCAGCTTTAAATCAATTAAGCATAATGCAATTAGAATTAAAATTTGAATTAAAAGTTCAAGTTAAATAAACATTTAGTTAAAATTGAAATGTAATTCTTGTCTTTCTCATCGATTCTGTGTTCCTCCTTTTTGTTCTTTGATGTCTCAAAGAGACAAGCAGTATGAACATCTTCTGAAAATCCAAATCAGACATAAACAACAAAAAAAGTAAAGACGATTTTAATAATTTAACATTAACAAAAGGTTATACAGTGTCATGCAAAATTTAACATTTTGTTTTTTTTGCGGTCATGTTTTAATATACATAACTTATTCTACATAATCAAAGCTAAAAAAGAAAGAAGGTAATAATTAATGTGAAAGAAACAATGGAAAACTCATGATTGCATAAGTATTCAAACCCTTTGCTGTGGCAAACCTAAATTACTTCAAAATTACCTTAATTAGCCACCCTGTTAATTGAGTGGTCTCTGTGTATGATTTTAGAATAAATATGCATGTCTCTATGTCTGTGATGTTTTGTATTTAATGGTCAAATATAAGCATTTAATTGTATTTACACAATAATTGATGTAGGTGACTATTACATGGATTTGCATTCTTTCATATTTAACCTAATCTGACGTGTTTTAAAGGCTATTATTGATACAAAATAACTAGCCTTGATTGATTGCTATGCACAGAAGCTGACAGATACTGTACGTATTGCCCGACATTTGGCAGGGAGACACCCTGGGGTTAGAGCTGCTATATCTTCAGGAAGTGGTTGTCTAGGAAACAAAGGGATGCTGATTAAATGCAGGAAGTGTGTGTATTTGTGCCAGAACTGATCTGCAGCCTTTCTGTTATATTTCAGTTGCCAGTTTGGTTTGGGAATAGCCCTTTCTGTACATTAAAAGTTCACGGTGTTGACCTGAGTCACTGACACTACAGTACGTTGAACAGTACGTCTGTGAAGTAAGCAAAAAATATACAGTATATTTACATTGTCACATTCTTGTTTGGAGCTGTTTGATTATGTTACTTAGTCACAGTCAGTAGTCAGGAAGAATAATATGGTGAGCTGAGGTCAAACCTAAACAGTTGGTTGTTTTCTAAGCTGACACTGTCAAAGGTACATATCTCAGAGACTCTGTTGGGTTCTGTGTGTCAAAACCACAAAGTGGCAAACATGCACCCATATCTCTGCTTCTTCCCAGAACTATTAAATGAGACCATATCACAACGGAAATGATTTAAGAAGCTTCTTTTGCCCTGGAGGCAGCTTTGTTTCATAGTAAAAAAATAATTAACAAAATTAATAAAAAGATGACAGATTATTAAAAAATGTAAACTATCATCATGATTTATACGATTTACTAAGATACTGTGCAAATATTTTATGCTGCTTTGGAATTTTGTGTATTTCTCTTACATATTTCCTTATTTACAACTATTTTACTATGGATTCCGTCACTGATATTTTGTTGATGAGTGAGAACTTGATTTTAGCGTCAGGTGAGAACCCCTACTTCATGATCATCCATACAAAACCCAATTAGTGCTGAGTAATTGAACCTTGCTAGAGAGGGCTTGCTTTTCTGTGTCTT
This sequence comes from Atractosteus spatula, assembly GCF_055471065.1. NCBI lineage: Eukaryota > Metazoa > Chordata > Actinopteri > Semionotiformes > Lepisosteidae > Atractosteus > Atractosteus spatula. The sequence goes on along the minus strand of NC_142730.1, from coordinate 13,719,469 downwards.
TGAGCCAATAATACCTTGTTAAAAATGATCTTTCCTGCTTAGGTGTTCATTTTTAGAATCGGGAGATGGGCTTCTGTTTATTTTGTGGCATCCAGGTTTTGCAGAAAGAGATTTAACTGCAGGTTGTATTGCATTCTGTTTTATTTAGAAATAAGCTTTTCTCTTATTTTTGGATCTATAGACATTTTGCTTATTTTGATTTATAAACAAAAATTAAAAAATATCCAATCAAAAGTTAAATCAGTCAAGGTCTGGTCCCCAGAAGCTATAGAAAGCCTGAGAGGGTGTCTTGAATGTACAGATTGGAATGTATTTAGCTCTGAATACACTAACTATGTTACATCCTATATAAGTTTCTGTGAAGAGGTATGCATCTCTACAAAAACATTCAAGACATACGGCAACAAGAAGCCATGATTCTCAAAAGAACTGCAAGACCTACATCGTAGGAAGCATAAGGCTTTTATTAAGGGTGACCGGACTGAATATACAGTATCTCAGCCAAGTTTGAACTGTGATCTGCAGTGAGGAAAGCTAAGAGCAACTACAGTAAAAAACTAGAGGAACAATTTGCTGACAACAACTCAAGAACAGTTTGGAGGAAAATTCAGGAAATTACCAACTACAGGGAAAAAAACTCCACCACCTTATTGGATGATGACCCCAGTCTCCCATATAAACTCAACCAATTTTATGCTCCTTTTGAAAAACCTGATGTGAAGGCCTCCTTTCTCCATCCATACCGACAAAGTAAGAGCAATCTTCAAAAAACAAAATAAAAGAAAAGCCACAGGCCCAGAAAATTTGTCAGCTGCAGCCCTCAGCTATTGTGCTGATCAGCTGGCACCTGTGTTTACCAACATTTATAATACTTCACTTCTTCAGCAGAAAGTCCCTCACAGTTTTAAAATATCCACTATAATACCTGTTCCTAAATCTCCAAAAATATCTATATCAATGGTTACAAACCAGTTGCTTTGACGTCTGTGACTATGAAAGCTTTTGAGCGTCTAGTGCTTAAGCACCTCAAGCACTGTAAATCTTCCCTGCTGGATGCTCACCAGTTTGCCTACAGGGCCAACAGATATGTTGAAGATGCCATCAACCTGGCTCTCCATTGTATACTCCAGCATTTGGAGAAGCCAAATTCCTATTCCCGAATCCTACTTTTAGATTTCAGCTCAGCATTCAATACCGTTAATCCACATAAATTATTCAATAAACTGACAGATTTGAACATCAACCCTGCTATGTGTTGTTGGATTCTTGGTTTTTTATCACATCGCCAACAGAGCATCAGGGTGAATCATAGGAGATCTTGCCCTCTGACTCTCAGCACAGGTGCTCCCCAAGGCTGTGTCCAACCTACATGGCTCTTTGCCCTTTTCAGAAATAACCTCACATCTCGGGATGACTCTGTCAAGATTTTCATATATGCAGATGACACTACCATTGTCGGCCTCATCTCGAATAATGATGAGACTTGTTACCGAAAGCAGATTGACTTGGGAACAACCTGGTGTTTGGACAACGACCTCCTGCTCAAGGCTTCTAAAACCAGGGAAATCATCATTGACTTCTGATGCAACTCCAAAAACACAGAGTGAACTGGCAACTCCTCCTTCAATTCTACACAGCCATGACCCAAAGTGTTCTGACAAACCTCCATTACAGTCTGGTATGGGAGCTTGGATAACTACTCAAAAGGCAAACAGGAAAGGATTGTGTCCAAAGCTGCAAAAATTGTTGGCTGTGAACTCCCTTCCATTTCATCTCTCTATTCAAGCCATATCTACAATCATGCCAAGAAAATCATCCCAGACCCCTCTCATCCAGCTCATAATCTCTTTCAGCTTCTCCCTTCTGGAAACATTTCAAATCCTTCCTCTCAAGGACTGCCCACTTCAACCTCAGCTTATTTCCCACTGCCACACGAACTCTGAATTCATGTTGAATTCTGAATTCCATTGTATAATTTTGCTGCTACATGGAAAGTTGTTTACATACAGTGCTGTGAAAAAGTAAGTACACCCCATGAAAAGGTGTGTGTTTTTCAACATATTTGCATGTATGGATATTTGATCTTCATTTCAACAATATTGATAGATAAAGGTTATCTAATTTAACAAATAACAATGAAAATCATTCTTTGCAATCATTTATCCAACAACAAAAAAGTCAGAAATACAATTGTCTGCTGTGGAAAAAATAAGTACACCCCTAGCTTCAATAGCTGGTGTTGCCCCCTTTGCCTACTTCTTGTAGGCATTTCTTGTAATTGTCCATCAGTCTCCTACATCAACTTACAGAACTCCTTCAACTGTTTGATGTTTAAGGGCTCTCTTGCATGGACTTCTCACTTCAAGTCCCCCCACAGCATTGCGGCATTGATTTGGGCATTCCATAACCCTCCATTTCGTCTTTTTGAGACATTCTTTTGTGGATTAGCTTGAGTAGTTTGGGTCATTGTCCTGATGCAGGGTCCACTTACGGTTCAGCTTAAACTTTTTGACAGATGGCCTCACATTCTCCTCAAGTACTCTCTGGTACAATGTGAAATTTATGGTTGACTGTATAATGGCAATCTGGCCAGGCCCTGAGGCAGAGGAGCAGCCCCAAACAACAATGTTTCCACCAATGCTTTACAGTTGGTATGAGGTTCTTTTGGTCAAAGGCAGTTTTTGGTTTTCGCCAAACATGACGTCTGGCATTGTGACCAAACAGCTCTACCTTTGTCTCATCCATCCAGAGCACATTGTTTCAATAGTCCTGATCTTCATCTACTGTAGGTGTTGTCGAGCAAACTTCAGTCGTGCATCTATATTCATTTTTGAGAGCAGAGGCTTCTTCCTTCCTGACTTCGCATGTAGGGCAAAGTTGTGCAGTCTCTTTCAGATGGTTGACTCATGCACTTTGACATTGACTGAAGCAATGTTCTGTCACTGTTTGCTTACAGAATCCCTCTGGGCTCCAAAGATGTACCGATGGTCCCCTTTCGGAGAAGCCTGCTCTGTCCCAAAAAACAGTTCTTCACAGAGATTAATCCCCAAAAGATCTTCAGTTCCTCTTCTTACATTAAACAACTCTTCAGTCCTCTGAGAGTACTGGAACAGACACATTCCTGATGAACTCCCGAATTCTCCATTTCTCTTCTTATACAATTTAATTATTTCCTCTCATTCCCTGGAACCTGTGACACACTCAACAAGACTCTCCCATTCATGGCAGGTCTTCCCTTTACCTGGAAGCAACCTGTCCCAATCCTACTATGGACCCCTGGCACACTCAGCCAGGCTCACCCTTCAACAGCCACTCTTCCCTACCCTGGAAGATACATGTTCCCTGTCTCTTTAGAGAACTACTGGCACACCTTGCCCTCTGGCACCCAGTTACCAAATATAAACAGTACTAATCTACCATATGGTAAAGACTAAAGAGAATTCAAACTAATCCAGCATTATAGTACACACCTGAAAGATGACTAAATTCTCTCTGGATCCATCTGTCATTATTAAATCCCATGCCTAACAAATTCCTTGCAAGTCTTTATTATCTCTCTCAAACCTGGACTGGACATAGGACTGCTGGCTAGCTGCTGATGTAAAAGCTCAAGAGAAAGCCAGCCGGGTGGCCTTCTTCATGAAAATTGACCTGCAAGGGGCGTATAATCTCTTCAGGGAGGGTGAGGTGTGAAAGACTGCCTTTAATATGGATAACGGACAATACAAATACCTGGTCATGCCCTTTGGCTTGTGTAATGCTCCAGGCCTTTATCAATGAAGAATTTCATGGACAAATTCCTAATGGTTTATCTCAATAACAGTATCATTTTCTCTCAGAGCCTTCCCGAACACATCCAACATGTCTCTGTCAAAGATTATCCACCTCCTGCATCGTTGAAACAAATACAACACTTTGTTGGGTTTGCAAATTACTACAGAATAATTTATAATTTAATTATCTGTAACTTCAGCATCCTGGTCATCCCTATTCCCCTATTATCAACCTCAAAAAGAAAGGTTCCACTATAGGGAAGTAGAATCCAGAGGGACAGCGGAGCTGTGGAGCACAGGAGGAGTTAAAGAGTTCATATCAGTGCCCATTCTTTAAGCAGGTTGGGGTTGATGAGTCTGAGGTGAGGTTTTGTCCCAAAGATCAGGTAATACTCCTAAATTGCATCCATGCACCTTCTTCTTCGGTAAACTTTCTCCCGAAGAATGAATTATGTTGGGGTGTTTGAGTATTTGGGTAGAGTGAAACTTGGCTTGGCTTGGCTGAGAGCCGTGCTCCTGGCCAGAGGACAAGGAGGCTGGGATCCCCTGCGGACTGAGGGGTGAGCTGAGGAGAGATGGGGTGCAGGAGAACTGCAGAGATGAAATGCAAGAAGAGAGGGATGTACAAATGATGTAGCTGTGAGGAATTACACTGGGAATGATAATAACTCACAACAGCTGAGACCAAAGTAAATTACAGATGTAAAGTAGTTTTTTAACTAAATGGGTGCAGCTTTAGAGCTATGGGCTGTCCCCATTCAATAAGTGGCTTAGTTGTCATCATTGTTTCCAAATAACTTACTTAAAGAAACTGTAATGAATTTGATAGAAGGGAAAATCAGAATGATGTATGTTTACCCCAGGCAGGATGACCCTCTACCTTCATATCCAGTAGACTAGGGTTGACACCCCTATAACTAGGTCAACACACTCAGCTGATCACGTCTCCTTTATCACAATGTCCCGTCACCACAGTGGGGCACTGGTTTAGACATTTTGGTTTAATGGGAAAATAGCCCCCTACGTGTCCATCAAGACCACTCACACTCTTACTATGGGAACTACTGGCTGTGCAGCTGGCTCTAGAGGAGTGGAGACATCTCCTGGAGGGAGCCTCACACCCTTTCATACTGTTCATGGATCACAAAAATCTTAAATATCTGAGGATATTCAAGATAGGAAGGCCAACGCTCTGTCAAGAAATACAAGCCTGACGAGGAACCTAACCTACAGTACCATCATTCCTCCAGACCACATCCTTGGTGAGACCCTGCTAGATGTCCGGAAGGCCACTCATGAGGCTAGTCTTCAAGAACCTTCCTCAAGGGAAGACATACATTCCCACCTCGGTGCAATGGCCAATTCATCTATTATTTAATTATTGTTTTTCTTTTTTGAGTCAAATAAAGTCCCTTAAACACTTCTCTCATCCTTCACTCAGGACTATGTCTTTAGCAGAGCTACTGTGCATTTGCTACCTCGCAGTTTCTTTAGCATCAGTTTTTTTCTCAACATTTTTTCACTTGCTTACTTATTGTGGTGCTTTCCATTTTCCTTCCCAGCACTGTGGAGCTTTCTTCGAGTAACCACACGCACAGACACGACCAACACTTCTTAGAGTGACCACATCCTCAAACACGACCAACATCATGTTCCTTTTCTTCGCTTTTCAGCATGGAATAAACCTTTACTTGTTCCTTTGCAGCCTACGAATGCTGACACAGCTAACTACTTGAACTCCTTTAAAAAATGTATTATTATTTAATAATATAGGAGAGAAATATTAGTAATAATATTATAACTAACAATATCAGTACTAATACTGTTTTAATAATATGACTAATTCATTATTAATAATAGTACTAATAATATTAGTAATTATAGTTACATTTTCAGTTTGTTTTTTTTTGTCGCTCACAAAAATCAAAACTATTTGTAAATATCTTTTTGTCTTTGTCCCCTCATGTCAGAGATAATATTCAAAATATCACCCTGCAACTCACAACTGGCAATCCACTGAAGCTAAGCAGGTGTGAGCCTGGTCAGTACTTGGATGGAAGAACCTCCTGGGAAAAACTAAGGTTGATGCTGGAAGAGGTGTTAGTGGGGCCAGCAGGGGGCGCTTACCCTGCGGTCTATGTGGGTCCTAATGCCCCAGTATAGTGACGGGGACACTATACTGTAAAAAGGCGCTGTCCTTCGAATGAGAAGTAAAACCGAGGTCCTGACTCTCTGTGGTCATTAAAATTCCCAGGGCATTTCTCAAAAAGAGTAGGGGTGTTACCCCAGCATCCTGGCCAAATTTCCCATTGGCCCTTACTAATCATGGCCTCCTAATAATCCCCATCTCTGAACTGGCTTCATCACTGTCACGAATCTCCCTAAGGCTGATTAGCAGAGTTTCCAATGCTTTCTTTCATTTTAACTACACCCATTACACCCATTGTAAAGCAGTTTAAAATGTTACTTATAAGGCACTATATAAAATAATGTTTATTATGATTATTATTATTAAGCTATTCATAAAACAATGCTCAAATAGGATGTTGCTCCAACAATTTAGATACATAGGTATCTAAGATGGGTTGAACCTTGAAACTTGAGAGTCTTTTCAATTGCAGATTTATTTACTTCTTCAGTTTTCCAAAATATTGACACAGCAATGAAGAATTGTGATGTTAGTGAAATCATTTTGTAAGAAAATGCAATTGTTTCCTAATTTTATTAATTTTACATTTCTAAAATAATTTAAAAGCTTTTTTTAATTTTAAAGGGTCTATTTAAAACAGAATAGGATGTGTATCATTCACCAAGCATACTCAACGTATTTATATACAGTAGTATACTGTAGTTAGCACAGGAAAGCACTAATAGGTTAACAAATATTTAATACCAGTAATGTTGTGCTCCTGAGGTGGGACTTCGAATGCCATTCAGCAGTGTGAGAGAATTGAATTGCTGGATGAACAGATGACTGAGTTGAGGAGCCTGCACAGGGAATGTTACTGAAAGTGAGGGGAGTGGGGAATGCATACTCATGGATCGGGAAGCAGCTTGCTTGGTGAGCCAAGTAGCCACACGCACAGACAGAAGTGGAGTTGTGGCTAGCTAGGGAGTCCAGAGTGTGTTGTGGGCAAAACACAGTCCAGATTGGAAATACAAATGAAGTGAGGGTTGTAACTGGATGGAGACACAGAAGCTGACAAAGCATAGGAGGATCACGGAGATAGGTTTAGGGTTCAGTCAGAGTTCAAATCCAGGGTTAAAGTCCAAAACAAACAGTTAGCAAAGCCAAGGAGTGATCTGGGAACACAGCTGAGGGACAAAGCAGTGCTCAGAGAACACAGGAAACTGGACATGGGAATAAACAGAGAGACAACACTGAAGGTCTCTGTCCAAACTCAATGAGAGAGGTCTGAGCTCTGTCAGGTACAAGTATTTATTTGAAAAATGTGTCTCATGAGTCTGTGATACCACGGTGCCTACTGACAACTCACGCATTCTAGATGGCTGCATGTCTACCTTTGCATATGTCTCTCACATTCCTCCCTCCTCCCCATCTACACTCGTGCAGCAAGTCTTAGCTCACTCCTGGCAATAGGGAGAGGGGGTATCCACACAACTTGGCTTCCATTCCCTTAGCTAGACAACGCTGAATACATTCTACATATTTTACCCCTCGACATCATTCATTAGGATTTAACCAAATTACTGAATTAGGTCTTTAGATTAAACAATGGAGACAGATTGGGACTGCTGAAAACCATAGCCGACTCTTCAAGCATCATTCTCTTGTGTGGAAATTTAATCAGCAGTCTCAAGAAGAGTGCTCAAGGTGCTTTTATTTATAATAATAAAGACACATACAATTCAAACTTAACAGCAAAATAAAATAAACTTCATGTCTACATTTAATCGACCAATCCTTGACTTTTGGATTAAGGAGGTAGAGAAGTAGGGCGTCGCCTGGCAAGGTAGTGGTGTATCTTCTCCCCACCGATAAGAGCAACGCATCGAGATAGCACAGGGAAAATGCTGAGTACTCCAGAGCTATAACATGCGCAGACAGGTATGCTGTGCTGTCTCAGAGAGGGTGTGGGGAAGAGTATAGGAGAAAGCATACCAAACCAAACCATTAAAAGCTCATGTTAGATATGTCACAAGATCACATTTTAGGAATAATTCTTATTGTATTACACTGCTCAGTGATGAACTGGAGTATGCCCATACCTCTGTGGTCTGTGTGCTAAAAGATAAAAGTAAACGTACTTTGCATCAGCTTATAACTCCTGTGCTCTGTAAATTGTATGTGAAGTTTAGAATACATTTTAAGGAAATCCTGCTAATATACAGTGGTGTGAAAAAGTGTTTGCCCCCTTCCTGATTTCTTATTTTTTTGCATGTTTGTCACACTGAAATGTTTCAGATCATAAAACAAATTGAAATATTAGACAAAGATAACACAAGTAAACACAAAATGCAGTTTTTAAATGAAGGTTTTTATTATTAAGGGGAAAAAAAATCCAAACCTACATGGCCCTGTGTGAAAAAGTGATTTGTTTGATGATCTGAAACATTTCAGTGTGACAAACATGCAAAAAAATAAGAAAATCAAGAAGGGGGCAAACACTTTTTCACACCACTGTATAAGACATTTATATTATACAGTGTGAATAGTACCTCCATGTTATTAGTTCAGGTGGGTAGCTGCGTCAGCATGCGTAGGCTGCAAAGGAACAAGTAATAGGTTTATTCCATGCTGAAAAAAAGAAGAAAGAGAACACAACGTTTCGGCCGTGGAGCCTTCTGAAGGCTCAGACACCTGAAGAAGGCTCCACGGCCGAAACGTTGTGTTCTCTTTCTTCTTTTTTTCAGCATGGAATAAACCTATTACTTGTTCCTTTGCAGCCTCCATGTTATTGCTACACTGTGCTATTTAATTTTTTTATAATAATTATTTTGGGCTACTGGGAGGTTTTTCATTTATGATTTATAATTTGATGAATGCAGTTTTATTATTTACTACTAGTGCTCCTTAATGTGTGAATTACAGTGGCTATAGAATGACCTTTCAGACTTCAATGTAAGAGTTTAACATTTAACATTTCTTGTTATTCAGAGAAATTAACCAATAAGATAAGTAAGGAGTTTCAGGCCTCGAGATGGGCTCATTACCTCTGGTCAAATTTAAAGGGGAGCTTCCATGATCTTTCCCATCTTCTTGATCCCTTAAAGAACAGTGAAACATTCAGCTTGTAGAAAATGGAACACAAAAGTGATACCCCACTTGAGGCCAATTCAAACCGAAAGCGTTTCTGAAGCGTTTTTTCAGTCATCCGTCTCACGTCCGATGGAAGGAACAGAAAACCTATCCATCTCTGTGAGATGCATGTCTCACATTCATCCCCTTCGTCCTCCAGCGTTTCTTTACGCACCGAATCTTGTTTTTTCCACCTGCGCATGTGAGTGAAGCGTAAACCCCAATAGGGATCCATTCAAGTCACACAAATCTCACACTTTCTATAACCTGTGAGCTACAGTATATAAGCACAATCTACAACAATATTATGATCATGCTGGCCCAGAGTGGTCCATTGATACAGTGCATCCACAACAGCTGTAATTAGGAAGCTAATGAACCAATTCAACTTCTAAACAATCAATACAGACTCAAAACGAAAATAACATCGTCAGTACCTTCACTTACCCATAACTGATAATCGATTTTACCACAAAATATCGTTTTCCAGAAAACAAACGAGAGCTGCTGTTCCTCTATTGATGCCTGTAGTGTTTGAATACGGAACGCAACTGTCGGTGTTGGTGTGGATTGGACCGATGGTCGCTTGTGCTACGCTTTCGCTGCGCTGACGTGTTGCTTCTGTTGTAACTCGGGGTTAGAAACAATCAAAGCCGAGTCTTTTTATGTCCACTTGCAAAGGAGACAGACAGGAAACACTTTGTAGAGGAAAAGCATAAACGGCTTTGTTTTACTGTCTTACAAATTCCTCTGATAGATGTGTTTGTCGAAATTCACCATGCTGTACATTACTTCATTTTCCCCCGTTTCCTAAAAATGAAATTAAAAAAACTCAGACTTCTACACAAGTCTACATTTGAAATGAATGGGACATTTTAAAGAACAAAGGTTTAAATTCAACATGTTCAATGTAAATATTTGGAGAAATCTTTAATCTTCACAGCCCAAACATGTTCTCTGAAGCGGTCTCCTGGTCTCTTTCCGGTTTCCCCTACGTAGATAGCTGGGCATTTTTTGCAAGAGATACAGTAAATAAGGTTGCTGGAGATACAGGATGCCATCTGGGTGATTAGGAATTGACATGAGGGGCCCTGAATGAGTGTGTTGTTAGATATGTATTTGTAGGTGATGCAGCGAGTTCTGTTGCAGGGGAAGGTGCCTGGTGGTGATGATTGCCAAGTGTGGTCAAGGGAGCTGTGAACCAGAAGTTTACATAGATTGGGTGGTATGAGATGATTAGGTGGTTGGAAAAAAGGGTACCGATGGAGGGATCGCCCTGTAAAATTGGGTTGTTGTTAATAATGGTTCTGGGGGTAGAAAGTGTGTTAGAGTGGTAGGGAAGCACCAAAGGAATGCAGTTGTGAGACCAGGAGTTCCTTGTCGAGTTGATGATCTGAGGGCTATTTTTGGCCCGGGTGAGGGTCCTATCGATAACATGGGTGGGTATCCTCTGTTGATGAAAAAAGAATACATTCTAACTGCTTGGTTCTGGAAATCCATGTAATCACTGCAGAGTCGACTTAGCCTTGTGAAAAAGGGAGAGAGTTTTTGGTCTGAGTGGGATGAAAAGAGCTGTACAGGAGATAGCTGTGTGAATCTGTGGGTTTGTAATAGACCGAGGATGAGAGTCATGGATGGTTAACAGATAAATTTATGTCTAGAAACAGAAGAGTGTTGGAAGATATGTTAAATGTATATTTGAGGTATGGGAGAGAGTTAGTGAAGAGATGCAGGAAGTGCTCTAGCTGATCAATAGAGCATGTAGCGGCACCGACACAGTCATCGATGTATTCTTATAGAGGTCAGGGACAAAGCCGGTATAGGAAACAAAGAAGCATTCTTCTACCCAGCAGACAAAAATTGGACCAAAAACTGGACCTATTGGAATAGCTAGGTCTAAACTGTATATCATCTAGTTTACTTGACTAATAAAGCAGAGCAGAAAATTATATTTTTAACTAATTTATTGAAAACATGATGACTACCTCTGTAGGAACTGAAATAGATTTATGATTGACATGAATAGACCAAAGCAATAAAAACAGCAATTAATGAAAGAGGGTGCTTTAAAATATTACCTCTTTAGCCACCATTTCTCCCTTTATACGCTTTATATGCTTGGAATTGTGATGCCCTAAGAAGAAAGACAAAATGTATGCTTTTAATAAGCTGTAGTTTTGCCATTGTACAGTAGATGTTGTTGCATTCAGCTTGGTTTTATTGACAGAGCAACACATATAAAGAAGATTTTAATAGAACTATAAGTAGTTAAAATTGTACTATAGCAAACTGCAAATTTGTAAGTTATCATCATAACAATGAGATGTGGAACAGTTAATTAAATATTAAAGTAATAGGATTTACCTGTTCTAGATTTTTCTCTGTACAAAAATACCACCAACACAGCCAACAGAATCATAGACAGGCCTGTTAAAAGTCCATACAGAACAGGCGTCTTTCTTGGTCCTGTATATGAAAATATTATTTGAAAAGAAATATTTTACATATTAACAATCTCGAAGGGACTATTCTCTAAAACAGACAAAATCTTCCAGTTTATATACTAATGTCTCTTGGTATGTTTTCTCCTTTGACTATTTAAAATTTCACATTTATAATAGGTCTAAATTTACCAGGTCTCAATAATACTGTTTTGGAGTTCATCTTGTACATTTTGATTATTTTAACATATTTTGAGGTATTATATTGATTTCACGGAAGCAAGAGTTTTTTCAATGTGATTGATTCCAAATATAAAACATTTTAAATTTATTTTTCAGATGATTTTGTATTGACTTTATATCAGTGTTAAAACACTGGTTATGAAACTATCCATAGATAACATTTATTTAGTTTATTTTTGTTTTAGAACACAAATCAATTGAACTAATAAAAAAACACATTTTTCTTCTGAAATTTCCTATTGCTTCTAAGCAAAAGATAGCAGCTAAAATTCAAAGCCTTTTAATCTACAGTATTGTAACAACATTGCTATAGGACAGTTATCATATTAGGGCAGTAGGCATGGTGTGGTGACAGTAGTTTTAAAAGCTACCTGCATTTTGTTTGGATAGACTTTCAAGCACCATGGGGACATAGAACACAGAAATATGAGGAAAATAAACAATGGGAATTTGGTCTAAGAAGCAGGAGGCGAAATTCCTATAAAATGAATCATGAAATCCATGGTGAAACCAATTCACTAAGGCATGAAGGATTGAGATGTGTAAAACGAAAAAGAAGAGTGCTAAAGTCAAGCATACAAAGAAGTATTGTAATGTAATGAAAAGAGGGAGGAATGTTATGTCCTTCGGATGAAACGTAAAACTGAGGTCCTGACTCTCTGTGGTCATTAAAAATCCCAGGGCATTTCTCGAAAAGAGTAGGGGTGTAACCCCGGCGTCCTGGCCAAATTTCCCATTAGCCTTTACCAATCATGGCCTCCTAATAATCCCCACCTATGAATTGGTTTCATTACTCTGCTCTCCTCCCCACTGATAACTGATGTGTGGTGAGCGTTCTGGCTCACTATGGCTGCTGTCGCATCATCCAGGTGGGGCTGCACATTGGTGGTGGTGGAGGGGAGTCCCCATTACCTGTAAAGTGCTTTGTGTGGAGTGTCCAGAAAAGTGCTATGTAAGTATAAGCTATTATTATTATTATTATTATTATTATTATTATTATTATTATGCCAAATGTTATCAAGCTAAATTGTTAAAAGTTAAATAACACTTTGAATAATGAGGTGAGGAAGGCCATGTGAAAGGACAGTTAAATCTGCAACTAATCAATAGTGGAAAACTGGTATCTAGCATTATTTTGATCATTTTCAGTCATATTAGAAAAATAGCTGGATGTAGCCCTTGACATAGCGACAGTATATTCATCCAGGTGCTCCTTCTATGAATACAGTTGTATTCTCAAAGCTGAAACTTTGCTCTCCAGTTTACAAGAAGCTGCCTCTGTGGAGTGCAACGGTTCAGTATACTTACAGTAAATCTAATGACTGAAATTGCAGGGGGCAAGGTATTGAGCTGACGTATTAACTCAATACCCCATTCAGCTTTACGTCCAAAGTATAGGAAGTAATATATCCACTGTACATTATCTGCATCTGAATACAATTATGTATTTAAAAATAGGCACCAAAATGGTAAATCAATTTGAAATAGAAAACTGCTTTTAGAAATGGTTCTTAAGTAACAGTTTAAATTACAATAAAAGACACATTTTTATACAAAAGCTTCATATCTTATATGGAGTATTCCTCACAAATCAAGTACATTCATAACATACGTTTCAGTATCCATAGAAATCATATTTCATAATGTATTTCACCATTGTTTCATAATGTTTTTCACCAATAAAGAATTCTAAAGTACTGTACATAAAATAAATTGTATGGTTTAGCTCACAGAAATAATGTCCCCTTTAAAATTCTCTTACCTGTCTGTGTCACTGTTTTTCTGAACACTCCCTTGTCTTCCATTTTCACGGTACATGTAAAAGGCTCTCTGCTCCACCAGGACTCTGCTGGGACTGTCATTTCTTTTCTGATTAAATAGAAATCCTCTCCAATGGAGTATATCTCTGTCTTGGTCTTGCTGGATCCACTGCTCTCCAGATTAAGTGGAACATCCCAGTAAACGGAGTTTGAGTCAGAGACCATCCCAAACACCATGCACACCAGAGTGGCCAAGCCTTCAGAGATAACAGCCTCGTCTGAGGGCGGGATGATCTCAATTGAAGGTGCTCTGATAGTGGAATCTTGAGGAACCAGAGGAATGAAGAGATGAACATATTAGCAACCACGCACAGCTAATTGTTTAAATTCTATTATAAATGCATCACAGAAATAAATGAGGAAAATGTTTGATCTCTGGAACCTGTGAAAGAGTTTACAGTACATCAAAACCAATGCTCTGCAACATTTCAAAATAGAGTGATATTCAGTATAAAAAATCTTAGAAAAACCTATAAAGAGAGCTGCACAGCTGAGATTTTTCTTAAGAAACATATATCACTGATTTCCTCTAAGGCTACTGGTAATCGAAAATAAACATCCGACTATATTGTGTATCATATAACATGTATACTGTAGTAATGCTCTTAAAGTGAGTTGACCCGCTTGTTAAAAACCCTTTCCATCATCTCAGAATGATAAGGCAAAAATGATACAGACCTACAATAGTCAGGATATGACTTATTACCTCTTTTAAAAATAGTCACTGGCATTGAGGGAAACAAAGTGAGATGTTGTGTTACAGAAGATTTAAAACTTGAAGATACTGTATGCAGTTCACACTTACTAGTCACAATCAGTTTGCTTCCACTTCTTGCAGTCTGGCAATGGAAGAGAGGCTGAACATTCATTTTTTTTAAAGAATTTAAAACATGAGGCTTCACACTTACTTTTTACAATGAGTTTGGTTCCATTGCTAAACCTCAGAGGTCTGGAATCATAAGCACAGTAATAAACCCCAGAGTCGCTGTGCTGTAAGTGCTTTATTTTCAGCATGCAGCCTTTCTCGTTGTTACTAGTGACAGTATTCCGATCTGAATAGAGTGATGAAACAATGAGACTGCTGTCAGATTCCACCTTGAGCCATGTAACACTAGTGCAGGACATCGAGCCATGAGCTAGACATGTCAGATTGACTGTGCTGCCTGCTGTAGCGTTCATGTGGAGGGGTCTGTAGAAATCCTGTGTAAATACAGCTGAAAATACACAAAGCAAGAAAATGAATAAATTTATTGCAATCTATGTGCATTTCTTTGCTCAACATGTTTTGACTAGATCAAATAATTATTTTGTCACAGAGGCATCATTCAGATTATACTGTACAGTGCCATGTGTATGTGTAAATCATTACCTCACATTCCTTGCATAAAAAACCTACTGAAATACTTTTTACAAACAAACACACAAGCAAATATTTCATTGTATTTACTTCTGTTTATGTAATTCTTTGAACATCTGTAACAGTGACATCAAAGGGACTAAGCAACAGAAGAAATGATTTGTTGGAGGTGTGCAAAGTACACAGCACAAGGATACTCTGATGCATGTACTGTAGTAAACAGGAGAACAATGGAATGTAGAAAACTGGTGTTTGAAAAGCTTTTCAGTTCCCATATTTCACCAAACATTTATCTTAATTTACTGTAGTTTGAATAAAAGGTAAACCCCTTATCTTGCCCACTCTGCAATTCCCAGGTTTGTTTTTCTGTTTCAGGAAATTTGAATTTTCTTTGTTATTTTAACATCTGAGATATGGGGAGTCACTTTAGACCTTCAAAGACGACAATGTATCCTTTGCTTTTCTAAAAGTCATGGTAGCAGCATTGGTTTTTATTTGTTATCACATAATTAGATGTAATTTTGGAGAAAATAACTTCTGCGGCTCTAGATAGAGTTACACATAGGAAAGTGCATTTCTACTGTATATGAATTATTTAAATATAATGTGAAGGAGCTTCAGAGGCCTTCAAAAACCAAGGAGAAGTTTTTAGCATTTAGTTTTTATACTATAATACATGGGACATTTGAATTTAATAATGAAACTTGAAAATGTAAAAAAATATAGTAATGGATAAAATACTTCCTTTCCTGCCTTTGGATTTGTGCATAGCAAAATTACATTACATTTTCTCTCCTTAAAGATTTTTTTTCCTTTATTTTAATTAATTTTCAACAAAATTCACATACCATCCCATAAGGGATTCCTCTTATATAGACACTGACCTTTCAGCAACAATTCTGTCAACTCCACTGGCAAATACTCTATAAGAGGTGATCATAATTTAAGGAAAGATCTTTTGTTCCCTTTCTTCTTTGTGTATTTAAGAGGTAATTGGGCTAGCTCCATTTCTGTGTTTATTTTAAATTACATAAATAACCAGAACAGAACTTTTGCTCTTAAAGCTGACTGTCATTTGTTAATTACATTATCCAAAAATAAAGCTGGATCTTCTGTATAATGTGATTCCAATTCTATTGTTCCAAATTTTTTATAAGATTGAAACCTTAAAGCTTACACACTGTCAGAAACATTTATGTTTACATTTCCTGTATATTCTACTGTATATCGCATTTGCAGGAATCTTAATCTATAGTGGTGGGTGCGCAAAATTTCCGAGGGCAATAGCCACAGTGATAGGTAGTTTTGTTTATGGGTTAGATGAATGAACACTTTCGCAGAAGCACCACACTAAAGTGTTGGTGTTTCATTAGAGATATTTATGTGCATATACAATATATGCATTATAAAGAAGCAAGGGCTTAATGTAAATGGGATGTAAATAATTATTTTACATTAATCTGATTTTTTTAAAATTTTGTAATTCTTTAGCTCATGCTTGATCTATTTCTTTATAACTTCAGTTTCATCATCCACAATTACTGTATAAGATCTTGTTAAAATTATATCTTATTCAAAGAGTCATTGCATGTATTACTATAACGGAATCATTTAATTTATAAACTCATTTGACAACTGATCAATGGTTGGTGTGATGTTATGATGCACATTCATAAAAATATTGTAAATTTCCATAGAGTTCAAAAATGCTAAAAAATAAATAGAATATTAAAAAACAGAGAAACATATAGATATCTATTATTTGATAGTTGCTATTTTTGTTATGAAAATAACAACTAAGCAAACCATTAAGGCTATTCTAAAATGAAAAATAAAAAAATACTATAAAAGCATGAACAAATATATTGCTTTAAAAGAACATAAAACTGAGTGTATACAGATGCAGCCATTCAAAGTGTGCGTCACAGACACGTACCGCAGGTGACGTCGCTCAGTATGACGCAAGATGACGCGTGGCACCGCAGTAAGTGATTGGTTGACCGACAGGGGCACTCGTGGTCCGTTGGTCTGTCGTAGAAAGACTTACAGTAAAAACGTCTTTGCTGTGCCCGTTGTAGATATTGAATTTACCAATGAAGGGAAATCTTAGTAGCTGAGCATAAAAAGAATAGGAGCATACTGTAACGCGTGTGAAGGCCATAAACGATATTAATTTTGGAACATAAACATACAGTATATAGCTGGTCTTGGTACTTTAAAGAAAAAAATACACACCAGTATTCCATTTCTCCCTAAACATTTTAAGCTTTGAAGTATTTAACTAACGTGATACCGGAGTCAACAAGCATACTTTTAGAATTTGATTAAAAGGGAATATAATATGGAATCGCGTATCTAAGGAATTTAATAATGGTATTCGTGTGCTGCGACAGGGCTGTGTAGGGCTGTTTCGCCTGCCTGTTCATGCGAGCTGTGTTGTAGCCGACTGGTCTAGGTGCGTGCCTAGCAACTGGTAGGTTGTGTGTTCAAATCCAGCTGGTACCGGACTTTTCTTTTAACAAACATTTCTTCGAAAAAATAGAATAGCGATATTATGGACAATCAATTGACTTTTATATTTCAAAATATCGCAACATGATCGATATTTGCGATATTTTGAACATATCTTCCCTTCTGACAGCGGTTCCTCCTTCTATTGTGTGTGTGTGTGCAACAGAGTAAATTTTTATAGAGAAATGGAGGCTGGACAGTATGCGTTACAATATAAACATTTATATTGATTTAAATCGTGTTCTGATTTAAATCGCAAACGCGTGTTTAATTATGTGTTTTTTAATCATAATCAGGCTAATGCATTTCTACATTTTCTGTATGAACCAGCTTAGAGGTTCATACAGAAAGACAGCTTGTGTTTAAATTGAGTGTAAGGTAATTTATGCTTCTAAAGTCATGGTCAGCATTTATTATCGTACTGTGCTGTAAACTTTTTCTGTGCCTAGTCACATTATTTTATAGCGTTTTTATTGCGTTATTAAATCTGGTGGCGCTGTGTGTTACAGTAGTTTCGTGACTCCCATGTCACATGGTCTGTGATTGAATCCCATAGAACTATGACTTTATTTTTTAACAAACATTTCTTTGAAAAAAATGAAACGTTTCCCTTGGTCAGAGATTAAATAAAACCTCACTCGCACCAAACAAATTTATATTTCTAAATATCACAAAATACGTTCATTGTCTTCCAATCGAGTCGAGTTGACATTGGAAGCCTGCCACACCCGGACTCTTAAACCAACGCATTAGCACGTCAAAGCCCATCGAGGGTATTGAGCCAGTATTGGCTTTAGTATTCCCCCCCTCTCCCCTCAATTCAATTCAATTCAAGGTGTTTTATTTGCATGACAGATGGGTACAAGCAGTGTTGGGTATGTATATTGTAACGCTTACGGCAGACAGGCACTGTGTAAGAGCCGGCGCACCAGAGCAGCGCACCGAGGGAGCGTCTGCATTTCTAACTTAGTTTTTAAAATTAGTCAAGCAATATGAAGCATCCCCTTTTACTTTGTGCCTGAGCATAAAAAGAATAGGAGCATACTGCAACGCGTGTGAAGTCCATAAACGATATTAATTTTGGAACTTAAACATACAGTATATGGCTGGTATCGGTACTTTAAAGAAAACATACACACCAGTATTCCATTTCTCCCTAAACATTTTAAGCATCGAAGTCTTTAACTACCGCGATACCGGAGTCAACAAGCATACTTTTAGAATTTGATTAAAAGGGAATATAATATGGAATCGCGTATCTCAAGAAATTAATAACGATATAATTATATTCATGTTGCAAAAGAACTGCAACGGACATAAAAACTCCCTTGCTTTTAATAGAGCGTTCCATAATTTCTAACTACGAAAATGGCAGGTGAAAGGATTTGTAAACATATTTTGTTAAAGCAAGTCAGTTTTTTCCGCAACACATAAAAGACATTTTTCCAAGAAAGTTTAGCCTTTGTCACTAATGAAATCACTAAATAAAGACATAAATATAGAAATCTTAAGATTTGTTTTATTTAATGTTGGTAGCAGGATGAACTGTCAGAGTGTATATTTTGTCGCAGAGTTGCTGCAAGATGTTAACAGTGAAAAAGGTATTTAGAAATGAGTTATTTCAAGATGAAAATTTTCAGAATAATTGCAAATCTAGCAGGATAGAGAAAGCACAGAAAACTGGCAGTTAGATTGATCAGATTAGTATGAAAAGTCATTTAGCAAAGGGAATTAGAACAGTGACAAACTAGTATACTTTAGATCTTTTTTTTCTGAACCAGGGACAATCTGATCATGTTTCCCTATAACAATAATAAAAAACTTTATTTGATATATCACCATTAAAGGTGGCATCTCAAAGCAATACAGTAGATGTAAAAACAGATAAAAGGACCACAGATTACAAAGTAAATGCATATAAGAAAGACAAGCAGTTAGAGGTGCTACCAAAATTAGAAAATGAAGCAGATACAGACACTAAGTCTTCTGAAAAGAAAGGTTCTGAGGTTAGATTTAAACTGGCCCTGGTGTGTGTGTGTGTTTGTGTCTGTCCTGTGATGGACTGGCGCTATGTCCAGGGTGTATTCTGCCTTGTGTCCGTCGCTTCATTCATGTGCATCCAACACACAGTTCAACGCTAGCAACTACACAAAATCTAAAATATGAGCTCTACTTGCCACTTACAGTACCAACAGTACCAGCTAACTTTAGTAGTGACATTTTCATGGATCTTTTTAACAATAAAATTTACAACATCAGACTTCAGACACAATTAAACAGGCCTCAAAAAAGTCTGGTACAAACATTTTCAGCATGGAATAAACCGTTACTTTAATGGTATAAACCTTAAATGGATTCATATTCTCAATAAGATTTGGTGCTCAGTAACATGACTTAGAAAATGACAGAAGACATACGTATCATGCTTATCCTTCTATTTTTCATAATCGTAAACTCCTTAAGGCAGTTACATTTTCTCTGTTCTGACCTGGAGTTACAGAGAAATTTAAATTCTAATAAGAGATTTGTAATGAGGAAAGTCATACCAATCACTCATACAGTACCAGGATTTGCAATTACAATACAAATACTTTCTTTCTGTATGTGTTTATTTTGCAGTTTGAGTCTATGGCATTCCTTTGGGGGTCTATACTCCAAGGCATGACTTTTTTATGTATAAACATCAGTATTTACTGCTATTAATTACTGTACGATTTATAGTTGAAATCTGAGCCTAGATATAAAGTTAGATATAAAGTTAAAATCTCGACAAAGCAATGTAGGAAATACAGAGAAAATAAATCCTTTCTGACATCTAAAATCAGTTTCGATCAAGGTCTCTAAAACGAACAAGAAAAAGAAGATTTTCGGAGGGCAATTACGCTGTGTTTATATAGAATAGGTGATTTATGAGCAATCTAATTTCTTGTTCGTTTAAAACAGTGAAATGTCAGCTGTAAAAGATCGCACCAGAAACAGCACTCTCTCTGCCTGTCATAGACGTTCAGGAAAGGCTGAATGAAGTCATGTCAAGTACAATAATTCGGAGATCAATAATACCAGTTGTAGGACAGTATATAAGGAGGATAAGGATTTTGAAGTTGACTCGAAATCTGATAGGTAACCAGTGCAAGGACTTGAAAACAGGTGTAATGCATCCCTGATAGGATTCTTGCTGTCATATTCTGAACATATTGAAGATTGCTCAGTGTGGATTTAATTTCCCCAGTGAACAGGATGTGCATTTATTAATTCTAGAAAAAAAGCCTTTCTTGATTTCTCTAGTTCTTAGTTTCTCTAGTTCCCTTTAAAATAAACTATTATTCCACAATGCAGAGTATTACATGGCCAGTATTTACACATGATATTTGTGATTTAAAGAAATTAACACAAGCAGCTTTTGGAGATTTAAGTGTTGGCTGAGTTATTGCAGGATAAAAGACTAGAGATGTTGGCAAGAAGAAGATAGTTTGGGGAAAGCTGAGGAATACACTTATAACAAGAACACTTCCTAATGGGGTTAGGCATACTTTTGATGAAGATGATGAAGTTAACAGACTATATGTTTACATAGATACTGAAATAAGGATTGTATTTTAGATTATGTGTAGTTGCTGGCATTGAACTGTGTGTTGGATGCACA
Source organism: Atractosteus spatula (assembly GCF_055471065.1). Lineage (NCBI taxonomy): Eukaryota > Metazoa > Chordata > Actinopteri > Semionotiformes > Lepisosteidae > Atractosteus > Atractosteus spatula. The sequence continues at coordinate 13,698,421 of NC_142730.1, read as the reverse complement.
TGAATTGAAGGAATGGGCAAACATAGCTGATGCGGATCCACAGAGCCAGCATATTAAGATGTTTATAATTAGAGGCAATTTGTTTAAATAACTAGGTATGGATACTGATGTGCAAGAGAGGTGGAAAGGCTGTTTCCTTAAGCCAGCAGTATAAAATATTTTATTCTCAGTGAGATGCTGCCATTTCATAGTGGGTTTCTAACACTGTGTATAGTTCCATCCACACAGTGCCTTTACTTCCATTTCTAATCTCTTTATCCAGTACAGAGGATTTGGAGCCTATCCCAGTAAGCAACGGACACAAGGCAGAATACACCCTGGACATAGTGCCAGTCCATCACAGGACAGACAGACACAAACACACACAGACCAGGGCCAGGTTTCCCATAAACTAATTAACTTACCAGTATGTTTTGGAGTGCGAGAGGGAGTCATATCACACATATGGAGAAAAACCATGTAACCCAGAGAGAACATGTAAACCCCACACACACAGGATGGCAGGAATTGAACCTAGGACCCCAGTGCTGCAAGATAGCAATGCTAACCACTTTGCCACCATTATAAATGGATGAATATCTTAGTTATCTTTCTAGTTCACAGGTTTGCATGCATAATTTAATTTTGAAAGCCACTGAGACATCAGGTACTACTGTTGTATTTATGAAAAAGAAACAAAACAAAAAACATACTAACAACTGTGCCATCCTACTCCTTAGCTAATACATTTTATTATTCATAAACAGTTAACATTGTTAGCAAAATATTTTGAATTATATTTAACCCTATTTTTTCTTTAGTTTTGTATTTAACTTATTATATGATAGTCAGACTTAATGTATATTTGAACAATGAAAATATATTTTTACAAGATTTTACATTAAGCACTTAAAATTAATATGGTTAATAATAGTAAACTGTAACATGCTGTAACAAGATCGGTTAAACTGCGAAGAAAATGCTTTCAGAGAAAATGTTTCAGGTGTGAAGAACATAGATCTCCAATGCAATTTCAACCAAACCTGTTCCCACACACCCTGCCCCCACTACCATTAGAATATACACAAAGCACTCAAATCTTTCGAGCTAATGATCAGGTGACCCGAGAGAGAGCGAGAGAAACACCAAGGGGTGCGGAACCAGGGAACTATTTACATGGAAAACGGGCGATCTCCCCAGACTGTCCGCCCGTTTCACTGTTACCTGGATACCTCTTTATTTAGAACTCACTAACACTGATTTTTAGTTTAGAAGGATTCAAGTAGGGTTTTAGATGAAAGGCAGCGACCTTAATCAAGCCCAAATCACAATTGAACCCATTCAGAGCTTACATTACATTTTAGCGTTTCATTCTGAGCAGAAGACCCTCACACCTGAAGAAGGGGGAGGTGTTTTTCGCTGGAAATCTCGCCTGCTTCTACTTTACAACCGGAGTGCTGGCTGTGACGAATTAAACCGGTATTACAGGTTTCAATCACAGACCATGTGACATGGGAGTCAGGAAACTAACACCGCGCCACCGGATTTGATAACGCTATAAAAACGCTATAAAATAATGTGACTTGGCACAGAACAAGTTTACAGCACAGTACAAAAATGCTGACCATGACTTTAGAAGCATAAATTGCCTTACACTCAATTTAAACACAAGCTGTCTTTAGCCCTCTAAGCTGGTTCATACACAAATGTAGAGATCCAGGCTCAGAACACACAGCTTCATTAGCGAATACATATGCAGGACAACTAGAGAAGACGTTTTACAGAGGATGGATTTTTAGAAACATCCCATCAGTGACATCACTGAAGTCAACTCCTAGGTACTGTAACTGTCGTGTGGATAGTTTCACAAGAATCAGACAAAGGTTTAAGCATCGCTTGTTCTAGATAAAACTGCAAAAAAAAAACAACCACCCATAATGTACTTCTTTGCGGCTCTGTTTGCCCAAATCATATATTCACAACGTGAAATCTAGAACATAATATTACGTAACCAAAATCCGCAATATGGAAACAGAACCTGTGTAATTGTTGATAGATGATGTACTCGTAACATTTTTTCAAGACGAACTACAACATTTAAAAAATGACTTGTATGTACTTGATATCTCTAATCAATCCACGGGTCCCAGCACGAAACGAAACTAAAACGCATACCGTTTCGCGCTTCTTATTAGTTGCTCAAAAGTAATTTGACCGTATGAAATGCATAATATAAACCTAGAAACATATACGTGAGTAGTACTTAAGCACTGTAGTATCTGTGTTAAGACATCAGGATGTCTTCTATCTTCTTCAGGATGAATAAAGTGGGCCTATTTATCTATCAATCATATTTAAATAACTAGTGTTCTGTACCGTGGTACCCCTAAAAGTACCACACTTGTACCATACAACAGTAGTACCTGATGTCTCAGTGGCTTTCAAAATTAAATTATGCAATAAATAACCACATGTAAGACTCTGATGCTTAAAATGTTTAGGGAGAAAGTGGAATACTGGTGTGTATTTTTTCTTTAAACTACCAATACCAGCCATATACAGTCTGTAACGTAGGGATTTCTATACGTCTTTATTTAGTGTTTACATTAGTGACAAAGGCTAAACGTTTAGCTTCAGTAACGTGTACATATCTCCCCTTTTTATAAAACGACATGGTTGAAAACTGTTCCAGAGCCACTGTTGTTTCATCAGTGAAAAGTACATCATGAAATGCCTCTCCCTGTTCAATCCACTGGAAAAAAGAAAAGGAGCATAAAGCTTCTGATGGTCATAAACGATATTCATTTAGGAGCAGCATCAGAGGTATGTTTTTAACTGCACTGCATTGGAGAGAATACCATAGTGTGTTTTTTTTTACTCCCTGGCGGAAACTGGCTTCCAGAAGAATCAGTATGGCTCAGAGATTAAATAAAACTTCACTCGCACCAAACAAATGTATATTTCTAAATATCACAACATGATCGAATTTAAGTCATTTTAATAACAATGAATAGTCACCTATGCGTTACAATATAAACATTTATATTGATTTAAATCGCGTTTAAATCACCTTTATTTAAAACCCATAAATAAAGCTGATACTGTTTAGACTTCCAATTATTTAAAACTGTATTAAAGCAGCACGATACACAATGCAACGTAAATCGCTATCTTTGTCTTCTGTGTGATAATGCTCACCTCTCTGTCCAGCAAATTTACAGGTTAAAAACAATACTGTTAGGCTGGGAAAACGATTTTTCTCCCCCCCCCCTCAAAAACCCAGTAAGTACAGTACTTACTAGTTAAAGGCTAGGCTCCCGACTACGGCGAAAGGAACCCTTCTTTCATTAGAATACAATGAACATATTTTAGCCCTGAATGAATAAATAGCAAACATGGTTTACATAAAAGACATTTTTCCAAGAAAGTTTAGCCTTTGTCACTAATGAAACCACTAAATAAAGACATAAATATAAAAATCTTAAGATTTTTAAAATGCATGACTTTGCTAAAATTTATTTGAAAATAAAAACAATTACAACCGCCAGGGGAGAGAGAGAACAGGGGAGGGATGTTGGTTTTGCATAAGGGGCTGGGCTATGGAAATTAGGTCTGTTTGGGAATGTGTAGTTACATGTTCTGGCTGTTTGTGAATTATCGTTGTTGAGTATGGAGTGTTGAGGTATTGATTTTGTGTAATGCTTTATGTTGAAAATTGAGGTGGATTTTGTTTATGATAAACAGGATAAACTGGGATGGGAGGAAGGTTTGGTTTTGCATAAGGGGCGGGATTATGATAATTGGAGGACTTTGCGAGAGTAAAATGGTTTGATATATTTGATTTTGTATTGTGGTTGTTATCTATGTTTTTGGTTGGTATTATGTTTATATGGTTGTTTTTGTTGGTTGGTTGTTATTATGGTTATTAATAATACGATCTATAGTTGAAATCTGAGCCTAAATAAAAAGAAAAAGCAAGTGATTAGGTTTATGAGCAATCTAATTACTTATTCGTTTAAAACGCTATATAAAATAAAGTTTATTATTAATTTGCTGCACAGAGCGGTGAATATTATTATGCATAAGACAAAGATAACGATCCTGATCAGTTTAGAAATCTGTGTACGCTGTAAGGTTTTTACTTCTTAAACTTTTAAAATACACGTTTTGAATAGAAAGAAATCCTCTTCCTGTTACAGTATGTATAGCAAACTAGCACGTCTTTTTTCTCCAATCAGAGGGGTGTCAGATGGTGTCAGCCAATCACCATTCTGCGTTGGGTAGCAACGGGTGACTGTTCTCAGGCGGAAGATGTAAACAGCTTAATGTTCGTGTTAAATAATTTTTTAAAATTCAATTAAACGGGCACAGTTAAGACATTAAATATACATATACATACTGTATACAGTACAGTTTGCATACGGTAATATGTTACGCGATTAAAAAATAAATAAATAAAACTGGAAGGTTCAGCACCAGCTGGATTCGAGCACACAACCTGCCCGTTGGCAGGCACGCACCTAGACCAGTCGGCTACAGTCAGCTCGCATGAGCAGGCAGGCGAAACAGCCCTACACAGCCCTGCCGCAGTACACGGATATAATCATACCGTTATTAAATTCTTGAGATACGCGATTCCATATTATATTCCCTTTTAATCAAATTCTAAAAGTATGCTTGTTGACTCCGGTATCACGTTAGTTAAAGACTTCGAAGCTTACAATGTTTAGGGAGAAATGGAATACCGGTGTGTATTTTTCCTTGTGATATTTTAAGCTCTAGTTGAATGATAGGTGTCGCATTTTAAATCATTTTCGTAGTTAGAAATTATGAAACGCCCTGTTAAAAGCAAGGAAGTTTTTATGCCCGTTGAAGTAAAACAAAATGCCTGACAAAGTATGGTTTGGACAGATTCCAAGTGCTTGTACAAATGTGCTAAAGAAATTATACTTTGAGTATACAGCTTGTCCAAAGTCATCCATTATTAATACTATTAGTAATATCTTCGGTAAAGGCTTTGATGCATAAATATTTCTGATAAAGGTAGGTTGTGTACTTTTGTCCAACTGAGCAATCTTGCTTTCATAAAATATACCAACATTTTAATGACTGAAGATTAACATGCTGTAATACACTGTTCAAAATTAAAGGCTCAAATGCTGTACATGAGAGGTTAAGCTCCCCCTGGCGGTTTTACAAGGTGACGCCGGATAGTTTCCGGCAGAGCGTCAAATGACGCGCGATTAACCACGTCACACTGCGTGACACTGCGTGATGCCGCGACACGCCCACCGGGGTATGCCGCAAAATAACGCACGCATTTTGAATGGCTGCATCTGTATGGCTTGTAGTACTTAAAGATCTAAAGATAAAAATATTAAATACACTTCATATAAACTGTTGTTTAGACAATATAAAAATTGTTTAGACAATTTAATACGTTTAAAAATTTAATTAAAATTAATTTACTCTTACCTTGATAGATTACCATGAACAGAAACCAAAAGAGAAGCATGTTAATTGTTCTATATTTTTATAAAAAAATAGAAATCCCCTCTTTTAAATAAATTTATTTTGTGAAGGTCTCACTTGCTCGCTACAACCTGTCTCATAGCTAAGTAACTGGTCACAGAAAATGTGTGGCAGCACAGTCTAAGCAGCATATAGGAAAACTGTAGGCGGCTGTATTTTTGAATTGCAAACACATCTTTCAGAGACAGGATCTATCAACACCAGAGATGGCTAAAATGTATTTCCAACAAAATGGAAAAATAAGAACAAGTTGTTTATACAGTATGATAAGGTTCAGTTATAAGGTGATTTCCCCAACATTTTGTGTGAGAAACAGATTTTCTTCTCCTTTTTTGAAATTGAAATAAAAATCAGAAAATTCTTTAATTAACAGAAGTTAAGAACTGACAAAAAAATTATTAAAACTTTAATGTAACAGTAGATTTATGTTATTAATTTGAACAAGTAAGGCTTTTTATTTTATAACTATATGATAGTTTTGTGTAGTTTTATATTTTATATTGTAGTTTTTTACTAATTCATTAAATTAGTAACATCTGGATGTCATTTCACTTAATAGAATTTCTTTTCTGTCCAACTCAGATTTCTGATTGACATTAACTTGAAACTAAAGGCCTTAAATTAAGACCTTCAATGTTTTTTTCCCCATCCCACGTTAGATTAAAGGCTGCAAATTCCAGTTATAAATTCTTCATAACCTTTCATATAAAATCAAAGCATTAATCAATAACAGAATTATTGATTCTGTCATTCGTCTGCTCCATGCCTGGGTGTCTCAAGTTGTGTAGCTCTCCCAAGATCTCCTCCTACATACTAGTGGGCAAGACCATCCTTTAATACCTCCTTTCCCTCTGCATGTTGGGACTGCTGTAACAGGACGTCTCCCTTGATGCATAGCTGATTCTATTACTTCAAGAGGAGCCTCACCTGATTGTTCTCTCTACTCCTGACTACACTGTTGGGTGCCCGATTACCCCCTCAGTGCTGCATCACTCTCAATAGGATGGGTTTTCCAACTGGAGTTTTCACAGCTCCTGCAGAGACTTTCCTGGAATCACCTCAGTCCCCTTCTCTCCCTGACTGAAACACAACCACTTGGCAACCAGCTGACATAACGTCTGCTGGTCAAACTTTTCATCATGGAGCATCCTGGATAAGTCATCAGCATCGGCATCACTCTGTTCTGGCCTGTACTGGATGTCAAAACCAGCCAACTGATCCACATTTCTTTGTCCCAGTGCATTGAGATTTGCAGTGCTAGTCACATACAGTATATGGATTGTTGTCTGAAAAGACTGAACACATGGCCATACAGATACTCTGGGAACGTCTCCATTTCAAAACAAGGAATACAAGCTTATGGGCAGGGTACCTTTTCTCCACTGGAAATAAACAGCAAAGGAAATCACTCTTTCCCTTTTTCCTTATTCCTGGGCTAAATAAGGCATCAGTGTGGAGGATGAAGGGCTTACTGTAGTCCACATATCCCAGTACCTTAGTTGTTCTAATCTCCTCCTTCTGTTTTCTTGAAGGCTCATTCATATTGTTCTATCCACTTGAAGGGAGGTAAATTTTGGGAGCCTGGTTTCTTCTTCCTCCTCTTGGAAGGTCCTCATGTCAGCCTCCTATTTGTTGATGGGAGTCGGTCACGCTTGTAATTGTTGTATCTTTTCAGGGTCTGTCAAAATCCCCTATTCTGATACTACAGTAGGTGGCCAAGGTTGGGTCTTCAGGAAGCTGCACTTCTTGTGCTTAAGGTTCAATCCATGTTCTTGCAGATGGCAGAAAACCATCCCCAGATGTGCCAGATGTCCCTCAACTGTGCAGCTGAATACGATGATGTCATCCAGTTACAGCAGCAGGCTATAGAAATTCTCTTCCTCGAAGCAGCTTATCATTAGTCTTTGGAAGGTTGCTGAGGCTTTCTGTTACATTCAAACAGGCCCATTTGTAGTAAAGGCCGTCTTTGGTTGATCAGACTCAGCTACCATGACACGTCTTATTGATCTCTTGATACTACGCCAGTGGTTCTGATGGTAAGGCAGTTGGAAAAGATTAGTCAATAAGCAACTTCCCTTTCCTTGTTATAACCATCTGAAGCAGGATCTGACCTGAGGGCTTCCACCTTCACTACCTACAACAGGATTGAAATTCCAGTCATGCAGAATCCTCTCCAGATCTCTGGATCTGGACAGGATGACTTCCAATGTGGTTTTCCAATACAGACCACAGTCTTCCCACCATCAACATCAGGTACTTCCCACACCCACACCTCCAGGAAGGGGCAATTCTCAGCACCTTCAAGCAGCGCAGAATAAGGTTGTCATCCTGTGGACCAGGGCTCTGTTACATGCATACATGCCAGCCTAGCACAATAACCACTAGCAATACTCAACTCTAAATATTATCAGTCATCAAACTCTTAAAACAAACACAAACCCCTATAAACATAAAGTATATGACCCATAATTTCCCTTTAAGAATCGTCCACTAAAAAACTCCAAGTTCTGTTTGTTAACTCTAATGTTGAACTAAGCCAGTTTCCATGCCAGGGAACCAAGTGAAAAACATATAAGATAAGATCACTTTATTGGCCATATATAATTTCTTGTTTTAGGAATTTGTCTTTTTACATACCCCAACTTGCTCTCCATGAGAAACAGAGACAAGGAGAGACACTTGGGGTCAGAGCACAGGGTCAGCCATTTTATACAGTGCCCCTGGAGCAGTTGGGTTAAAGGGCCTTGCTCAGGGGCCTGTCAGACAGGGGATTTGAACCAGCAACCTTCCAGCCACAGGCACAGATCCTTAGCCACAGAGCCACTGCACCGCCCCTTAAGACATATTCCAGTCTTAAGGGGAGCCTGGTATAAAAACTGGCATGTATGGCAGGTCTTCTGCGAAGCTGCCAAAAATAATATCAATCTGTATACGGACTATGTTACTGGTTACATCAACAAACGCATTGAAGACGTAGTTCCCAGGATTACTGTTCACACATACCCAAATCAAAAACCATGGGTAAATGGTGAGATACACGCCAAACTTAAAGCTAGGACAGTTGCTTTAAATTCTGGCGATATGGATAGATACAAAAAATCCAGATACGATGTCAGGAAAGCCATCAAAATAGCTAAATACAACTTTAGAGTTAAATTAGAGACATATCATCATGGCTGCAACACACGGAACATGTGGAGTGGTATACGCACCATTACAGACTACAAAACGCAACCCAGCTATATCATACAACAGTCTGCCTCTCTTCCTGATGAGTAAATTCATCCTATGCTCAGTTTGAGGTCAGTAACATAGATCCAGCCAGGAGGATTCCAGAAACTGAAGACGGAAACCCACTGATCATATCCAGATCGGATGTGTGTAAAGTTTTTTAAAAAGACCAATCCACACAAGGCTCCTGGCCCTGATGCTATCCCTGGCCATGTTCTGAAGGCATGTGCAGACCAGCTGGCAGATGTCTTCTAAGACATATTAAATCTTTCTCTAGCTCAGTCTTAGTTCCTTCCTGATTTAAGAAAACCACCATTGTCTCTGTACCTAAGAAACCCAGAGTCAGCTGCCTGAAGGACTACCTCCTTGTTGCAGTCACATCAGTTATCATGAAGTGCTCCGAGCGGTTGGTCAAAGCATACATCACCTCCTCACTGCGTGACACCTTAGACCCATTGCAATTTGCATATCGCCAGAACAGGTCAACAGAGGATGCTATTGCCACTGCCCTCCATACTGCCCTCTCACACCTGGATAAGAAAGGAACATATGTGAGAAGGAACAAGTAATAGGTTTATTCCATGCTGAAAAGAGAAGAAAGAAAACATGCATGCTGACGCAGCTACCCACCTGAACTACATATATGAGAATGCTGTTTGTTGATTACAGCTCAGCATTCAATTCCATAGTGCCCTCAAAGCTTGTCATCAGGCTCCAGGACCTAGGACTGAACACCTCCCTTTGTAATTGGATCTTGAACTTCTTGACAGGATGTCCGCAGGTGGTGAGGGTGGGCACCAACATATCTCTACCCTGACTCTAAACACTGAAGCCCCCCAAGGCTGTGTACTTAGCCCTGTCTTCTACTCCTAATTTACCCATGATTGTGTAGCCAGGCATAACTCAAACTCCATCATTAAGTTTGCGGGCAATACAACAGTCATCAGCCTGATCACAGATGGTGAGGAGTCTGCGTACAGGGAGGAGGTTGAAACCCTGGCAGTATGGTGCCAGGAAAACAACCTCTCTCTGAGCATCAGTAAGACTAAGGAGATAATTGTGGATTATAGGAAACACCAGGGAGGAGATCACATACCTATTTATATCAATGGGACTGTAGTGGAGAGGGTCAGCAGTTTGAAGTTCCTGGGAGTTAACATCACAGAGGACTTATCCTGGACCCACCACACCAACATTGTGGTCAAAACAGCACGGCAGCACCTATTCTTTCTCCGCAGGCTAAGGAAGTTCGGCATGCCATCACATACCCAGGTCAGCTTCTAAAGGTGCACTATTGAGAGTATCCTGACTGGTTGCATCACTGCCTGGTATGGGAGCTGCTCTACCCGGGATCACAAAGTACTACAGAGGGTGGCGAAGTCAGCGCAGCTCATTGCCGGCTGTGAGCTTCCAAACATCCAGGATATCTACTCAGCTTCTACCTCCAGGTAATAAGACTGCTAAATAGCCAACCTGCAGTTCCTTCAGCAAATCACCTGTAATGGCTACATGGACATACAGTTTTCATTGTATTCAGCATACTGCACAACTTGGACGTAATATATTGCATACACCCTGAATACTCAGCAGCTCTATTTAAATTGAGTTTTGTCTAAGTTTATTTTATTCAATTTCTATTACACTATTATCTATTATTATGTAACCTTATTTTGTAACTTTAATTTTGTGATTTTTATCCCCCCCCAGTAAGCTCATAGAAAAGACATTTCATTGCCAGCAACTACTCCTATACGCTGTATTGTTGTGCATTTGATTAATAAACTTTGATTGATTGACTGATTGAAGAGGCCCCTCTGTTCAGATACATAGTAAAGCTATATCCAGTGTTGAACCATCTAATGATCTAATGCAGGTAAGCTGCATTCAGTCTGGCTAGTCCTAAAAAATGAATATGGAGAATAATTTTTAATTAAATTTAATTTAAACAATCTAAAGAATGGTGCGATACTATTGAGAGAAATAGCATGGGACCCTGATTGTAAACTCAATAAAATAAATAATTTTTTCAAGGAACGGTCATTGAGGGGCTTAAGGTTTTGCTGTCAGCTAATTGACAAAGACTGCATTGCAACATTTGATAAATTTGATTTGGTTGAGAAATTTGCCTACTTGACTGTCATCTCCATAGGTATTTATAGCTTAGAAGTTATCTTACAGACAGTTTGAGCCAGAGTATAACAATGAAAGACTGTTTTGTAATGTTCTGTGCACATTGTGTGAAAGTGTTGTCTGTTGTATTGTGTAGGTCCCGAGAGAACAGCACAAATAACAGCTACCAATATAATGAAGCAACTATTCATTAACTTCTACCACAGCACCATAGAAATTGTCCTCACTAGTGGCATCACTGTATGGTATGGCAGTCCCACCATACATAACCATGACACTCAAAGGGTTCTGGCAATGACACAGAGGGCTATTGGATCTCACTTACTTTACTATCAATCGATGAGATTCACACCATCCTCTGTCACAGTAAAGCATGATCCATTATTCAGGATTCCAACTATCCTGACCACAAACTGTTCTCCCCCCTGCACTCTGCCAAGCGGTACCACACCATTAAAACACAGACCATTAGACTTAAGAAGAGCTTCTATCCTACAACAGTGCTCATTATTAACAACTAACAATTAACAACATACAGTACTGTTACTATTTTTTACTGATATTCTAATGTCCTGCCCACATTGTGTTGTGTTGTCTGTTGTTCTTTGCATGTCCTGAGACAACAGCACGAATAAGAATCCCAGTGTACGTGTACAATACATACTGTACGGCAAATGAACTCCTCTATATCTATCTAGATGTGTGGTTGACTGCAGTACACTTTCCATGGGGAAAATAACTCTTCAATTATATAATAGTCAGGAATGGTGAATATGGAGGCAGGGAAATCATTTACGGATGTGGGTGCCCCACATACCATTGGCTCATTGATGGCTGAATGATGAAAGCTTATGTTGTCTCATATAGGGACAACGATAGATACCTGTATGTCAAACTTTATATTTGTCTCTTCCTGGGGACAAGTCTGTCATACATCACCTACAAGAATGCCACTAGGCATTCAGTATTACACTATATCATCCAATCTTATGGATTTGGGCAATGACACAATTCAGAGGTGGAAGCACACATTTTGATGTTTCCCCGGCACATTAACTGTGGTTCTCCATGATTGTAGCCAAATGATGAAGTCCACTTCATCTATTTACACAAACACTTGGGTCCAGGGAGATTGAAAACTAAGCAAAACATATCTTTAAACAGACTTAAACCTCTTTAAATAGGGTCATCGTCTTCCCAAAGTTCTGTAACCAAGGCTACAGCTTCTCCAGAGAGCAAAGAAGTTTTGTAGGCCAGTTTACTGTGGTCCATGGGGAAAGTTGAAAGTTGTAAGGAAAGGATTGTGTTACACTGAGTGAGAAACTCATGACAATGAGAAAATTCTTCACAGAAAGCTTGAGGAGAACATGTGAGGCTCATTTGTGCTTCTAGCAGGAGAAATTGGTGGAGGTGGAGCCACAGGGGAAACTATAACAGGAAGAGCTATTGAATTAAACACAGTGAATGTCTGATACACTTAACTTCCTTCAAACCCAAACAGCAGACCCATGACTTGCCAAAACACTGTGGATTTCTTCTCTTCCTGTTGGATCCTTGTTATGGCTTATTCTTACTGTAACAGGCTGCACTCACTTGTCAAACTGCAGCAGTCTGAGACTTAAAGTGGGATCCAAGAGCATTTAAGTAGTGATTGGCTGAGACGAGCAAACAGTAGAAAATATAGTCCAAAGCAGAAGTAAAAAAACAAGTAAGGGCTGTAGCCAGGAAGACTCATAATTAAGGCACCAAAGCAAATCCATAAACAGAGTATACTGCAAAACCAGGGAAAACTTGAGTGAGTGATCCAGAGGAAAATCTAAGAAACAAAGCTGAATGAAGCACAGTCAGGAAACAAAGTAAACAAAGAATCACTAATACTGAGTGCCAAAATATCACATGAGCAGGTCTTAAATAGCCAGGTGTTCAAGAGTACACAGGTGGGACAGGTCATTTTTGCCTGATCGGGTTGTCACAGCAACCAGTTGATTGACATGTCTGACTGCTGCTGTGATGACTCTAGTGTGGTTTATGATACTTCAGTGAGAGAAGGTAGTAGAGTTTCACTGGCTTCAAGTTGCAGTATTGTCTGAAAAAAAAATATAAAAGTGCACCATTTATAGTAAAAACATATTATTTGACATTTACATACATCACATAAAACATGTTGTAAAATACTAAATCATTCAATGTTCTGCAAAACGTACAATTAGATGGATTGTGAAAATAAGACTTACCTATATATACACAGTATACTGATGCAAAAAAGAAACGCAACACCTCCACACTCTGGCTCTTCCATCTGCATGGAACAGGCTGAAGAGTGACTCATCCATGAAGAGGACCTGATGCCACTGCTGACGAGTCCATCACAGCCTCTGTGTGGCCCAAGCCAGTCGGGTGTGATGTTAGGAGGTGTGAGCAGAAGGCCTCTGAGAGGTCACCTGGAGCCTCACTGTCCTGTCATTGATGCGGGCGTTGTCTGCCAGCAGTGTCAGCAGCATTACGAGTGGAAGATCTGAAACAATCTATCAGATGGATCAGTCTGATGTGTAGGTCCTGCTCTGCTGTGGTCACTCGAGGGCGACCAGATCTTGGACGGTCATTTGTTGAAACCGGTCTCCTGAAACCTTCTCTGCAGTTGGGACACAGTGGGCTTACTCCATAGTGTCTGGCAATGCTGGCAAATGACATGCCTGCCTGCAGCATGCCAATGGCCCTCTCCCTTGCTTCTGGTGACATTCGAGGCATTATGGAATGCACAGAAAACTGACTAAGTGTGGCCTTTTTCTTGCACTGACCTAAGCTTTGAATTAAGGCCTTTTTAAAGGTGACCTGATCAGGCATTGTTCCACCTGGACCTTGTTGGGTAAAAGTGCACCTAACGAGCTTTCGTGTGATTGGCAAGTTGCAATGCCTCACTGCACAAGCTGTATTGCTGGTCGGAGGGCTTAAAACAAATTGACAACTTTTTGTGAAAGTACATAAGCTATAACTATAGTATTCTCATTCCAGAAAATATTGCATTTCTTTTTCCCCATCAGTATACTGAACTGGAGCCTCATCTCCTTTATTGCATACTGTTTTCACTGGACACTAACAAGTTTTAATCCTTTTGGATGAACAATAAAGTTATATAATAAAAGATTAAGATTAAGATTAAGATTAATGTAAGGTTGTTTCATTCTGAGATGGTATTTTCCTCAAGACCCAGTCAATGGTGGAAATGCCTACTGTCATTATTGCTTATTCTAAGCTTTATTTCCATATCAACACCAGTAACTGAAGTAAGAATGACTTTTTCTCAGCTGTGGGGTGGTATGAGGTCTCAAAATTATCTGTGTGTGTTTATATATGTGTGTCCTGTGATTAACCTGTACACCTCCCAGGGTGTACTCAAACCTTCTGCCCCGTGACCAGGAATAAGCACATTTAGAATAATAGGTATAGGATATTATACAGTATTTGCATTTTTTAATATCTGTAGGAATAGATTAAATCTTTAGTGGCAACTGAATTTTTATAAAGGTCTACAGTATGTGCAAATTTCCTCATTTCCTTATGCACAACTGGAAAAAACTGAAAAAACATCTGCAGACAGTACAGTACACAACACATGTTATCCTACTTAAATTACACACGTTCATACATCTATTTTCCTGTTAGCTACATGTAGCTAACTCGCAAGGGTGCACACTAGGGGCTCGGGGTTTCCCATTTCATACATGCGAAAACATAACCACATTGTACTTCGGAATCAGTTCTGGTTATTCATAGAGAATCAAACACACACACTCAAGGATAACGTTATTGTAATGACTGGGGGATTGACACAGAATGAAGTTTGCACACCTCTGATGTGGTGGCAACAACACGTTTATTTACCTCCTCCCGTTGGGCTTTGACAGACAGAGATTGGAACTCTCCGAAGGGGTTACACACACAGGGTAAGGATTAATAATAATAATAATAATAATAATAATAATAATAATAATTGCTTACACTTACATAGCACTTTTCTGGACACTCCACTCAAACCGCTTTACAGGTAATGGGGATCCCCTCCACCACCACCAATGTACAGCATCCACCTGGATGATGCGACGGCAGCCATAGTGCGCCAGAACTCTCACCACACATCAGCTATCAGTGAGGAGGACGTGACCGCCATTTAGCGCCATTATATGTGACATGACAAGAAAGCTAATGCAGAATGTAGTATAACTGCCTAATTACCCTTCATATCATGGATAAGTGCCTTGCGTTTGGTTCTCTTACAAGGAAAGACACAGAGGAAGGCCCATCTACAAGCAAAGAAACCACTTCAGTGTCTCATACTGATAACCCAAAATCCAAACCCAAATTAAAAAAGAGAAAATAGAGCAGTGAGTACCTGGCTCTGGGCTTAAGGTGCGTGGGAACTGAGATCTAGCCGCTGCCGCTGTGTGTTGTGAGTTCCGAAGTGTTACCAAATTCTTCAAGGTAAAGCAGTGACGACTTTTCATGTCCAAAGTAAAATAGAAGCCACAATAAAGAAATTGGAAATGTGGGCCAAACGTATCGACCAGTCAAAGTACGATTTGCTTCAAAATTTGTCAGATTAAATAACAAAAGAACAAATGCAGCTACCAGCCTCTGTCACAAAGCTAATTACAGAGCACCTGCAAAGTTTGAGGACCCAACTGCGGGACTACTTCCCGGCTCCAGATGTTCGGTTCAGCTGTAAATGTTCTTTCCTTCTGTAAACCTATGCGAAGAGGCTCTCGCAAGTTTGAGCGCAAAGGAGCAAGACAGCCTTGTGGACCTATCCTGTGACAGTGCTTTAAAATGGATTTTTTCACAGAAATTCTCAACAAATTTTTGCCTTCATGTTACGTCGGAGTATCCTCCGTATCTTTCGGACAAAGCAGTGAAAGTGGTTAAGATTGCTGCTTGTGGGTAGGCCATTGGTTCAGTTCTGGGGCATGTACACACCCTGGGTCTAGAGTGGCTGAGGCCAGAGGTGGAAGCCCCTGTTTATTCCTCAGGGGAGATAAGGGCTGGAACTGCTTGTTTCATCCCAAGCAGGTGTCTAAAACTGTGAGCACAGACACTTTTGGATCAGATTTCCTTTACACTCTCAAACATTCAACTGCAGTTCTAAGTTCATTTGCGCTTGTCTTTGATTTTAATGTTTAAGGGCAGTAAAGTTTGGTTCTCTGGTTACTGGTGTGTTCTAGTCTTTAATAACATCATGCTAAAATATTTAAAAGGACCTTAATAAAAGAACAAGTAAAGGTTTATTCCATGCTGAAAAGAGAAAAAAAGAAACACAATGTTTCGGCTCTGGAGCCTTCTTCGGGTGTGTTCCTTGTTCCTTTGCAGCCTACGCATGCTGCCACTACCTACTTGAATTAATAAAAGAAGTAAAAAGTAAAATCAATCTAAATTAATGGAATGTCAGTACAAAGCACTTGAATCTTAAGTCATTGTTACGTCCCAGTGTGTGGTCCATGTGTTTTTTTGTTACTATGTTCCACACTTTCTAACTTTGATTGTTCTCCCTCCGCCATTGGTCCATCATTACACCATTGTTTCCATATTACATCATCATGAATCAGCTTCTCAGCCAATCAGAACTCAGTTTATTCAATATACTGGTGGTTTTCAGACTGAAGGGGCCTTTCATTTGACTTTGGTCCCGCTCGGTTCAGGTTCAGGTTCAGGTTCGCTTTTGGTTTTGCTTGGGCTTCGTTTCACTTCGTGTGTGTGTTTTCGTATACCTTTGGCTTTGTTGGTTTGTTGGTTTGTTGGTTTGTTGGTTGATGTTCGTCTCCTCGTACTTTCATTTGTGTGTTTATCCTTATTTAGCCATTACCTTGCTCAAACTTGTTATATGTTATATGTTCAACCTCTGTGTTCTTTTGTACCCTGTTACTCGTGTCTACTCTCGTTTTCCCTTATTGCTATTCATAGTTCACTTGTGTATTTGTGTGAACTTTTGTGTATAGGGTTAGTTTGGGTTGTTGGGTACATTTTACACACATAGTTGATTTTTGTATTCGTAACACTAGTTTAGGATGGGTGAGTGCCTTTTGTCTTATATGGTTTTGGGTAGTCAGTGGAGGTTAGCTACTGTAGGGTGATTGAAGACTCCGAAGACCAAGTGTTTCGGGTTTTCTTTTGTAGTTAGGTCACCTTCCCCTCACTTTATTATCTAGCTACATTTTGTTTGTTATTTTATTTTCTTTGGCACAGCTCTAGTTCCCTTTCCCTGTGTGTTATTGTGTCCTATTTACATACCAGTCACTTATTCACCTTAAAATAATCACTTTTGCACCAACCCTCGTTGTCATGCTTCCTAAGTCCCTCACCAGAACCTACCTGCATCCAAAAATGATCCTAAATGTTACACCCCTTCACCCCTAGACACGTGGGGTCGTAACAGTCACCTTATATCGGCAGTCCTTATAACTTCATCTGGGCAGAATATTGTTCAACAAATTTGAGAAATTTGGCATTCATTTTATGAAGAAAATAAAAAAAGTAAAATTAATAGGACATGGGTGCTGACATGGGGGTGTGTTTTGATTGGTGAAAAATATTCCATAAAATGAAACCATCACAATAGTAGATGTTATGATTATATTTATTAACTTACATTAGATGTTTAAGTTATCAGTTATAATTGTATTGTGAAATCTACAGTTTAAATAAAACAAAATGTTGCTTTACTATTAAATAGTATACATACAAGAATATACATGATATTAAAGACAATATGACTTTTAAGTTAACACATTTTGTCACAAATATGAAATACTGTTATCTATAATTTAGATGCCTTAATATACAACTTTTCAAAAGTGAAAACGATATGATGGAAGGCAAAGATAAATAAGAAAGAGTACAATTAAAAAGTTTACAAAATAAGATTATATCTTAAAAAGCAACAAAAATACATAAAACAATATGTTCTGACCAAATGCTGCTACATTTTATTCATCATAGTAGACTACATCTATATACAGGTGAGATAACAAGTGACTAGACATGATATAAATTGCAATTAAGACATTTTGCTCTTAGGAAAAAAACACAGATGCATTAATTTCAGATTTCCCATCATTTCTTAAATCAAGCTGATCCTTAAATTACACATACAGTGTACTGTGTTGGTATCCTGGTAACCTGGAGGGATACAGGGTCTGCTAGCCCTAAATGCAATTGAAATAGCAAATTGAGCTATTTAGAAAACAGTTTGCTCTAGAGAAAACATCTAATACAGTAACTGTGTACTTGTTTATACGCTATAAAAAGAATAATCTACTCTCTTATAAGCAGACATTCCATATAATTGAGGAGTCACAAATTCGGCCTGCAGACTCGGTCTAATCCACTTGCAGGTGCGGTCACAGCCTTGGTTGGAATTCAATTCAAAACTTGGAATTTGGAATTATAAGCCAATTCTACTGTACGTACAAATAAGTATTGAACTTACGAGAGGAAGTATCCTTAGCCTGCTATACTGCCTAAAGCACATTGTGACTCATAATAACAAATATGATCCTTGTGATCAGAAAGACGGCTGAGGTTTAGTTATAATCACTGCAGGTGGTGCCTTTGGGTTGAAAGTCAATAATTTTCCAGCACTGTACAGAATGTGTGTATTTTAATAAAGTCCATATTTAATTTTTCTGCACTGTTTACAGACTCTTTTCAATTGGCACTTGAATTATACTTAGAAATGGACAGCTTGACTTTGTAACCCAAATAAATAATTAAATTAAGATGATATATAAAGTTCAAATCATCTTGATGAATGGAGTTTCATTGACATGAAAGATTCTAAAATTAGTAACATTACATTACAATATATATATTTACGTTTGGACAGAATGTTTTGCAGAAATTGTCTAAATTCATAAACTAATTAGACAAGTGAAATACAGTAAATGAATTGTTTAGAATGTTAAGTCTCAAACCCTTCTAGAAAAGCATGATATTCTTGTTCAAATTTAAAAACAAAACTCCCATCTTCTTTCAGTTGCTGTTTAGAAATTTAAAGCAGTTAGACAGAGCAACCAGCGTGATTACCTTCCTGTAGAAATGCCATTGTCATCCAGTCCTTCTGTGCTGACTTCACTTCCATAAACTACCAAGCTTTGTAGAGCACAGGCATTCATTCCTTTTTGTCACATTTTTCTAATGGCTGTGTTTATCAAACAGGGTGCAGTAAAGACCAGTTACTTTTGAAGTTTCCTAAAAATAGTTTAAAAAAACTGAGTGTAAACGGAATGAAAAATGTGAAATTAAATGTTAGAATTAAAAACGAAAATGAAAGTTATAGGTTCTGATCTACTTTAAATTATAAATGTATCAAATTGGTCTTTTGGATGAACCTAAAGATAAATTTGCCTCTAGAGATCTACCTAGTGATTAGTAGTAGTCCGGCTCTCTGCTTTGATCTACAGTACGTCTTCAGGAAAGACATTGTGAGAGATGTGATGATAAATCTGCAGAGACTATGTCTGTATTCATGACTCCCTGTGACCAGAGTTGCATCTTCCATGGAGATTCACCTGGAACAGGAACCCATAAAAATCAGCAGACCCAGGCTTCCCCCAGCAGTGTCAACTTTCTGTCTCTGCTGTGGAGGGAAGGGAACCTTCATAACAGATGTCCAGACTTGCAGGGAAATGTCATGGTCAGTAAGGAGGAGTACTTATCGAGTGGGGTTCAATCTTCTCCACACTTTACTCAACACCTTACATTGCCAATTGCTTTGTCTTGGGATTCCCACCAGTTTTGTTTGAATGATTTTGTGGACTCTGGGGCAGTGGGGAAATTCATCAATCATGAGTTAACGAAACAGATTGGGGATTCTGTTAATGCCTTGCAATGTACCAACTCACATGCAAGCTTTGGACGATCAGTCTACTGGTCTGGGGGTTGTTACTCAACAAAATGTTTCTATTCAAGTCATTGTTGGATTATCTCACTCTCAATGAGAGTATCTCCCTGTTATGTTTCTTATCTCCTCAGTGCCCTTAGATTCTGGGGTTCCCTTGGCCTAAACTTCATGCATTTGCATTTGCTCTCTCAACCTGTGCTTGAATCTTGTCTTCTGTCCCAGATTGCTTCACCATCACTGTGAGTATAGCAGTATTACCACTGAAACATGATATATTTTTTAGATTATAAATACTTTGGTCTAGGACCCCTTTTCCATACTTAAAATTAACTCAGAAGAATGTTAATCCCAATTGAAATTTCCAAGTCCTGCGATTCTGTGGCTCTCATGTTGTAGATGAGACTGCCCAGCATCTGAGGTATGAAACTGCTTTAAGGTCCAGCTGGACAGGAACCATGCCAGTGGCAGAGCAAAGAAAGCCAAACCTCAGTCATCTCTGTGACAGTAATCCTTACCCCGAAATCATAACATACAAAACGAATATAACACCTATAACACCTTACACCAAGGTCCAAGTAAATGTACCATAGTAATGGCTCTGTGCTTTTTACAGAAAAGATGCTATCAATAGACTAGTTAATGAACTGACTCTTAGCCAGGTAAAGCTAGACTCTGAGTTATGTTTTCATTAACATTGAATATAACAAATATATATTATTATATAACATGGACTAAACTGTAACTACAATATTATAAAAATACTTTTTTAAAACAAGATTTATAAAAAAAAGAAATGATTTACCGTATTTGTCCATGAGTTTTCTCTTGTATGTTGCTGTGTACTAGAAGCACATTTAGGTCTTTGATCTCCTAACAAAAAAATATATTTTAATAGCAGTAATTGTGAAAAAAGACAGTGTCAATAGTGTCAACAGTGTCAAAAATTGCATTGTCATGGATGAACAGCGAGTGAGGTAGTGAATTACCACAGTACCTGGCAGTGAACGTCTGGCTACAGTGTAAAAACTAGGTCGCCCCGCCACTCATCCAGGTGACGAGCATGACAAAAAGTATATAAATTAAATTGATGCTCACTAGTATATTAGAAATTATAGCTCTATACTGGAAACAGATGCTTAGCTTTCATTTTTTTCTATTTAGATTTAGGCACCTACAGATCCAGCTATTCAAAATGTGTGAGGTAAGCTGCTTTAAAACATGGTGGTACGTGGCGCAATATACTGCATCATACCGCATGTTTTTTTTAAATAGGATAATAATATCTGGAAGTATCTTGTAAAACTGCCAGGTGGAACTAATAAAGCTTAACGTCTCAAGTACAGCATTTGAGCTGTCGCTAGAAAACACCCTTTTTCAAATCCTGGGCACTGCTGAGGGATAATCTTTTTCCAGTTAAGAATACTTTTTAGACTTTTAATAATTTTAAACTGTGTATTACAGCATGTTAAACATTAAAAAGTTGGTATATTTTATAAAAGCAAGATTGCTTTCTTGACAAATCACCCCGAACAAAATACAATTTTAAAATGCAAGCAGTTTGAAATTATTAGTTGTTAAAAAATCACTTAACTTTGAACGTGTTGTGATATTTAGAAATACCAACAAATTCAATATAGTGTCGATAATATTTACTATTTTAGTTTTTCAAAGAAATGTTTATTTGTTAAAAGAAAACTCATGGTCATAGCCGAGTTCGAACCCTCAACTTCCAGCATGTAAGGCACAGACATTACACCAACAACCGCTTGACAACTTAAGCTATAACTGAATACAGACAAAAAGTAATTGCGAGTGAATGAGTCAAATTGATGCAGATGTTTACAAAGAAAGTGTGCTCCAGTAATAATTTAAGCCATATGAATATAATTATATCGTTATTAATTTCATTAGATACCCGATTCCTACTATATTCCCTATTAATCAAATTCTAAAAAGTATGCATTTTTTTATCGCAATAACGAGCGCAAATATTCATAGAAAAGGTTAAAACATTATAACTTTTTATAGTCTATAAACTTAATATAGTCAGAAGGAGCACATAAAACCTTTTAGAAAAAATAACCACAGTATGTAACCGAATGAAACTGTGATGTAACTTTGATGCTTAAAACGTTTATGAAGAAAGTGGAATACTGGTGTGTATTTTTTATTTAAACCACCAATACCAGCCATATACAGTTTACATAATATTTATATTCCTAAATTAATGTCGTTTATGACCTTCAGACATGTAATGCTGATCTTCTTTTTATGCTCAGCTACTAAAATTTCCCTTTAGTTGTAAAATTCCATATAAATATTCAATATTAAGTGGATTTAAACATGTACAGTAAAGAGATTAAATGAAGCAATCGTTTCACTAACAACCAATGCACCATGACTGCCGCCTATCGGTCATTTTGGCCAGCCAATCACGTACTGTGGTATAACGCGCTAAACTGCAGATAATTTCGCGCAGTACGGGGTTTTACTGCGCATTTGGAATGGCTGTATCTGTACATATATTGAATATTATGAGACATTTTTGTAATTTACCTGTGCAATTCCTTTGTCCATAGAAAAATAAAGCCAACACAACCAGAAGAATCAGAGAAACAGTTGTCAACAGTCCATACAGAATTATCTTCTTTCTTCTTTCTTCATATACTTCTACTGCAATATACATACAGTATAATACAGTCTTTATTGGAATGTGAAGTTGAGCAACATGACTCATATCTCCATCACATTAATCACATGACAAAAATTAAACTTCAGTCAACATCTACCTAATGTCACCCATAGTCTCTTTATTTGACCTAATCCAGAGGTCTCTGACCCTGGTCCTTGAGAGTCGAAATCAAGGTTGTTGTGTAATTTGGTAAATTAAGTAGACTTTGGCTCTTGAAGCCAGAAAGTTTTGCTACAATCTCTAAATATCTTAATTTTTAATGAAACCACCTGTTTAACTGATAACAGTTATATGACTCCAGATCTTTAGGATCCTGTGATTCCTGAAATGGTTTCATATAATACTTTCTGGATAGGGTTTTTTTTCAGGAGTTGTTTTGGGGATCCCTGGCCTAAACCAACATCTGAAGATTACACTTTTCCACAACACTGTAGCAAAGTATAGAAAACTCAATATTGTATCAGTTTAGAATTTCAGATAACAGCTAGATGTATGTTTAGCTCTGGGTTTGGAAATATATGCTAAATGTATGCTAAATTGTGTTAAGATGCTTCATTAACAATTGTGGGAGCATTTTTTAAATGGCCAATAGTCATTTTGGTTGAGTTCTCTTGGCTGACAACAGCTTACTGTAATTGATTTTGACCAATTAAAAAAATTCAGTTCTCAATGCAAGAGAATGTCCAAAAAACTTTTTTTTCATTTGATCATAAAACACAGTTCAGTTGTCATTCGGGTGTGGATCACCCTTGCATCCCAGTTATTAATACAACATTCATGCAGGCAACCTTGAGTATCAATAATAGCACTTTGTATCCTGATGGTTTCTGTTGATTGAGGATCATTGTGTTGGAGCCTTTGGATGTATGCCTGTCTCCCGAACTGCTTGTGCTCTAAAGGATGTCACTATACCTTTATTACCTGTAGCCTTAATTTCAGATTCTAACAACACTGAAAAGTGGTAGTGCTGTCTTCCCACTTTTTATACTGTACTTCTATACTAATGGAAAATGGAAAACTGCACAATTTCAATTGTAATTTATATTTTTTAATTTTAATAAGTACTTAAAGGTTTGAAAAAACACAACCTTTGTGTCTTGTGGAATTTAATTATTAAGGATAATTATAACTAGCTTCTGGGAAAACTGGCCCTGGTGTGAGCATGTGAGCTTGTTGCTTGCAGGAATATGCTCCAGATCAGGCTCCCCCATGACCCTGAATTGGATGATGTGGTTAGAAAAATGATATAGATAACATGAATGTTATATTCACAATCACGATATTATGCAATAGTGTATTTCCAAAAAGAGTCCAAATTTAATTTAAGATAATTACCTCAAATTTATCTTCAGGATAGATTATGAATGTATTAGAATAATATGTAGGAAATATTAGATTGATACAATTATTTCCCAAGACCATGTTGATTAAATGTTGCAAAGCACACTGACAATCGGCTAGCCTGAAAACAAATCTCGTACCTGGAAATTGTATAGTTTTGCTGAAGAATTTCTTGCTTTCCATTTTCACAGTACAACTGAAAGACTCTCCGCTCTTCCAGGTCTCTTCTGGGACCATCACTTCTTTAATGATAAAGTACAAGTCCTCGCCAATAGAGTGTTTGACTGTCCTAGTCTTGTTGGATCCAATGCTCTTCAGATTAACTGGGGTTTCCCAGTAAACGGAGTCTGAGTCAGGAATCTTCCCAATCACCAAACACACAAGAGTGGCCAAGCCATCTGAGAAAACAAGCTGGTCTGAGGGAGGGATAACATAGACTGAAGGGTCTAAAGTGGTGTCATCTGAAGGAAGAGAAGACATTACTTTATTAATGTACATTAATGTACTTGTACTATGCCAGGGGTGCCCAACCTTTTTTAATGTAAGATCTACTTTTTCATTTGCCAGTCCAGCGCGATCTACCAATGTGAATTTGAAGCTCTAATATAGGAAAAACAGACTACAGTACAATACAGTACAATAACGATGCCCATCACTAAAATAACAGCAAATAAAAGCAAGTGACTCAGGCTACAGTGAACAAGTAATGTTCTCCATTTTAGACAAAAGAATATCCTACCTTAATGTGAGCATTGGCACTGAGAAGCTTACTTGAGAACACTTTCATTTTTTTTTAACGTGTTGACACTGCTGATCATGTCGGTGACATTTTTATTTTGTCCCTGCAGCTCGATATTCAGCTCATTCAGCAGTTCAGCCAAGTCTGTGAGGAATGCTAAATCCAGAAGCCATTGGTCATCCTCTAATTGGGCATATTCACCATGTTTAGATGACTTGAGAAACCCTTGGATTTAAGGCAACAGCAGTCTGAACCTCGACAAAAATGTTTGTTTTTGAAATCTCCAAACAGCAAGTCAGCAGTCTCAGCAAATGCTTTTTTTTATTACTCCTTGATCCCTGAATGACTTGTTGTGTTGAGCCAGGATGTGGCTCACACAGAATGATGTGATGATTGCCGCTTTTACTCTTGTATTAGGCCTCGTGAAAACCGACTGCTGCTAGTTGACATTTTAATTTTTCCACTTTTCTTTTGCGTAACTCACTTTTAGCGGGAAAGTCCACATCATATATTTTGTATGCAGTTTTGAAATGTTGTTCTATATTTTCCTTTTTTGCATAGATGCTAGCATTGCAGATTTGAATGCAAAATTACAAAAAAATAAATCATGCTCCCATTCCCTGTGGTAACGGTAAGTTTTTGGTCTCTTTGCTTCATCATTTTCACTCAAACACTACAACTATCAAATAGGCAATCAAACTTATCAAACTGTTGGAGAATTTGTCAATAACCAAGAGAACATTCTTGGGTAGCACACAAAACACAATTTATGGAGCTCCTGTAGCCTTTTTTTCAGTGTCAGGCAGCACTCAGAGACTTTTACAACCCATTCGGCAGGTGTTACAATGTATGACATTACATTCACAGATCTGAATAAATTTTCAGGCTATCGAAAAAAGTAAATAGTCAAATAGCCCATTTATTTTTTGCCAAAAATTCTTATGATCAATCGACTGGCAAGCACTCCGCGATCGACTGGTTGGGCACCCCTGTACTATGTTGTAATACACTTGTAGTATACTGTTACTGTACTTAATATGCTTATTGGAACAATACAGAAAATATCAACATTTATCTGCTTTATATGGGAAAAACTCAATTTAACCTGCTAATTTTATTTTACATGATGCACTTGAGGTTTATACATGGCGATTGTGTTTATCTCCCTAATTCAGAACTGTAATGTTAGCCAGATTAAATAATGACTGGTTTGAGTGCAAAGAGAAGCTTTAATCTGATTCTTTATAACAGACTTTACAAGGGACAAGAGTTGCTAGAAATGATCCAGTATTGCACTCTTGCATATTCTTTCTTTCTTTCTGTTTTCAAAAGGTCAATAGAGTGTTCAATTTTCATGCACAACACACATTATATATTTGGTTTCTTCGGTGCTCTAGTTTCTGTTAAGTACTGTATGGTGGAAGCAAACTACTCAACTGTAGACAAGTTCAGAGACAATGTTTCAGTGCAGGTTGCTATCCTATTGCTATAATATGTAGCATTTGTACAAAACTACAATGGTGTAAAGAGCATGACTTATGGGCATAATAAATAAAACACAAAACGAATGCACTATATTAATAAATTTGCTCTCTTCAAAAATAGTTGAAAAGATTACAAAAATGAAGCTTTGCAATTTACACTTGTCGAAATCAGTCTATTTCCCAGCCTGCAGTTTGGCAATGGAAGAGAGGCTGAACATTCATTTTTAAAAGAAGATTTACAAAAAGAGGATTCACACTTACTTTTCACAATGAGTTTGGTTCCATTATTAAACCTCAGAGGTCTGGAATCATAAGCACAGTAATAAACCCCAGAGTCGCTGTACTGTAAGTGCTTTATTGTCAGCATGCAGCCTTTCTCGTTGTTACTAGTGACAGTATTCCGATCTGAATAGAGTGATGAAACAAGGAGACTGCTGTCAGATTCCACCTTGAGCCATGTAACACTAGTGCAGGACATCAAGCCATGAGCTAGACATGTCAGATTGACTGTGCTGCCTGCTGTAGCGTTCATGTGGAGGGGTCTGTAGAAATCCTGTGTAAATACAGCTGAAAATACACAAAGCAAATTAAACTAATTACTTTATTGGAACAAGTAAAAGGTTTATTCCATGCTGAAAGAGAAGAAGAAGAAGACACCTGAAGAAGGCCCCACGGCCGAAACGTTGTGTTTTCTTTCTTCTCTTTTCAGCGTGGAATAAACCTATTACTTGTTCCTTTGCAGCCTACGCATGCTGATGCAACTACCCACCTGAACTACTAATCACTTTATTGCTTTTTTTCTGTGTACAGTGTTTTGACTACATGAAACATCTCCTTTATCAGTCATCATTAACACTTTGGAGTGACAGGTATATGTGTATATCAGCATGCAGTATGCAGCTGAAAATACATAAAACTTAACAGAACATTGTATGGAAACATTGTATGGAAATACTGCACATGTATTACTGCACATTACTATTATATTATATTACTATTATAATATATTATATATATTTACAGAATGGTATTCCTCATTGAATTTATTTTGTGTTGATTTCAGTGACGTAATAAAATACCATATCCTAAAGAGTACAAACATACTGTCCATATGTTTACAAACATAATGTACATATCTAAATGTCCATAACTGTGCACAAATGTAACATGGTAAATATTAAATAATCCATGCAGTATTATCATCATTGAAATTTCAATCCTTTTTATTGAGCATTAAACCCCTATAATGTCTAAATACTAATACTAAATTATGTTTTAACAAATGAAAGCATTTCTTTTAACATTTTTTTCAACTCATAAAAGCATTTCTGCAAATGTATACAGTCTTCAACATCTTCGCCCGTGAAACAAATAACATTGGTATAATTCGTTTTCATTATCAGCATAAAAATACTCTATGTATTCTTCTGTATGTAAAATAAGAATTTCTCCATTTCCTCTTAAAACAAAATGTATCAATTTCATCTGAAACATTATTCAATATTTAAATACTGTATGTACACATAAAAGAATGAGAGCAGAAAAAGCGACACTTCATGTCAAATAGAACGTAAAAAACACAAACAAATTAATTTTTACCTTGATTGATTAAATAGAAAATCAGAAGACGGGCCCACATTTCGATAGCCGGAAGATTTGATAAAATTAAAAAAGCTGAAAAACACTTGTGTCACTTTAACAATGAGAAGACGTGAGTTTGTGGTCATCACCAAACGTGGTCACCTCAGACAGAGCAGAGGAAAGGAGTGGGTGGTTGTTATGAGGCACTTTTGAGAACTACTTTTTTCACAGATTGCAAGAGTGGGTTCTATTCATTTGCAAAACCACAGAATGGAAAAAACAGAACATGTTTCATGTTATTTATTCTTTGATGGAGCATTCTTTCAGTATTGCTATCAAATTAAAGGTCATCTGTCACAAAGGCGTTCTTTCCGGACCCTATGCAGATGACACAATCTGGGGTACAGTAAGGAAAACACAGGAAAAAAAACATGCAGGGGTCAGGAATGAAAACAGGGAGCGTGTCCATGGTGCGCTGGTGTTTGGGGAAGGTGTGGCCAAGGCAAACTGTCCAAAACTGAGTCCAATGGGGAATCCGAGAGAAGGCAAAAGTCTAGAGCCGGGCGGTCCATCCAAAATGAACAGAATTAAAACAAGAACCGGGTCGGAACCGGTACAGGAACAGGAACTTAAAACCTTGACGGGACCAGGCGCTCCAGGTCCTGGACTTGCCTGGTACAGGAACCAATGCAGAGCCCGGAACAGAGTTAGCGCCTGCCTTTTATAGGACGGGGGGCAGGAACTGGAGGCAAGTGCAGGGAATGAGTACTGAACTAGGAAGGGCTGGAGCATCCTTAAGAGGAGAGGTTTACGTTTGTGACAGTCATCTATCAAAAACATTTTAATTTCAAAAGCCTGAACTGCCCTGTTGTCCAGTTTCTTCTAATGCTACAGCTGAAATAGAAAGTTCTCCTCTGCTTTTCGATTTTCAGATTTGTGAGAAATCCGTACAACTGTATCTACGCACTTTAGCTTCTTCATGAATTTCTTGTATGATCAATACTTCAGATATTGTCTTTCCTGTATGGTTTGCGTACTGTACAAAAGCTCAGACTTTCTGTGCAAAACTTGCTACAGCAAAATATCAGAGACTGTCACATTTGTTCTGTTTTAAGTTTTTTAGTCTGTCCTCAGGTCTAATTCATTATATAATTGTTTGCACTTTATCCACATCTGTCAGGATTTTAGATTAATTTATTATCCATTCTATTAAAAAGACTCAGCTCTGTCTGTGTATTATGTGAGCAATTCTGTTAATCATCTAACATCTTCCCTGTTTAGAACAGCTAATTTCAAAATAAAAACATTCAGAATTAAGGATATTTTTAGTTGAAATGTTATAAATTTATAAAAATATTTTATGTGAGAGTAATATTTAGTATTTTGATTCAATTCATATTCCGTGGGTAATATTTGTTTAAATGTACGTTAAAATCTGTATACAGATGCAACCATTTAGAATGTGCTTCAAAACGTATAAGTTTTTGTATTTTTTAGTTAAAAACAGTTCACAGAATTATTAGCAAGTCGTAATAAATAGTAATTAGAAGACAATTTCATTTTAGGTTTTAACAGTAAAATACATTATCCCTTTCAAAACTTGCTATATTTAAAAGCAATTAAACATAACTACTGACCTCTTTTTGTTTTTTTTTGAATGAGTCTAAGAATGACTTATGATCATATGCTGTAAATCTGTCTCTGTGAGAGGCATTGGTGGCTTAGTGGAAGAATTCTTGGCTGCTACAAAACGCTCAAGTTTGATTCCAGGCCAATGCCTGCCTCCTGGAAGATGTTATTATTGGAGAAAAAATATTTAAGTAGTATACTCTATTGACATCTTTTATTAATTTTTTATATCAAAATATATTGAATATTAAATTATTATTAAAAATAAAAGTTGGTCTGTTTCACAATGCAAAATTACTCAGCCATATACTTTATATTAGAAATAGTTTATTGTTATAGTCCGTTATAGATGCGTCTTTGCAGGTTTACATATGCATTTAAATAAGCTATATTTTGTCTGAATGCTAAATTAAGTTATAAGTAGTCAAGACATATTTTTTTACAAAGTAAAATAAGCATTTAAAAAAGGGGTGCCTGTAAATTCCTTCTGCATGTGTGTAGGTGACACCAGACAACTAACAGTGAAGCACCAGCACTGGGTGGGACCTGCAGGACGTCACCACAGCCAGGCAGCACAGGACATCATGACGGAGATGCCAGGAAGTGATCCAGTGGGTTTTATGGGAATTTGAGTTTCTAAGCTAATTCGGTGTCTGTGAGCAATTTTAGTCTGTTTCTGTACCTGGCTCCCCTCCGACTGATGTTAACTCATATGCCTTAACAGGCAAAGTGAACTAGTAGCTACTGCCTGCTTTCGGGAAACATTAATATTAAGTAAATAATTGCATCTAGATGAAGGCAGTGTTTTGTAATAATAAAGTTTGAATCTGTATAGATATTCAAAGAAATCTTTAACTGAGTAACTTTACTTACTCATTTTAACATTAGTGAAATTGTATTAATGCCATATAGTATTGTGACACCTTATTTCAAGTCCTGGTAGCAAAATCTTTACAATATCCTGTCTCAACAATGTGATTATTGTATTTAATGGTTTAATAAACATCAATGGTGTAATAAACATCTATTACGGTACCACTTTTTCTGACAGTCACACACAGCTACAGTCCTTTAAGGATTCACTGCATCATCTGGCAGTTTTAGAGTAGTGCAGATCAGATTATCTGAAAAACAAAAAACATCATGATGCAGCGCTGTTAGTTATACCGTGGATCTTACTACAGCATACCACCTGGCATCTCATACATTCTAGATGGCTGCATCTATAAGATAATAAATAGACAATATTATGATATTATTCATATAATGATATTAGGTAATACATAATATTCTGTGTATATTGGCATAATTAAAAATGCAGAGGAACTCTTTGCTTTTAATACCACTTTATTTGTGCTGAAATAATCACAATTGCAGTATGCATACTGTACCCACCAATAAACTGCCTCCTGAACAGTAAAAATACAAACCTTGAGCTCTTGTTTTCCTGCATCTCATGTTGTTCCCTCTAAGAAGTTTCTTACTGTGGGCATGTACAGTACATTTGCAATGCTCTTCTAAAATATCAAGAATGTTTTATGCCCTGCAATATTTTCATTATATTTTCAACTTGCAAAAACTTCAGAAATATCTAGATGCAACCTACAATTGTTTTGCATGTCTTTAGCAGCTACAAAAATCATTTCTGTGGCAAACACTTTTCAGCAACCTGTACTGATGTAAAAAAAATTATTAGTTTCAGTGTAACACAGGTTATCTCACCCAACACAGAGCAATGTGCTATGGTTGTGTGGGTGTTTAATATAAATGGTTTTGCAAGTCTCTTGCTTAAATAATTTACACAATTTTGTTTCCATCCTCCCTTCCTCACCCTGTAAAGAGTGTCAGTGTCACAATGTGGTGGTCAGGCAAGAAAGAAAAAAGTAAATGTAATATAAATGTGTGCTTAACTATTGAGGTGTTTTATTACACTATATTTGCACAATGCTTGGGCTGCTAACATATTAACAGCTCTGCAACAGTGGTTACAGGAAAATCAGGTCATATCTCTTAAGAGATGGTGGGTGGAAAACATAATATATTTCCACTTCACCTTGATCACAGGATACATAATGAGGTTAGGTGTCATGGAGAAGGATAAGTATTATGGCTTGGTAAAGTATTTATTTACTTATTTACGTTCTGAGCACCAGAAGAAACATATTTACAACTGCATGACATTCACAAATGTATTACCAAAATAATTAAACATAGAGTCACCAGAACACATTGTAGCCTGGAGGGGTTCTGTACACAAGATGGAAAAAATATTAAAGTGAGACACTGGCTATGAGACACTTGCCATGGCTATGAGCTGTGTTCAGTATTTCATGAATCGGCATCATCATTCTAGGAAGCCCTTCCAATTCCTCTATGACATGCTTGGTGGAGCATAGAGACCTTATCCCATCTGATTCCATAAATTAGGAAATTCTTCAACATGCATTGTCCTGCTGTCATGTTGTCATGAGCCCACAGGAAGAGCAGCAAGTCACATTTGAAGACTTGATCAATGTAGCACCATGCAGTCATCTAGCAATCAATAACTAAAAGTGGAGTTACTAGACACTGCTGCCCAGAGCGTTACATCTCTATTTCAATGGGACTGTTGCACACAATTTCCATTTTTTGTACATCTATACCACTGTAAATGATAGCCAGGATGGTCTGCACAAAACCTTGATTCATCACTAAAGAGGTCTTGGTTTCATTACCAGTGAGTCCACCTGACTTTTTGTTGAAATCACTTTGATAATTGTTGATGAATATTGATGGGAAATTGTACCCATAACTGACTTGCCGATGATTTTTGTGTTTTGCTGCAATGTCTTTCCAGGTTGGTGGCTGTGAGAACTGTGGATTTGATCAGTGCCCAGTCAACTCTATCATTGTGGGGATTTAGTGTTTATGAAACAGTCAAAGTTACTTGAGTGCATCACTATCAGTCATGAACGATTAATTCATCCAAGTGACACAAAAATATCAGTATTCAGAATTCAAGAATATCTTTTCATGCTTATCATACTACAATAATCATTTGTGTAATCACCTGTATCCCTGTCGATGTTTATGAAAATACATCATGTAGAATTTGTAAACTGGATTATCATATCTGAAGTACCAACAGTCAAACCATTTTTTTCTTTTCTACTTTTCAGTTGACCTCCTTTATTTCTTTGTGGACTACGTACTAATTCAGATCCCCACTTGAACTTCATGTGGATTTGTGTGGACTGACATTTTTAAAAAGCTTTCACGTATGAAATCCTTTTGTGTTAATATTAGTAGTGAAATGGAAACTCTGATTCTGAGAATTGAAAACAAAAAATCTGGTTTGAATGATGAACATCATTAATATCTTATATGTGTTTATTGCTATATACAGTTACATTTTGGTAAGCATTTATACAGTTAAGCTTGTTAAACAAATTGAAGAAATGAACCATGCTTAAAGAAGTAGTAACTCACATTAGAGTCCTACATACAGTACAGCTCCACACTGATGACCTGACAGTCCTCTAACCTTAAAAACACATGGAGAATTTTCAGTACACTTTTTCATGATATACATAACCATGATATTCATAGTTACATAAAAATGCCTGAAAAATACATGAGGTCTCATTGCTATGCTGTGTGAGCAAGATACAACAGCACACTCAAAGATGGAATACACTGCCCTCTAGCATCATCTGAGTGATAGAATTAAGAAGTTCAACAGAGGAAAGATCTAAAAACCACTTAATGGTAGATTAGTTAGTGGGAATCTGCATATGAATAAGAAGATTGCCATTTATTATAACCCCTGAGCTACTTTAAGTAGGAAAACTAAATAAAACAACATCTCATTTAAGGCCAGGAGAACAAAAACCATGGACAGGTCCTGAAAGTGAAACTGAAAGAAGCGAGGGGAGAATGTGGAACCAGCTGCTTAAAAGAGAAGGATTTAAGATTAAACTCATGGACTGGAGAACGATGCTACTGTATATAAATACTGACCTTGAAAAGAGAACTGGCTTGTGAATGTGGAAGAAAACTTTTTTTTCTTTTTTTCAATGGCAGCTTATGTAGACATACTTGTGGCAGACAGGTGCTTAAACAAAGAGCTAGGTTTATATTAGTTTATTTTTTACCTTTTGGTATGAAAAAATAAAACTGCTGTTGATCACTGAAACAGACCTGGGGTCTGTCTGTGAGGCACGTCTGCCTGTTTTGGTGACCGTGCGCCCTGCAGCATCACAGAGAAGATAACACAGTTAAAATCTGATGTACAGTATTGTCATGGCTTCTAAATTCTGAACTGCCCATATTCTATTTTTTAAACTGCTTTACATTCAAGTGTTGTACTGCCATTACTTTTGGAAAAATACAGCAATGAAAGTAAGTATTATCTTTGCAGTATGACAGTGACCCAAAACATGAACAACTCCTCAGCAGGAAAAAAAAGTGGAAAATCTTAGACTGCAAAGATGATCTCCAGCTTTAAATATAATTGGTCATACATTTGACAAGCTAAAGAAAAGATTGAAGCCAGAACAAGTAAAGAAGCAGCAAGAACTGAACGTGGCTGCATTAATGTGGAAAACTTAAGGATACCTGACTGATTGAGGGCTAGGATGCTCCTGGAGAAAGGGAAAGTGAAAACAGAAAGGTGATGATTAGCCCAGGCAAGTGTAGCGGCAATGCTTGGTATTAAGACAGAATTAAGCGTTGCTGTCCTTTCCTAAATAAGGCCCCATCTCTCTCTCTTCATCTCTGTGGTGCAGCCACAGAGAAACTATTCATGCAGGCTGATTTAAGATGTTTTCTTTTTGATAAGGAACAACTCCCAAATGAGGATGCACTTAGCTAAGCCTGGCCATCATGATCAATGGTCATCCTTGGTGCCTATCTGTCTATGGAATTCTGGGGGACATCTAGATTGCAGTCCTAGGTGTCAGGGGTCAGTGACTCATCTCTCACATTGATCAACCAGTCAGGGACTTGCAGGACGTGGTAACACCATGTGGGTCTCTAACGCCCGCCAAACTCTCAACCAATCATCACACATCTGTGTGTTGGTTTAAACGGCGGCACAAGCTCAGGTCATTGCTCTCCTTGGCCATTTTCGTGCACCCTCAGAGACAATCATGTGACAACCGGTGTTGTCTTCACTGGGACTTGGACTTTGCTCTAAGTGGGAGGCTGAGGATCCCGTACGTACTCAGAATTCTGCAACAACCAACGTGAATGCTCCGCTTGATCAATGGCAGCCTACAGTTGGACCCTGAGTCAGTACAGCTGCAGGGAGCGGTCCCAGTCAGAGGCCAGGAACAAGAATCCAGAGGGAGGCCAGGCTAACAGGGAAATTCTCTCCAGACAGAGTGGACACGGGATGCCTGGCTCCCCAGGAAGAAACAGAAGTCTTTGTTGGAACTCTGGAAGGATACTAGGAAAAAAGGAGAAAAAAAGAATAGAATCCAGACAGCCCGAGAGACAGGAGGGTGAGGAATAGGAAAGAGCCCTGAACCAAGAGAGGAAGTCACCTTAATGAGGAGCCAGAAAGGTGGCCAGAAAGAGGACAGCACCACCTGCCTAGCACCAGGTCGCCCCACGTCCGCTGCCTGAGGGCATTGGTTTCTATACAACTGCTGAGCACGAGCAAACCCCTGTCCCACCGCTACGCATAGGGTCTTTTTCCGCTCTCCTGACGGTTCGTCCCTTCCGACATCCGTGACAGAATGCTGAGCCTCCTACTGAAACGCGACCGGTGCTTTTTGTTTTCCCACAGTTTTTTTCTCTCTCTGGGCTTTTTTTTCCTCAGCTCTCCTATTCTAATCGTGGGATCCTTCTCCCGACATCCATGCCTGTGAGCAGGCCTCAGCCTGGCTTTCCTCAGGTTGTCATTCTGGCATCCGTGATTGAATGTTGAGCTGGCCCTCCTATCCTCATTGCTGGATATCACTCCAGTCATCCGTGCCTGTGAGCGAGCCTTGTGCCTGGCTTTCATCGGGTTGTCCACTCCAATATCAGCGATAGGGTGGTGAGCCTTTTTTCCTCTCCCATTCTCATTGCTGGATATCACCTTCCTGCCATCTGTGCCTGTGAGCGGGTCTAGTGCCAGGCTTTCCTTGGGTTCTCTTCTGCCGATATCAGCGATAGATTGGTGAGCCTTTTTGCCATTCTTCTATTCGTATTGCTGGATATCACTCCAGACATACGTGCCTGTGAGCGGGTCTAGTGCCTGTCATTCCTCGGGTTGTCCACTCCGATTTCAATGATAGAATGTTGAATGTGCCTATTGCCCAGTCTGCTGTATTTTTCCTGGGGTTTTGTGGTTATATTTTTGTTTTTTGCTTGGTGTTTTTGATTTTTTTACTTCCTGGTTTTCCCTTCTCTCTGGTCCCCCTGTCCCCTGTGTCTCAGAACTTGGTTCCTATCTGTTTTTTGTGGTTTATTTCCCTGGTCTCCCAGATTTTATTTTTGTTGTGGTTTGTGCTTGTGTCCTTGTCTTTTTTTTGTTTTAAGTCTCCAGACCTCTACCTGACCTCCCCTTCCACTACCCAATAAAGTTATATACCCTGGAGGAGGGGGCAGCTTTTAGCTGTGGACTCCCGGAGGTTTCCTTTCAGTTAAATGAGGTTTTTGCCCCCCCCACTGCTGTGAAGCTCATTTATTTATATGGGCAACAGGAGCAGCCCATGAAGGGGGGTACTCTCACGCCCTCTGCAGCCAGAGGGTGCTCCTACCCTGTCCTTCCAGTGTCTCTCTCTCTGGGGCTATATATTTCCAGGTCACTCATTCCCCTTTGCTCAGCATTGACGTTCGGATGTCCTAGACCCGCCTAGCACCAGGTCGCCCCACGTCCACTGCCTGAGGGCATTGGTTTCTATATGACTCCTGAACTGCTGAGCCGGAGCAAACCCCCGTCCCCCCAGTACGCATAGGGTCTTTTTCCTGTCTCCTGCCATTCCATGGTTCATCCCTTTCTGACATTCGTGACACTAAACAGGAACAAAAACAGGACTTCTAGACAGGGAGTAAAGGAGGTGAGTGGGCTGCATGGAGTAGCCCACAGTCCTGCAGTCCTGGTCGACAGAAGCTGCCGCCTGGGAGTCCAACAGGGGAAAAGTCCAAGGTGTCTAGGGCAGAGACCGGTTCAGAGGCTGTGGTGCACAGAGAAATCCTAGAGTGGAGTGGAATTGGGAATGGAGAAGCAGAGAGCCCTGAGATCCTGGACAGTAGAAACTGCCTCCTGTAAGTGGGGCAGAACCACAGGGAAGGGAGGTCTAAAAGAGCCCAGGGAATCCAGGAAGAAGGTCTGGGATTGCCTTGCAATCAGGAACAGTGCTGAGTGAAGTCCTGAAACTGGAGTAATCTGGTTTTTAAAATAGAGAAATTGAGTAAGTAGGGAGCGGAATAATTGTTAATTAAAATGGTTTATGCAGCAAGCCCTGGAAAGCCTTGAGTCCTTGTGAGAATGCGATGGTTTCCCAGGGCAACCACTAGCCAACAGACGTCGTGTGAGAAGCGATCATAACAACAAAGAATTTGGTGTGTTCAAAGTGTTGTAGACTTTGTCCAATTATTGCCATTGCAGAAAGGCATAAAAGCTATACATCATCTTAAACAGAACAAATCAAGTTTTAAAGATTCAACAATTTTAATTAAAAACATAGTCCAGATGCTTGAACCATGCCCAAAGTCTGACCAGTTAAGTCTGACCTCCAGAAAAAGGCTAGATACTGTATTGTCCTTCTTCAAAGCTGAAAGTATATTGTTTCTCCTTGGATGGGAAGCAAGTCACAGAATTAGCCACAGTAATGCTAGAACCCTTTTTTTATACAACTATAAAGCTGCATCAGCTAGGATACATTTCCTGGTCAAATATATGACAGCAGTGCGTATAGAGAGTAGGGGACTCAAACCCTACAATATTATGTGTTTTTACGTTCTATATTACTCACATTAAGTATAAGTATAAGTATGAGAGCAACTCATTGAATTCATTTTATTCTGAATGCAGTTTTTGCATATTAATTTTGGTAAAAGAATTACTATTTTTATCATTATTACATTTTAGAAACACCACCATAAGATTAAGTAGGGATGGTACCGGTGAATATTCTTCACTATGATACTTGGATTACTGATTTTTATTGTACTTTTCAACCTCTAATAGTTTCCTCTCTGTTCATGTTATTTCCAAAACATCCAATATAAATAAAGAACTTCACACTGAAAAAACCTAAATACACTGATTTTGGAATATTTAAAAACTTCCTATACATGACTACACATATTGTTTAACTATTTTATAACTGGAAAGTTGCATAACCTGCGTTGGTATTATATCATGGAAAATCCCCAAGACCGGCTCTTGATCTCTCAGTGGTCTGTGGGAACAATGGTTCCCTGAGAAACATGTAACAGGCTGTCATCCCTCATGATCATCTGGAGGGAGCCAGCGGTCGGTCTTTAACATGCCCATCCCTGAAAGCTGAGCTCCTCATAAAAATGTGGATCCAGTCTCTTCAGGTGTCTGAGGTAGGTGGAGAGAAGGAGCTGAGATCAGCCATGATCGGAAAGACTGAACCGACTATCAGAATACAACAAGCCACAGAAAGTTTTTTCTGTTTTATTTTTCTTTTTTGTTTGAATGAAAGACTAATTTGGCTATAACATTGGTGATCTGTCATTTGTCCATAGGTTTGAAACAATATAAGTTTAATAACTACTAACCACATCACAGAATTTCTGCAGGTCCTCTAATGGTCAGCTCTGTTACTCCACTCAGCATCCATACAAGGCTACCCACAAATTCTCTGGCACCTAGGCCTTTGTCTCTTTGTCAGCCATACCATTCAGGCTCTTCCTCCTGCTAGATCCTTCATGCATCCAAAATGTGGCCAAGTACACTCCCTTCTTCCAGCTTTTCCAAATCGCAGGGTACCCCTGAGCTCCCTCTTCAGTTATCCCTCAGGCGTGCTTTTCCATTTGTCACCCCCTCAGTCTGATCTCTCCTCTGACCTGATCATGGGCATCACACTGTGGCCGCCAACGTTAAGGCTACAGCAATTGTACCTGATGACACACCTTCTAAAGGTTTTGGTGTTTTTTACAGAGAAAAATGCTTTACCTGGCCTCTTATTATATTATATAATATTTTAAATTCCCTCTTCCCTATTGCCATTACCAAACTTATTTGGGCTGATGACCTTCATTTGCCAGCCATACTGAGGGTTACTACTGAGGTGCTCGAATTCTAGGTTTCTATTTGTATCCTGTTTATACAGTATTTGGCAATGCTCATATTATTGGTTACTCTCATCAAATTTCTTAAATTTATGACCCCAGAACATTTATATGATAATGTATTTATTTTCAAAGAAAGCAAAATGGAATGAAAATATAAAGCAGCCAGCAGCTATATCACCCTGCAACTCACAACTGGCAACCCACTGAAGCTAAGCAGGTGTGAGCCTGGTCAGTACCTGGATGGGAGACCTCCTGGGAAAAACTAAGGCTGCTGCTGGAAGAGGTGTTAGTGGGGCCAGCAGGGGACACTCACCCTGCGGTCCATTTGGGGCCTAATGCCCCAGTATAGTGACAGGGACGCTATGCTGTAAACAGATGCTATCCTTCGGATGAGATGTAAAACTGAGGTCCTGACTCTCTGTGGTCATTAAAAATCCCAGGGCGTTTCTCGAAAAGAGTAGGGGGTGTAACCTTGGTGTCCTGGCCGAATTTCCCATTGGCCCTTACCAATCATGGCCTCCTAATAATCCCCATCTATGAATTGGCTTCATTACTCTGCGCTCCTCCCCACTGATAGCTGATGTGTGGTGCACTATGGCTGCCGTTGCATCATCCAGGTGGATGCAGCACAGTGGTGGTGGTGGAGGGGATCCCCATTACCTGTAAAGTGCTTTGAGTGGAGTGTCTGGAAAAGCGCTATATAAGTGTAAGCAATTATTAAAGGTAAAAGTCCAAGACATTGTCATAACGGATTTTCTTTAAGTTACTGTTTTTACTTTAGCTCATTCATTTTGGTCTGTGTGAGTGCTTGAAAGTAACTTCACAAAAAGTGAAGGATGAGAACAGGAGTATCCTTAATTAAGTGATTTGGAATAAATCAAAAATGACTTCAGAAAACAAATAACTGTTCAGTCTTATGAAATCAAAATTATATGTGCTTCCAGCACAACATGTACTATATGCAGTGTCATAGGATTGTATAATCGAATTGTTCTGATTTAGATTCATGACTTTCGTGGGTCCAGTAATTTGGTGCCACCCAAGATAGGACACAAATCAAAACAGATGAGACTATTGATGAGATTACTGGTTTTATTTTTATATTTTTTGATTAAACATTTCAACAAATTTAAAAAATAGATGTTCTTACAAATCATTCTATTAAATAAATTTTATTTTACTTATCCGAAAGCATTTTCGGTTTGCTTTCTACTTATCAGTTTTACTTCCCATTTCTTTTAATCAAAAAAAGTTCTGAGCTAAACTTCAAAGCTTTAATGTGCATTATGGTAATTGTTTTAGGAAAATCCCCTGCTTTGCAAATTCCAGGGAAAATACAGTGACGAGTGATAGGAAAACATGCAATACAGCCTCCCACTATAAAAACACGGAAGTTTCACTAATTCCCTTGCTTACAGTTATCTCTACACCAGACATCTCCTAAGGTAAGTCTATTACTTCTCATGTACTCTTCTCGTTGGTGAGAGTAAATTCTAGAAACAATGACATGCCTTCAAATAACAGCCAAACAGGTTGAGAGGTATTGTTTGTACAAATGTTAATAACCAGGAACAAGTATAAATTCTAATACTGTTAATGATGCGTGTGTTTGTTAGAATAGAAAAGAAAATGCTATAAAAATTATAAGATACGTTTTAAAAGCATTAGGGAGAAAATAAGAAACCATGAAATAATGTAAAAGAGAGCATTTCAGCCAATTAAGTTAATTTAATTTAGATGAAAACCTTTTAATCCAACCTGACAATTATAACTCATCAGCATGTCTAAGCTATATATTGTCTGTAACAAACTCTATAAGCCTGCAACATAATATAGTTTTTGTTTCTTAAAACCACTCATAGATTTTGCAGAGATTTAAATGAAACTAATAATTCTTAGCAGAGTATAATTTGTTTCTTAAGAAACAAATTTCAGTGTTTTAAATGAAGGTTTAGGAGAAAGACATCCCCAAATTTCATACACTTCACTCACCTTGGTAAAAGTATCAGATTGTAAAAAGTCTTGAATTTCTTTGAACCCCTTCCTCAATGCCATCATCACCCTCACAGCAGGTCTTTGGTTTATTGCACTTACTGGGGTGTTCACTGGTCTTCCCTATGGCAAGGCTGTTGTTCCCTCAGTTGGAGTGGTTATGCTAACCAACCTCAATCAATTCACCCAACTTAACAACTTAAAGTAATTACTGTACCTCTTTATTCTGTATGTTTTTGCATCATCTAAACTATGTAAACGTAATACAGTATATTATACTTAATTTATTTTTGAGTACGAAGTGTAACAGTGATCTCATTTGTTAAATTCACTGGTTTTGTTTTTCTTTCTCTCTCGTCATACCAGCTTTACGGATATCATTTACTAAAGTTTTCATTTTTGCAACTGGGATTGTGCAATTGCTTTTCTTTTGCTCTATTCTTGTGGTTTTGGATGTGTTCCAGTCAAATAATTATGCTGTAACATTCTCACTTCTGTGTTTCTCTAGCACACATGAGAAAAATAGTGAAGAAAATATCGTTATTAGACTGTAAATGCAAGAAATGTCATTTTTAAATTTAAGCTTTTTCAGCTTTTTTTTCAGCATGATAGGAGTGCTTGAACACAAAATTCAAAACAAATCTCTTTTTTATCATACTTTGCATGTAAGTGCTGGCTCAGTGTGTAGATCACTGGATGCACTGAGCTTAATTACCTGAATCATTTGTTTTCTTATCAAAACCACAGGGGTTTGAAGTGTCTAGGCATATAACATTTGAGACTGCCTGTTCCTGGCCTGTTGTGTGGATTCAAGAAAAGTAAAGCAATGCAAAGAGAGAAACAATTAAAAAATAACCAGACAAGTAGGTGCATGTAGGTACTAGTAATATGCCACAAGGACATTATAAGTTTTGCTTTCTAGTTAACACTTTCACTCCCTGTGTTTTCATGGTTTCCCTCCTGATACAGTATATGTACAACTTCTATTGTTCATGCAAAAATAATACAAACAAGAAGACATTTCTGTGGGAAATCAGAAGATAACTATATATATATATTTTATAAGAAAAGTTAATATTGAAGTAGGAGATCCATACATTATACCCGATCTCCTTTTCTGTTATTAGCATTAGCGTCTCTGTAAATATACAATATTTGTAAAATGAAGGACAGACTTGATTTTGGGGATTACAGTAATTCACATTCTGTCATGAGTTTCAGGATTTTCTAGTGTAAACTTAATGAT
The DNA here is from genome assembly GCF_055471065.1 of Atractosteus spatula. Classification (NCBI taxonomy): domain Eukaryota; kingdom Metazoa; phylum Chordata; class Actinopteri; order Semionotiformes; family Lepisosteidae; genus Atractosteus; species Atractosteus spatula. The sequence goes on along the minus strand of NC_142730.1, from coordinate 13,656,718 downwards.
CAGACCTTTAGTCAATTTGCCATTTACTGAGCTTTAGGTTGTTCTTGTCAGTTTTCACTATGTTGAAAAATGGGTCACCAACTGTACAGTATGTGAAGTCCATGATCCTTTCAGATCTCTCTATATGAAACCAAGGATTTTTTAATTACTATTTTTATAAGTAGACATTACTTTCCCATCTTTCAAAATTTTGAGTGAACTGAATAGAAATAAAACAAAAACTATTTTCCCATATTAATTTCCCTCTTTTTAAAACAAGCTGTTTTCCCTACAATTACAGTCTCTGACTTACAAAGGATAATGAACACAAAGTTCTGAGGGCTTCCTGGAATTGTGCTCTGGGTCAAAACTATTATGTTTCAGTTAAGTACACCTTTCTCATGCAGGAAAAAAAGTGAAATTATATTGGGCCCACTCATTTTAAAACAAAGCCCTCAGAATTTTTAAATCTATAGTAAATAATATTTTTTTCTAGAAATGTTATTGACTTTTAGAAAACGTTACAGAATTGTAGAAATGTAGACCAGTATAAAAAAATACCTGGCCAGTTATTATATGTGTTCCAGTGTTACATATTTTATCCAGTCTCTAATTTGAAACTAAAAGTGAATATGATAGCTTGTGTGAGGGATTAACAACATTTTTCAAACGTTAAAAGTATTAAAAGCTTTTAAATTCAACTTATGGACCATACCGTATACAACTTAATTAAATACTGTACTTGGCAAATATAGGGATATCTAATATGTGTAGAATACAGTTACATATATTTTACATAGCATCGGAGGCTGCTTGCGCTTCTAGATGTTTTTCTGAACTTTGTTAGGGGCTCTCTATTCAAAGGATGTAACGTAATAATTGCATTAACATCTCAAATATATAGTTACTGTATAAAGTAACACAGTAATGTATGTACTGTATACTGATTTACAAGCTATTTTACAATGATTTTACTAGTGCCAATGGTGTAAGAGCGAGGAGCCCCCCCTGTATATAAAATAAAACATCTCTATTACTAAATGTAAGAACAATATATCATAGAACATCCAAATGCACTATTACAAGTTAATGTTTTAGCTGTTGTTGATTTATAATCCTAGGTATGAAATTCAGTTTCCTAATATTATGATGCTTCTGATATTACCAATCTTGAAATACAGTACTCTGTCAATAAAAATTAGCGTGTGTAACTGACAAGTATTACATAAAAATTAATTAAAATACGTAATACGATATATGTATAACTTCATCCCCATCTTCTGTACTAAACTTCCTGATGGGGAATGTTTATACTAAACTCCCAGAAAAGGAGGGAATGTTTAAAGTGCTTTCTGAGTCCTGGAGTTTCTTGAGAAAGCTACCTTAAAGACAGGAGGGGAAGGGTGTAGAGATAAGTATATATATAAGCTGTGTAGAGCCATATCCCCTTTTGAGCAATACAACAATAAGCCTCAAATGTGTAGTTCCTTGTATACATAAAATAAAGCTTGGCTTGACGAACAGACACTTCAGGCTCAAATCTCGTGGTTTATACAATATCATGGGAGTAACTATTACTCTTTGTAATAAGCACAGAGTTAAATCCCAGGAACTCCTGAATAGGAGCATGAAAAAATTGAAAGCTGATAAACTGAGGCATATGATTGTATATGTTTTAAAAGTGCAACAGTAGAGTTATTGAAGCTTGAGCTCAAAACAAGGTGCATAACCACCTTCTTCAGGTGAGGTCAGGTCAAGGTTTAATGAAATATGGACCACAATCAACAAATTCAGCAAAAAATGCTGTTATGCCCACAGTATGTAGATTTATTCATGTTGTATGTACAGTATGTGATTTAGATTGTTAGATGAATTTTTAAAAATGACTTTCATTGAACAATCACTTCATTTCACATTTTTGAACCCCAACCAGGATGTTACATTAACTTTACCTACAGTACATCTGCCCTGGGGAAGTGGGATGCCGAGGCTTTATAAGCACAATGTTGCACCTCCTCAGGGATGTGGGGGTGGCTGGGATAACACTGAAGAGGGTAGTAAAGGAGCTAGCTGAAGAGGTTTATGGCTGAGGAGAAGAGATAGGAGATGGGGGACCAAAACCCTTAATTAGGGAGAGGCCAGCTGCAGGGGGTGGCAGGGAGACATCCTTGTCGCTGCCCCAACACTAGGAGATGTACCGGGGTAAGGGGGTGAAACATCGATGAAAGGTGTCCCCCAGCTGAAGACCCTGTAGCTGGTCTATAGGTACTGCAGGAGGTGCGTCAGGCGAAAGCCATGCAAATTAAAATCCAGCTGTATAGATGGTGTAGTTGACGTACATACAGTATGGGTGGCAGTTCTCAAATATTTCCACAGGATTTCCAAATATTTAAGAGGTCTTAACTGGATTACTCAAGGAAATACATTTTCTTATTTTAAAGCCACTCCACTGTAGCTTTGGATCATTGTCCTTTGTTCTGCAGGAACAGTACTCACTAGGAGATGTGTTGTATTGGATCAGCATTTTGCCATTTAGACCATTCATCCATTTTCTAACCACTTCTTCCAATTGACTGTCACTGGGCAGCTAGAGCAATGGGAGTAAGGTGGTTCTTCTTGGACAGGACATTAATCCATTGCAGGGCAGATGCAGTTTTTCAAGATGACAACTAACCTGCCAGTATGTTTTTGTACTCTGGGAGGAAACCCATAAAACATAAAGAACAAAAACTCCATGCAGATAGCACCCTCGATCTAGAATTGAACCCAGGGCCCCAGCTCTGTGAGGCAGCAATGTTGAACATTTCCAGTTTCATTTCACCTGACCACAAAACCCTCAGTCATTTTTTACAGAATCAGTAGGGTGCTTTATTGCAAACCCAATGTGGGATTTGAATTTTTTTCAGTTCCATATAGGTTTCATTTATGTGGTGAACTTATATTGCTGACCCATGGACATTTTCTCCCATCTCAGCCAGTAAACTCTGTAACCTTCTCAAAGTTGGAATTAACCTCATAATTGCTTCCCAAAGCACTCTTTTCTGTGCTCTCCTCTGTGCCCAGGCAGAGTTATCCCAGAGTTGGTTAGATAGTTGAATCTTTGCATGAAATTGACTACCTGACAGAGTGATCATACAGAGACAGGTGTGTTCTGTATTCATGTGAATATGAGAGCACTGCTAATGCTCTCATACAAAGTTCAAATAATTGTTGTGGCTTGTAAAGGTAATTGTACACCTAAATTAATTTAGGTTTTTCACAACAAAAGATTTGAACAATTATGCAATCATTGCATTTTCATTCCCCTTCATATTAATTATCTATTTACTTATTTCTTTGTTTTTATGTTTTTTAAAAGTATGGAGTAGATTGTGTATATAACAAGTACTACTTGTTACTTCAAAGTAAAGTTGACTGCAAGCTTTTAAGTCTGTGAAGGGTCTGAAGTCTTTTCTATAAGACAGTGAATATGCTCTCAAATGAAAGAAACCAAGTATCTTCAAGTGTCAAATTAGACACTCTAATAAAGATTAGATTTTTTCCTTCTTTATGCTTAGTTTTAAAACCCAGGCTGGAATAGAACATTACAGCTAAACAATCATATTGCATCACAATATGCTCACAATAATTATATCAATATAATTTTATATAGGTTACACAGAGCCTGCCCAAAACACTACAATTTAATTATGCAAAGGAAGAGAGGTTTAAAAAGCAATCACAGTCCCAAATTCTCAGACCAGTTATCAAATCTCAGTAACAAAATAAACCCGACGCTGCACATACTGTACCTGAAAATTTATTTTGTGATGTAAATTGGAGGTTTTACAAGTTACTGTGTACATTTTACTTTTATTGTGGTAAGAAATGCTCTCATTAATGCTGATTCTTTCTAACATTGAAATATAAAAATATTATTGTGGTTTCCCTTTAAAGCAGAAAGCCCTGAAAATGTGGACTGAATGGCTATAGAGTATTATTGGAAATTTTCACAATTAAAATGCATTCAGACATGAGCAGAATGTGAATGCACAATAAAGTAGTGTCTCAAAATCAAAAGAAATGATGGATGTGGTTTAAAACAGAAACCATTGAAAGGTGTTCTTTATTAGGGAAATATGTGCATGAGATAAAACATATATACCAAGTCTGGCATTGTCTTTCTATTCCAAACTGAACAGGACATTTAAATTTGTGAATTGTTTATTATTGTCTGAGTTGCAAGTAACTGGGGAAATTATACAGAAATTTGTACAGTATAGTATGTGTCATATTCTAATCATGCAGTGCTCACAGAAAAGTCCTTTTTAACTTCAATCCCATGTTAAGATTAATTTGCTTGTGTTCACTTACAGTCTAAAGAAAACAGAGTAAAATGGGGTAAGTGTTAAACTTTTTATTTACCAGTGTGAATCAACACTTCTCAGTAAAGTTCCAACAAAACAAAACAAAGACCTATACATACAAATCAGTTTCCACAGAACTGATGCTATTTTCTGATTAATGATATTTAGTTACTTTAAATTTTAGTAGTTGCTCACCACTGGTTATGAAATCTGCTTTTCCCTGATATTCCTGAGGCAATTCAAATCATAATTTGAACTATTAAACTATTTTCAGGATTTCATTATTTGCCAGTATTAGTTTACCAGAGGTTGCAATGTTGCAACTGGCTATTTGCACATCTATCCAAAATCATCATAGACAAGGAATAACCACATCTTATTTAGGATAACCAGAAATATTGAGACTCTTCTCAAAATGTCCAACAAAGTCTCAAAAAGTACCGTTCCTTCAGTTGTTGGTCTGTCCTCCTCCTAGTGAGTGGTGCACACTCAAGGATTCAGTGTTCTGCTCCCCTCAACAGTGGCCATGCACTCTCCCAGACTGACCCAGGAAGCCTTTGTTTTAAACAGTCACCTGAACAGTTGACTTCCCGCAACAGGTCAGATGGCTGAGAGCAGCAGCTCATTCTCCCTTTGGAATCTGGTTAATGTGGTCCCTGCAAGGCTTTGCTCTCACAAAGAATGATAGTTTAATTAAAAGTGCATTTGTAAGATGTTCGAATGCTGGATCTAAATTTCTTTGACACATTAAAAATAGACAGTGTAGCTCTGGAAGTGTATGTATGTACTGTATGAATGTCCTGCAATGACTGAAAGAAACATACAGTACCTGATTAGATTTAAGGAAAGTTATTGTAGAGACATTAGTTCAGTAGATTATTTAGTTCTTTACACTTCTTTACCCCTTTTTAAGATATATTTCTTGGTTGCCTTTTAATGAACTGTAGAATTTCTTCAGGTGGGTAGCTGCGTCAGCGTGCGTAGTCTGCAAAGGAACAAGTTATAGGTTTATTCCATGCTGAAAAGAGAAGAAAGAAAAGACAACATTTCGGCTGTGAAGCCTTCTTCAGGTGTCACACCTGAGGAAGGCTTCATAGCCAAAATGTTGTCTTCTCTCTCTTCTGTTTTCAGTGTAGAATTTCTTGATAGACAAATGCTGTTATTCATAAAAAAAATATATTACCCTTCAGTCTGTTTATCAACGAAAACTGTCAAACTGAGTTATGGGCAGTTTGGCCTGTTTTTGTTTGTTTGTTTTTTCCATTTTTATGAAATCCCAGGTAAGTACTTGTAAAAGAATACCAAGTTCACAAGTGAAACATCACAGGGCCAAACTGTGGTTTTCATCACCAGCAGCATTGTATATATCCTATGGCGACAGCTGTTTATTACGGTATGTTGCTTTGTAATACTGCCTTTCAGTAATCAAAATAAAGTTTAATTAAAAAGCATATTTCATGCTAATTTTGTGTCTCAAGGGCAATAACTCTTTTAATTATCTTTCCAGTGCCCAATGTTGATGGGCCCATACTCTAATGAGCTCCTGCAAATATAAAGTATTTTTATGTATTGTAAATCCAAGCTGAACAAGACAATAAGGTCAGAATTAATCATTTAAGTAGATGCATAACCATGTGGTCCATTAAGTAATGGAGGGCTCATTTGGAATCAAACCTAAATGTTAATTGGTGATTCAGTGTGTGGACAAGCACTGAACCAAAAATCTGAATTTGGAAAACGATTTTAATTCAATAAGGCGCAAATTACTTTGAATTATCTGTCTCAGAATTGAGCTTCTCTAGTCCTCAGGAGCCAGAATCTGGCAGGCTGTACAGGTAGTGATTCTGCAGTTCATGATGAATTAAAATGGGTGAAGTGTTGAAAATAATCAACTTTGTTTGTTCTGTTAAGTCATTCTAATCAATGCAAACCAGAGGAGCTTCCTGCCATTAACCTCTGGAGCTGCTAATCTCAAATCATAAAAGCAGTGTGACAAAGTTGCTATTGGTACATTAGACCTCATGGGTCATGCTTTAGACTGGAACTTCTTGAGAAGGGAAGTGGAAGTATCGAAAATAAAACACAGCAACATAAAAAACATCAGCTATCATCAACTAACAAACATCAACTATCAACTAAACATGGAAAGAAACATCTATTTCTTCAAAAATGTATATATAATCATTGGATGTGTTATTGAGAAGCTCAAATGCTTTACCTTTTCAGTGGCACTCAAGTGAAAATAATGAAATACCAACCTCAAGGTGGAGTGTGGAAAGAATATGAAAAAATACTTGATAATTTTAAAGATCATGGAAACACTTTCAATGCAACTGTAGATGGAAGTAATTGTGAAGGTCATTTTCACAGCACACTGGACAAAGCAAAGAGATGTGCTAAATCCAGATCAGTGAGTCTTATGTTCCAGCTTTCTATGTGTCTTGCTTTACTGCTCACAAAAATGAAGATATGTAACTTGTATTCTAGAGCTGACCTCCTCACTGCTTTTTTCTACCTTATGTTTGTGGTAACACCTACTAAACACCTCCACAAGCTGGTCTTGTGTGGCTGATTGCAGTATGTTGCTAGATGTCCTCTAGCTAACAGTTTGGTCTTTCCTGAAGTCACATTCCTGGAATCTCTTGCAATATCTAAAAGTTCTTGTCTTATCACCTGACCAGATTTCCGCACCTTCTAGCTTTCTTTTAATTCCAGTAGACAGTCTTGTTGTTTTGGTCATATCTAGAACATCTTTGGTCTTGAACGTCACCTTCAGCAACTGATTATAGAAGCAAATTCTGAGGGTTTCAATCCTAAAAGTCAATGAAAATCTGACAACAGACATGACAACACAATCATTTTATCAATGTGTGGGTGTCGGCAAGTATTCTATCATTTAATCCTGCAAGCATTTTTACTGTCACAGAATCAAAGATGTTCCTGATCAGGACCTTCTCTTTACAAGTAACATTGATTTCATTAATTAATTTAGTTAAATCCATAGCTGATATGACTGAGAGTTTTGATTAATAGCACATTTGTTCAATAACACCATTGAAGTGTTTGGTCCTGAATTGAAGCACCAATGTGATGGTCTAATATCCTATCTGGCTCTTTACTGGGCCCACCTCTTCCTTAGCTAACGAATTTTATCACTGGTGAGATTCTTAATCATGTCATATACCATGTTTGTATGAACATAAGGCTTCATAAGATTGATCCATTCATATGCAGTAAATGATCTTTGAAAGGAGAAAAGGAGAAATGACCAAAAACAAATAAAATCTGTTTCCTTTCTAGGGATCTTTTGCTATCCGATTCTTAGAAGGAAATCGGAAAGATGAATATGGTTGTTGTTATTAGATTAGATGAAGGTAAGATGTATACTGTACATACAGTAAGTCATGTAAGTAAGCACTACCCTCTGTAGATCACCTAATAGATATATTATAACAGAATATATTATAACAAATTTCCCTCTGGATTTTATGTTCAATATTATTTTACATGATTATTCATATTTAGTTTTATAAAAAAAAACAGATAACAGATAGTTTCCGACTAGCAAAATTACTTTTATACTTTAAAAATAAAATAGAATCATTCTGAACAATATTTTTAAAAATATACTTGAAATGCAAGGGTTTTTACTTTTTTCAATAAAATATCATTATCAGTAAGGGAACACACATTTTACAATTACATAAAAGTCAATATTTTAATTCCAATAATTTAATAATTGTAGAGTTTTACAACACAAAAACTAAAAATATAGTTTAGCATAAAATGTTTCAGATATAGTGCCTTCTCTAGGTATTCTATCATCTTCTTTTTAATATTTTTTTTACGTTGATGTATCAGTAAATACCATTGTTGAAAACAAGAGGTGCCAATAGATCTGTCTTAACACTCATCCATTTTCTAACACCATCCAATTCATGGTCATGGGGGAGCTGGAGCCTATTCTGGCAAGCAAGGCAGGATAAACCCTTGGAGAGGATGCCAGCCCATCACAGGGCACACACAAACAAATACACTCACACCAGGACCACTTTTCCTAGAGGTCAATTAACCCACCAGTATGTCTATGGATTGTGAAAGAAACACAGCACCTGAAGATAACCAACATGAACACAGGGATTACATACAAATGTCACACAGATATCACCCCACGTCCAGAATTGAACCCAGAACATCCACACTGGGCCAGCAGCCAGCTCTGAAGCTAAGCAGGGTTAAGCCTGGTCAGCACCTGGATATGAGACCTCCTAGGAAGCTCGTTGCTTACTGGGTAGGCTCTAGCTTCCTGCGACACCGTATGGTATAAAGTGGTTTGGCAAATTACATGACATGTCATCCACACTGCAAGGCAGTGATGCTAACCACTGTGCCACCGTACCACCCATTTATCTTAATATAAAACTATCTTCCAATGTAGTTTAACAGAAAAATAGAACAAAGTTAAAAAGGAACATAAACTTTACTGAATTACTGAATAAAACATTAAAGTAATCTGAATAAACACTCTTGAGTTTTATTTTCAATGGTGTGTTATGCATTTGTTTAAAGAATATCTTTATTAAAGAATGTGTTTCACAATAGTGAAATTTTTGTAAATAATTACAGTGTATGACTTACTGTGGTTGCTTTTTTAGATTTTTTTGATTAACCGATCAGTCTATATAAATCAGTTTCTTTAATTTTCTTTTTTCTTAACTTGAACTATGTAAAGGAGTCATTAAAGAGAAGCTGAAAATGATTAATGCAATAATAATGTACAATAAAAATACATTTGTACAGTATATACTGTATATATATATATTTGAGTAGTCATGGATTTTTTAACAATTTCTGTGAAAATCACATTTAATGAAATGTTGAAGATTGAACTTTTCAGTCCAATGAAAAAAGTATTTTTTATTAAAATAATATATAAAATGTATTTTCTTCTTGTTTCACAGGGAGAAAATATGCTTGATGTCAACAGAACCTTTACCATGACTTTGGACCACTCTGTGTGCTTTTTTAATAAAAATGATTTAATTTTATGAGGGGTCCTACAATTCAGCTTTGATGCAATTGTACAAATGTTAAATACAAAACTTTAACATTTATGTAACAATGATTTTTTTAACACCTTGAATAAAGACTCAGTAATAATGTATTTCTACCATGATCACACATAAGGAGGTTTATTTAATGCAAACACATTAAATACTAAACAAGACTATACATGTTCAATTTCTCCTGAAGTGGCACTAGGACAAATTAGTGACAAAGGGCTTTCTGATTAATTTGACAATATGACATATACAGTATTCTAATCTAATATATCTGAATGATAAGAAGAAGAAAAAAACTGGTATATTAATAATTATAATCATAATATCTTGCATTTGTATATCCACTTCATCCACCTCCTTAGTTCAAAACCCAGCTGGGCGATGTAAAGCAACCTTTCTGGACATGATATAAATACTGTAAGGTTGCCAGCATTGGGTTATAGAGGGGAAATATTGCCCAAAGAAAGAAAACTGGTATTGTGTGAATTTGTAGGGTTTTGGACAGTTATACAGATTTGAATATTGGGTTGTGGACATTTGTGTGGTGTAGTCTTAGTGAATTGTTTTGAACTAACAAGCAGTTTAGAATCCAGATCTAATAGACAAAGTTTCTTACAGTTAAAGTTAGTGAGACAACTCAAAGAGGAACTTAGGTTTTCTTGGTGTTTTTTTTAGTTTGATACAGACATGCGAAGAAAAACAATACTTAATATTTTAGTATAGTGACCTAGATTTAGAAGTGCTAAACAAAAACAAAACTGTGTGCACAAAAAAATGGCACAACACAAGCTAAAAAGAGTGCACAAATAAAAATGTTTTCAAAATGGAAACTGACATTGTTCTTACAATGGACATCTGTTGCAAGGTGAAAGGGCATCACTGAGTGGAGTGCACATGTTGAGTCCATAATAAGATGTTTTTGTGAATTTTCTAAAACTTTAAAAAACACCACAACAGTAGGATGCTCTGCTTGTTTTGTGGAGGGCAGTTTGGTGAAAACCATTCATTTTGCCCTCACTGTGCAAATCTATAGGACTTCTGTAAATCTGTGAGGAGACATAACCTAGGACAATTTTTACATATTGTAGTACTGTATATCACAAAGCTACTGTATAGCTACATAAATTTCCCTAATGTCTGCTTACAGGTGTTGTTAATGGAAACAGCCTTGGCAAATTTGACTTACTGAAGAAGTATTTCAGTAACGTTTGTACGTATATATTGATCTTATATTTTCCGCAAACATTTGATAGCATGTCGATGAGTCTGAGGAGTTTGAAAGGTCACTTTGAACACTGTTTAAAAAAGGGGGCAATTACACACCCCTGCAAGTGGTGTGCAGTGAAATTAATATGGAGGTGAGAGGACCAGAGAGGTTATTCAACTGCATGTCAATGTTTTAACTTCTAAAGGAAAAATACCAATTGAAAGTCAGAAGAGATGATGTGATGCATCTGTTATCTCATATGAATTAATCTGGTACATCAGCATGGAGGGCGAGGCAAATGTGTTACAGGAGCTGTCACTCTCTGGAGCCAAATTTCATTTCGGTATGACAAATTGAAGCCTTATGGCATTGATGTAAGTGGGTGTATGGATTCCTGTCACAATTGCCTACAACTATGTCAGGTGTATGTTAGAACTGGGTATTGCACCTATGCTTTTGAGGGCAGACTGTGGCGTGGAGAATGGTACAATGGCTTCAATTCACTCCACATTAAGAGCACAGCACACTGACCACTTTTCTGCTGCTTTAAGTCACATTTATGGATCATCAACAGTAAAAAAGATAATTGAATTATGGTGGGCACATCTCGGATAACAATGGTAAGTCTACAATATCCCAAAATATACAATATTCCAAAATTTATACAAAAACATAAATATGAAATCACATCGATAAGTTCAATGTGCAACTTGAAATGTGCAACCTGGCCAAATCCCCATCTGTGAACTGGCTTCGTCACTCTAATCTCCTTCTCACTGATAGCTGATGTGTGGTGAGCGTTCTGGCGCACTATGGCTGTCGTCGCATCATCCCGGTGGGGCTACACATTGGTGGTGGTGGAGGGGAGTCCCCATTACCTGTAAAGCGCTTTGAGTGCAGTGTCCAGAAAAGCGCTATATACTGTAAGTGTAAGCAATTATTAATTATTATTATTATTATTATTATTATTATTATTATTACTTGTAAGCTGTTGGATACTGCATTTTACTTTTATTGATGTCATTCAGAAGGATTTGGATCAAGCCAAGATGCACAGTATTAAACCCGAATATCATCATGTCTTTCTGCAATTCCAAACCAGCTCCACTTCTGGATGCACAGGTCTTTTCTCTTTGTAAGTCATATATATCTACAACCAATTTTAACATAAAGAGGAGGCCCTTTGGCCAATGTAGCTTGTTTTTATAGCTTAGTACACATTAACAAACAACTTCTTGAAACCCTTCCAATCTGGAGACAATTACACAGTACAGAAACTGCCCTTGTTAAAATCACTAATGATAGTCTTATGGCTGCTGATTCGGGTTCTCTATCTACCTTTGTTTTCCTATACCTCTGTGCTGCTTTTGATGCTGTTAATCGTGGCATCCTACTTTCTTTTATGAGACTGTGTTTGGAGTGCAGAAGCACAAACCAAAAGCTTTTTACGCTGTAAAGCCAGCTATACAGCTTTGGAGCAGTTTGCAAACATATTCATTGTTTCAATAATACCACGTTGAGGTATAATGGAAACTAATTGTCAATAAAGCGACCACTAGGCCAACTAGCAAGGAATACACTGAAGGTCAAATTTTTCCCTGGGTGAAACTCCCTATGGAGTTTATTTGCTGTGCTTGTTCTCTCTCCTACTTCCTGGCTCTTCAGTACTGTATGTATGTGTGTGCTGTGCTCCACATCAGGACGTTCTGGCAGCTTTTTAAACACAGTTTGATCCACACAATGCTTTGTATTGTTGATATCTGATGGAGTTTAATAATTTTAGAAACTATTACGTAGTGCACCACACAGACATGCTAATCTACCTTTCAGTCATGCTGTCCTGCAGGCTCCAACTCAGGCTTTATTATATATTTTGACTGCTTGCCCTAACATGAGGAGACTAAGATAAAAGACAAATATTTGCCAATCTTTTGGAGATTTTCTGAGTGGCATTTATCATTTTAGACTTCAATTTTTGTTATTTTTAAAGGGTCTATATAAAATTAAATAGGAAGAGTCTCTTTCACAGCATGTGAAATCACAATTGAGCTGAATACATGGACATAAAAAAGCTACTGTACATTTCCCGATGTGCCACACATTTTAAAAGAATTCTATCTACTAATACTCTTGCAGACTTCCTTCATGTAGATGCCATTTTAGCAACTCTGTTTTTCAAGTAATCATTAAAATAATATTTATATTTTTCAAGAGGGTCCTACTATATCTCAATTGCAAATTTCGATCAGTCAAGTCTTTTCCTAAATTGCCTGATGATCGTAAAGAATTTAGAAGAAAGGCAAGCCTTGTTCTTGATTGTCTTAAGCCTAATTACAGTGACATAACCTTGTTGCTAGATCATATTGTTCCTAAAGGTTTACAACGTCCTCTAAAAAGGAGGAGGCAGATTGGCGGATACATGACCCAAATGATGAAGAAGTATCCATCTAAATTAAACCACACGGACATGGAGAGGAAAAGTTAGGTGGCCACTTCTAAAAAGAGGTAAGGACTCCTCTTTTCTAAAAAGTCCCTTGTCCTCTCCATGTTGCTGTGGTGGGTTCAGGGTTTTTCTGAAGCTGAAGCGGGTACAACAGAAAAATGACTTAATGGCGTATGTGTTTGTAGATGCCTGTTTTGTGAAGGTGGGGTAGAAAAAGAGGGATTGCTGATGGAATAGCGTCTCACCCTGCCCGTGCGAAAAAATCCAGGTGTTGCATCCTGGTACACGACTGCAGTACGGCTGAAGGTAGTAACTAGAACTGTACTCGCAGAAGAGCCAAAAATGGTAACTCGATTCAACTGTGTGTTTAAGGCCAGGATTTGGAACCTGGTCCGTGTTCCCGAATTGTGATAGTTCGTCAGTTTGTCTCAACTGGGGGATTCCGCGGGGCACGTGGGAGACGTGAAAATGGTTTGGTGTGAAGAAAAAAAAATAGATTAATACAAAGTGAAACTTAAAAACGAAGTTATGGACTGTCAGACGCAATTTAGGCTGAACAGGAATGTAGAAAAGTGTATGAACATTGGGATAAAAATAAACAGATAAGGTTTTTATTTTAGAGGAATATTTGAGAATTCAACAGAATATCATAGATGAGACGCAAAAAACCCTGATGGAAAAGCTAAAAGCAATGGCTGAACGAAACAAAGTTATATATGCAGAAAAAGAAAAAGCAAAAGAAGAAATAGAACGCCTTAAGAGAGAATCTGGGAGAAGGGTGGGAATTAGTGTGGAGATTTTTGAAAGAGCATTACCCACCGAAAACTGATTGGAGAAAAGTAACAGCATGTAAGCAGAAGGAAGTGAGGATGTTTCAGATTTTACAGAAAGGTTTATAGCTTTATGGATAGTATACTCGGGGTTAGCCGATGAAAAGGAAGTGAATGAAGATACTTCCACAGTAATAAAACAAATTTACTTGAGTGATGTGATATTGTGATTGTTTTACCTAATGAGAGAATCCATAAGGCCGGGCTACTCCAAGTATTAGATCTTCAGACGGAAAAAAAGAAGTATAAAACCAACTACATGATAAAGCCAGGGTGAATGCATTCTCAGAACGAGGTCGTCTGGTGACGTATTGGCTTAAGGGGGGTAGTGCAGTCTAAAAACAAAATTGCCTTGACCCCTGCAGCAGAAACCGTTTTTAATGTTTTGAAACAAGCTTTCTTGCAGGCACTGGCCCTGGACTGGATTCCCTCAGACGGATCATCTGTACTGTATGTAATCTGTCTGTAAGTGAAAGAAATGGGTTGTGAGCTGCTGTGCTGGTGCAGGAGCATGGAGATAGGCATCGTCTGGTGGGTTATTGTTATTCAGGACCCCTCGATGCGGTGGCCAAGGGGCCGTGTTTATGTGTTGTGCAGGCTACCTGCCTGGCTGTATAAACTGTGAATAATCTGGTGTAGAACTAGCAGACCGAATGAAAAGATTTAATTGAAACATGCAAATATGCTAAATGGAAAATTGTAGTGATTTATATAGACTGCATATATACATTTGGTGTATGCCACAATTTTGGATGGCGGTGGAGGAATAGGGATTTCCCCAACATGGCAGGGACTCCAGTTAAGAATGCTGGGTTTGTCTCTGAACTGTTAGAAGCTTAGCAGCTACTGACTGAAGTAGCTGTGGTAAAGGGTAAATCACATAATAAAGAAATGTTTCCAGTAACTCGAGGGAACAACTTTGCAGATGCAGCTGTCAGGTGAGCAGTACTTGTAGAACAGGAGTCTGAGACCCCTGTGAAACCTCTGTTGGTGAAAAGGGGACAGCTACAGGATATTCAGGATGAGGCCTCTAAAGCAGAGAAAAGGACATGGTTAGAAAAGAATGTGGGACTGCATGATGATTGGGTGTGGTGCTGCCAGCACACTGGATGCCCTGCATGCCCTCACAGCCTAATGCCCTTTGTAGCTCGACAAATGCACTCTGTCGGACACCCGGGTGTGAGTCAAATAGTGTGCCGGTTACCCAAACCTGGGTGGGGACCGGGTTTGAAGCAGTAGCCACTTATGTGGTATCTCAATGTGACGCTTATCAAAGGAACTCAACTACAGTTCAGGTGCGGGTGCTACAGCTCAAAAGGCCTGCTCCTGAGGAACCTTTCATGCACTGGCAAATTGACAATTGTAAAGGGAAACCTTGGTTCTTATAATCTGTTTTCCCAGTGGGTTGCTGCCACTGCCTCTGTGTCTACCAAACACTTGATGACAGAGATAAGCCCTCGGTGGGCACTGCCCTACCGCTTGTATTATGATCAAGGGACACACTTCACAGGGAAGGTGTGTCAGGCTGTGGCTGCATTGTTCGGGGTGAGATGGACTGAGATCACCCTCAGTCTGCTGGAACAGTGGAATGAAGGAACAGAACCTGATGGGTAGAACAATATAGTTTTAAGGGGGGTTACCCTTGGGTGTGATTCCCCTAGATGCAAATGATTATTGTGGTTTGTTTGTTCATAATAAGATGTTTTGCAGGAACGGAACAAAGAGAAGTTTTACAACTTCAGCTAGAATTGTTGTGCAAAACGGCACAGCTGAGGCAGGGGAACAATGTGTAGATTTTTCTAAGAGTTATTACCCAGCTGTTGACCAATCTTGTTAAAAAAACCCTAAGAAAGATGCTGGGCTCCAGCCCACAGGGATTTACCTGTGCTGTAAGAACTAATGAGTGAAAAAGGAGACTGGATTCTGGTGAAAGACTTCAGGAAAAAGAAATGGTGTTCACTCAGGTGGAGGGGGCCGTACCAGGTGCCCTGGATTCATGCTTCCCACTGTAAAAAGGTCACAAACGAACTGAGCAAAGCGCAGGAGTGATGTCTCCACAAGGACAGATGGGGATCACCTGCTTGGGACTGATGTGCACAGCCTTTTTCCTTTTTATGTGGAAGCCTGTCACCACCCAGAAAGAGGAAGAATCTAAACGCGAAGCCTCTTTGTATACAAACTGGCTGAATGAAACTGATAATGAGGGAGATATGAGTAATTTGTGGTATAAATTTATAAATCATACTGTAAAGTTAAAGAAATTTAATGCATCTTGTTATGTATGTGCTTAAATGCCTCATCCTACAGCCTCACCCATTTCTCTCCTGGTTAGAATCACTGTTTGGGCCAGGGGGAATGTTTTTCTTTAAGTTACTAACACCGATTATAGGGGCTGTGATACTTGTCTTCCTGTTTTTATGTTGTTGTATGACATGTATTATTCCAATGCTTCGAAATATGGTAATGAATATGTTTACGCATCAGTATATTCTGATAAGAACGCAAGAATCCAAAGTATGGGAGCCTCCTGGGAATCCATATGAAGAATCTAACTTTTAAATATTTTAAGAATAAAAAGGAGGGAATTGAAATGGAAATCTAATAAATAAATTGATTCTTAAAATGTAGAGAGCTTTGCAAAAAATATATTGGTGCTTTTACAAAATATATTTCAAGGATGTAACTGCTGTGCTACGGGCAGAATTTTAGAAAACAGTGTGTCAACAAAGTACGCCCTGTTTAGGTTACTTTAGAAGACAATGTACCAAAACAATATATGCTGTCTGGGTCATTAGATTAGCCGAAAGTTACTGATAAGCTTTGAAAACAAATCTAGTGGTGCTTCTTCTTTCGTTTTTATGATGTAATCTGTTTTGTCTTAAGGAAAGGGGAAGTGTTAGAAGGGACAAAGTGCTGAGCTTTCTCTTACAGCGCAACATCTTATAAAAACCCTGTACTGCTTGTAACAAATTGAGTCTCTGGTTGCACTTTGTAAAGTGGCGACAGGGCTCCCAATATTGCAATATTGAAATAAAGACCTTGCTCAGGTGAGAACTCTCTCTTGTGGCTTCCTTGATAGTTATATTTCCATGACAATTAACAATTTAAATTTATTGATCTAAATATAGTATAGACAGCTACAATCGGACCGTCATTCAAATCACTTCTCAAAACTTATTTTAATCTGGGCTTTTTTGTTTTTTGCATGTTTACAGCATTTCTTTTTAAATATGATATGTTTCTAAAGCCACTATGTGTAATATATTTTTATAATTAAAATAAAGTTGTTTTCCAATTACTATTTATTTACACAATTACTAATAATTCTGTATACTGTATGTAAATAAAAAAACAAGAATTCTATTTGCATTGTCCAGCATTGTGACATATCACCTGGTGCAACTTGGTAACAACATACTGTTTCAAAAACGTAATCAATATATTTAATGAAATTGTCAATAGTAGGAAAGCACTAATGGATTAATAAACATCTGATATTGTACTGACTTGTCTGACAACTGTGGTACTTTACAGGTTCACTGTAAGGCCAATTCCATTTGTGGTTTATAATCTCCTTTTCAGAAAAAAAAGTACAGCCACATTATATTTTAAAATGGTAGTAGACTGTATTTTGTACAACATATGTTTATATTTTCAAGAAATATGATTAGACTAAGAAAAATAGATTAAATGAAGCTATAATTGCAGTAACATCTAATACAATGTTACAACACAAGTGCCTCCTATAAATTGTCCTTGAGCATTGAATGGCTGAATCCAGCATGCTAAATAGAATTGTAGCACAGTGTGCTTTCAACTGACGTGAATTTTGATACACATTCTCGATGGTTGCATTTATACAATATAACTATCTGAAAAAATACTGGACTGTGAGTGTCCAGTAAGAAAATTCTCAGAAAGGCCTCTGTTCAATTGGTCCACATGATAATTGATGCATATACTGTTGTTAATCATGATGTTCTAAACTCTTAATTATGTGATGTGTGGTGAGAGTATTGGTGCACTATTCCTAACCAACACTTCAAGAGGTATGCAAAACTAAATATGCTATTTAAATTTTTTATAGCCAGGTGTATGCATGAATGTGTTCAATAATATCTGAATTTTCTGATCAGTCAATGCTTACTGGTATTGCTCTGGGTGAGGGGACAGTAACCTTTCAGAAGGTGAATGCCAAGAGTTATCTCATGCACTTGTTTTTACAGATTTATCATTATTATGTATCATTAATAATTGTTTAATGTCAATAATAGCCCTACTTACAGTTTGGTTGATAAAAATTAATATTGAAATAATATCTCAATAACTCAATTTGCACATATTATATTTAGAATTCACAAGGAACGACCACACCCAAGATGAAAGCGTCATGGAGTGAAGTTGTGGCTTAACCCGCTTGGTTGAGGGCTGGCCTCCTGGCCAGAGGACAAGGAGACCAGGGCCCCCAAAAGAATCAAGCGGTACCCCATAACAACCAATGCAGAATGATGAAGCATGGAGGAGGTGAGAAGAATTTTTGGTACGAACTGTGGGTCATTGCGGAGGTTGGATAGCAGCTGGGGGAGTGTTTGTTTAGGGTTACTGTATGTAAAGAAGGAAGGCTTCCGAAGACCTACAGTAGGCGAGTTGCTTATTAAAATAAATACGCATGAGCAGCAAGGAGGCAGCCTTGAGTTGGAAGAAACATCAGCAACAGCTCGGCGGGTCACGGTCTTGGGAAAGGCATGACCTGCAGATGAAGCTGGCAGATGTTGAAAAGCAATGAAGAGTCAGATCAATTGCTACCTGGTACGCAGAGAACAAGGAAATCTGCGGTTCCTGGCTTATATTGATTGAATGGTGTAGGCAGGGCCGTAGTACTACTGTATCTATGCAAGGACACACGCAAGACAGCGAGGCTCATGCAAGAGACATGCAAGAGAGAGAGAAATAGTGATCTCGTAGGTATTTATAGCATTTGGGAGGGGAATAGATTGTCAGGAGTGATTGCTAATTACTGACAGCTGAGTCTGAGCTTGGTTGTTGTCATCCCTCCCGAACTTTAGTTATAGACTCCAATTTCAGGCTCATAGCAGACTTTGAAACTGTCTGTGTGGCAATGCAGATTGAGCTACATGAAAATTCACTATATTCACCATTTTAGTGTGGTTTTAGAGGGTTACCTGAACCTCCAGTCAATCATGTATATATTCTGGGAGGATAGCACATGTAACTAAACCTTAGACCCTGTTGTAAGCACGTTCGACCACAAGACCAAAACCACGTGTCCCGGGATTCTGACACACCAAGAGCATGTATAAGACAGATCTCGTGATCTAGTGATAATCATCACACCAACCCTTATATGACCATGTCCAGTGAAAACACAGCCAGATTAATGTGATAATTAACACAGTGCTTACAGTAACAACCCGAATTCAAGATAGTGGTGAGGTTGATCTGTGGGAATTCAAATCAGGACTGCTTCTGTTTATTAAAACAGGTGAGTTTATTATTAAAATAAACTTAATTCAAACAAAGGCGTATACAAAGAGATGAGGAAATGGTTGAAAATAAAGAATTAGAAAAGTGCAAGTTGCACTTTTGAATGGTGTTAATAAACTTGAATTATTATTCAAGGTAAAAGGCAAGGGGTGTGGACTGCTGGCTGGAGAGGGTGGAGCAGCATATCAGACTTTGCTTCTCTGGTCTAGTGGAGCTCTTTGCTATTCTTGTCCTTTGTATGCTGGCTTCCTTGGGTCTTGATGTCCAGTCCTCTTGGGACTAACTTTTTCCAGTCTTGTGGTCCTAACATCTAGTCTTTTGGTTCTCCCAGGCCTAACTTCCAAGGAGTATTAATTCAATTCAATTCAAGCTTTATTGTCCCCTAGGGGAAATTTTTATGGCACAGTCAAACAACACAATGACAAATAAACATCATCAAAAGGGAAGAGAATACAGTAGTGTAACAGGAGAAAAGAAACAGGAAACAAGGTAGTTACTGTACTTTGCATTGTTTAATAGTGTAATTGCAGTGGGAATGAAAGATTTCCTGAGTCTGTTGGTTTTACACCTAAGGGCATAGAGGCGTCTCCCAGATGGGAGAAGTGTGAATCCGCAATGGAGGGGGTGAGACACACACTCCTTGATGCTTTTGGCTTTCTTAGTCACCCTCTGTTTGTAAAGGATGCTTAAGTTGATTTGATTATTCACGATTATTTTGCCACTTATATTCACTAATTTACCAGCCTATTACAATTACCGGTACTTATGTTGCCAAACCAACAAGTGAAGCAGTATGTTAAGACACTTTCAATGAATGATTTGTAGAAAAGTGTAAGAAAAGTTTTATCTACCTTAAAGTAGCTGAGTTTTCTAAGAAATAAGAGTCTCTGTTGGCCTTTTTTATAGATCGTGTCACAACATTTGTCCCATTTTAGATTTTTGTCAATGACCAGTCAGACTGACCATCAATTATAGTGGGTTGAGGGGGTGTGGTATTTTTCCTAAAATCAATAACCAGTTCCTGTGTTTTTGAAACATTTAACTTTAGGGAGAACTCGTTGCACCAGTTAGTAAAATCATTTAGAATGAGCCCATGATGGTATTCTGTGTCCTTTAATTAACTGACCAGGGCTGTGTCATCAGCAAACATATCAGATATCAAGGAGATGACCCCAAATGACAGTTCTTGGTAAACGTATTGTCATGGCTGCACTTGTATAAAGTGTGAGTTGTGTGTTACAAAGGAGATAGTCCATATACATATATGAGGTCTCCACAGATCAGCACATTTTCCCAGAAGTAGAAGCTGAATCCTTGTGTGGAGATTGTTGAGAATTTCTTCACTATACTACAGATATTCTCTTGGGGGATATAGATTGTGTGGACTTCCAATTTATTTGGTTTGTGCCATTGACACCATGGTTTGTGCTTTTGATTTCTAAGATATTAGAGATACTTTCTTTTAGAAGTAAGTGATGTCACTCTTCCATGCAACTTTACAGTTTTGGAAAAGGATCTGACCTCCATAAAGTAGTCCAATGTTTAATAACAAAATAGGCACTTATGTAAATACTGATAACCACTGAGTTATGCCAACTTGATGTAGTGGTGAACTACTGTGGAGTTTTATCTATTTTTTTATTTTACTATGAAGAGGCTCGGTACTGCCCTATTTGTAGGTTTTTACTTTGTTCAAAATAAAATAACACAAATTTACATCACAAATTGTTTTGTTTTTGCATTGGGCACCAGAATGGGACCCAGCTATGCCAATATTTTTGTTGGCTGGATAGAAGAACGCTTCTTCGCTTCCTACACTGGCTATGTCCCTGACCTCTACAAGCGATACATTGATGACTGTGTCGGTGTCTCCACATGCTCTAACGACCAGCTTGAGCGCTTTCTGCATTATTTCACCAACTTCCACCTGTCCCTCAAATATACAGTTAACATATCTTCCACTACTCTTCCGTTTCTAGACATCAACTTCTCCATCAACTACCCCCTACTTTCCACTTCGGTCTATTACAAACCCACGGATCTACACAGCTATCTCCTGTATAGCTCATTTCACCCCAAACAAACTAAAAACTCTCTCTTTTTCACAGTTCCTTCCGCTACGACAATTATGCGGCGACGACATCGACTTCCAGAACCAAGCCCTCAAAATGTACTCCTTTTTCATCAACAGAGGATACCCCAGCAGTGTTATTGACAGGGCCCTTGCCTGAGCCAAAAACACCCCTCGGACGATCAGCTCAATCAGGAACTCCCGCCGTAACAACTGCATTCCTTTGGTGCTTCCCTATAACCCCAACACACTTCCTATCCCCAGGACTATTAAAGACAACTTTTCCATCCGAGGATGATCCCTCCATTGAAGCCCTCTTTTCTGACCGCCCCATTATCTCATATCGCCGACCACCTAATCTGCGCAACCTTCTTGTTCACAGCTCCCTTGACCGCCCTCAGCAACCATCCACACCAGGCACCTTCCCTTGCAACAGAGCTCACTGTATCACCAGCAAGTACACATCTAACACCACACTCATTCAAGGCCCCTCAGGACAATTCCAGATCACCCAGATGGCATCTTGTACCTCCAGCAACCTTATTTACTGTATCTCTTGCAGTAAATGCCCAGCCATCTACACTGGGGAAACAAGAAGGAGACTCGGAGACCACTTCAGAGAACATGTTAGGGCTGTGAAGATTAAAGATCTTTCCAAGCCCATTTTTTTTTCATTTCACCTCTGACGGCCATGACCACTCTAATCTCTCCGTCTGTGTTCTCAAACACAGTTTTCCGAACTCATAAATCAGAAAGCTAGGATCACACCTCCCCCATCTCTTAATGACAGACTACTTTTCTTCTAAATTCTCTCTATTCATTGAAGGTTTCATTTCACACCTCTCTACACCTATTCTGACTTCACATCTCTTGATTGGCCTCTCTTTCTGTCCCCTGCTCCCGCCTCTCGCTCCTCCTCTCTCCCAGCTTCTGTTCTCCCGCTACATTACCTTTGCTTACTGCCTTGTCTTTCTCACACCTGAAGAAAGCTTCATGGCCGAAACGTTGTGTTTTCTTTCTCCCTTTTTTTTCAGCATGGAATCAACCTATTAGTTGTTTTGTTTTAGCCACTGTTGATGTCTAATAATTAATTTCTCAGCCTGTCCATGGGTAGGGGTATCTTCTCTCTTTGAAGTAATAGCTGTATATTATTTTCAATGTGTGCATTATCCATAAAATTAAAAAAGTGCAACCTACCTCACAAATGCAGACAATAATATTTTATTCTAAAAGAAAGAAGTGTTTGTGATGGAATTCATTGTTTATGCTTTTTGAAAGAAACATTAAATATTTGTCACAGTAACCGGGTGTGGGAAACAGTGGGTTAATCCACTGCCCTGTTAAGGGCATGTCTGTGACAATACAGTGATGACATGTAGGAAAAAATGAAACACAAGGAGAAAGAGAAAATTTCACTTATTCATTTTTTCTGCACAAAAAAATTTAAGTCTGTTATTTAATGAACCCTTCTCAATAAGTTATTTCTAGAAGTAATGATATGGTTTCAGTATTAGACAAATAACAAAAGATTTTTTTATAAAAAATGCTAGTGTGGCAGGTATGGAGTTCTGGCAGAAATAAGCTACAAGTGCCTGATGTCTGATGTCTGTTGACTATACCACCTAGCAATTTTAAGGGCATTAGGACTCTTCTCCTTGCCAGCAGTTCTTTGTATATCCCAGAGCCACCAGTGCACCTACAGAACACCACAAGACCACACAATTGTACTTTAATTACTCTAACAAAATTGGACCCTATAGTCCCCAGCATAACAAACAGAAAAAACATCCAAAAACAGCATTACTCTCCCAAATCCGCTCATGTCCATTGTATTAGAGCACCTCCTTCTGCTTCACTGAAGAAAGAACAGAACTCTGCATAGTGCTTCAGTTACATCATTCCCATTTTGCTCCCCCTACCCTAAGACAATATGGTGGAGGTAGAAGCATAAATTATCATCATGTTATTAATGAAACAGTGTGTTTGTGCTACAAAGGAAAACTATGCTAAATGCAAATTTTTAGAATTAAGTTTAAGCCAAAGAATTACTTTATCTGCACATTTAGGTCCATATTTCTATTTATGATCTATGTTTTCTGTAATAAAAGTTTATAAATCCATGGTATAATATTTTTTTGTTTTTACTAACTCCATGTATTTCAGAGTTGTAGTTGAAGGTTTAGGAGAATGACATCCCCAAATTTCACACTCTCCACCTTGGAAACAGTATCAGGTTTGTAAAAACTTGATCTCTTTGCATCCCTTCCTCAATGTCATCACCACCCTCTCACAGGTTCTTAGTTTATTCCATGTACTGGGGTTTTTCAGTAGTTTTCCTTATCATCAGACGGTTGTTCCCTCAGTCATTGAGGGAATAATCTAATATTTGATTCCATATTATGTTTCAGTGTTACAGTGAAACAGTACCACTCTACATCATACTGTATTATACAAATGTTTCATTATTTTCCAATGGAAAGTGTAAAAGCTGTGATACTGTATACGTTACAATTTTTTTCCCTGATTTGTTGTTCTTCATCTCTGAGGATTTCATACAAGCTTTACAAATATTACAGTTTTAATTTACTGTTAACTAGTATTGTGCAACTGCTTTTCTTCTGAACTAAGTTTGCTCTTCTTGTGGTTTTGGATCTGTCCCACCCAAATAATTATGTTGTAAGCACTCTCTCGCAACCTAGCGTTAATCCCGCATCAGCAGGGTCCGCTTATCGGCAGGCCCGTCTCCATTTGGTGGTTTGAACCAAATCTTTGAGCTGACGTTGCCATTAAATGCGACTGAGAATACTCCAACCAGCGCATCGCTCCGCCTGCCGTCAGAGTGGGGGAGGAGAACAAAGTAATGTAGCCAATTACTTTGGAGGCATAGGAAATTTGGCCAGGATGCTGGGGTTACACCCCTACTCTTTTCGAGAAACACCCTGGGATTTTTAATGACCACAGAGAGTCAGGACCTCGGTTTTACATCTCATCCGAAAGATGGCGCTTGTTTACAGTATAGTGTCCCCGTCACTATACTGGGGCATTAGGACCCACATGGACCGCAGGGTGAGCGCCCCCTACTGGCTCCACTAACACCTCTTCCAGCAGCAACCTTAGTTTTTCCCAGTAGGTCTCCCATCCAGGTACTAACCTGCTTAGCTTCAGTGGGCTGCCAATTGTAAGTTGCAGGGTGACATGGCTGCTGGCACATGTTGTAAGCACTCTCACTTCTGTATTTGTTCAGCACACATTCAATATCAGTGAAGGAATGTTTTTGCAAAGTACACTATAAATGCAAGAAATAGTATTTCACTTTTTTGACAGAGAGCAGGGGTGCTGTCTAGAGGCATGATACCTGGCATGACACAAATCTAGGATAACGTAGTAATGTGTTTAGATTCTATCCCCCAAAATAAAGGCAAGGACATGAAACCATTGTAACCTAGAGTAGAGAAGGCAAGTATACTATTGCAAAATGTTGAGAAAATTAAAATACCAAAGGAGAACCAATTCAAAAATAAGGGAAATGGGTACATGTTGGTATTAGTAATTTGCCAAGCATACAGTATTAGTTTTACTTTCTAGTTGACAGTTTTAGTCACTGTTTTATATAAATTATATTGTTGTAAAAACTGTTCTTTTTGTCATGTGAAAATTCTGCAGCAGTGGGAAAATAAACTAAACAAACAATTTACAAGAAAAGTTAATATGAACTACAGAACTGCTAATTTAATCCATGAGATCCTTTTTCTATTGTTGTTCGCATCCAGCATCACTTTAAATACTGTATATTAAAAAGACAGATATCTGATATTTTGGAGAGTAAATAACATTCCACAATGAGTTTCAGTACTATCTAGTGCAACTTTCATGACCAGGTCTTCAATAATTTTGCCATTTACTGAGGTTTGGATTGTTCATTTCAGATTCATGTTAGTTGCGGGGAGGAGGTTCCATTCTTTAGGTGAGATACTGAACTGAGTACCTAACCTCTTGGGCATAAATATTCCTAATTTCTACTCTACATTTGCACAGTCTGGCCTAATTCAAGTTATGCCTTAATTAAATTGGCCATTAATTTAATTGATAAACCAGTCTCTGTTTTCTCCACCTGTTCTATTGAGTAGTGGGGCAGCTGGCAGTGGTGATGTATAAAGTGGGTAACCTCCTATATGTGAAGTTCTTCTTTGGATATAAATCCAAAGTATTTCATTATTATTAAACTATTATTTAATTTTTCATTATTGTAGCCTGGCAAAGAATAATCAGCACAGGACACAAATATAATTTTGGGGTTCTTTATTTCTAGGTGAGTATGTGGTCTGATCTGTTCTTAGTTTAAAAAATAAAAATAAAAAAAACAAAAGAAATGACATATAACGATATTTCTATATACACAAAATACGGCAGTGGTTCTTTGACGCAGAGGGGAAAACAAAGAAAACGTTTAGTTTTACAGTTTTTTTTACATTCCATCTGACCGTTACAGAAACGCATCTACACTGAACAACAAAAAAATAAATAAATGACGTCACAGTTGAAGTTGAAACAACTCACCACGCAGCGCGTGCAGAAATAAGCCGCTCACAGGCTGCGCAGGTCACCTCTCAGCCCTCCCTGAGAACTACATTACGACAATAATTAGTATAATACTGTAACGCTTACGGCCGACAGGTACTGTGTAAGAGCCGGCGTACCAGAGCAGGTGACGTCACCGCCCTTCCCTGTGATAGCAGGACTACAGCTACTGGGCTGTAGAGAGATCTCTCTTTAGCTCACGGGGCTAGGTCGCTGCAGAGAGACGCGGAAGTCCCGGGTTCGAGCCTCAGTCGGGATGGGGCCGACCAGATGCGGCAAGGGCGCCCGCCGGAGCCCCCGTTGCGTTACAATACTTACAATTGTGTACACTTAACAAACGGTGCTAAACATAAGTCCCTGTAAACAATGAAGGAACAGAAAATACAAGGAGCATGTGAAACCCATTACTTACAAATCAATAAACAGATATCCCCAGCCCGAATAGTTGTCTAAAAACTGGCTACCGCCTCAGTGTACTCCGTTAAAATCTAATATCCATCTTGCTAATCTTGTCTCAATCCTATGAATACCCCTTTATACTTATTTAGGGTGTAAATAGGAAAACAACACCGTACTTACCGTTACAACTCTCTGTAGTAATTTCGGGTTCTTTTTAACGGTAACTCACTGCCTCTTAGTCCCTACTGCCCACGCGCAGAACGCTGAACTCAACTGACAGGAACCGCGAGCTAAGAGGTAGCGCCATCTAGTGGATTTGGCATAACAGGCCGCTATTCACCACTGGGTCACATTATATAACAGCTGCTCCGTCCCCTTCAGCCATATGCACGCAAGGCGAGCTGGGAACTGCGCCCGAGGGGTGGGACTTGGGGGAACCGGACTGTATATAGGGGGGCAGGGCTGTGAGGATGCCTTTTCCCTTCTGTGTCTGTGTTAGTGTAGGTGAAGCACTGTAACCCCTGACCCTGTGTGTGTACCTTTCCCCGGTTCTGGTTAATAAATTGTTCAACCCCTTTTCCTGAGTCCTACGCCTGCTCCATTCCTTACCGACCCCCACGGTTGTTACATTATTATATGTAGACATCACTTTCCCATGTTTCTCATTTTGTATAAACAATATACACTGTACCCGTACATGTATAAAGACAAAGCAAAAACAATTACTTTTCCAAATAAGTAGTTTTTTTCATATTTACAGTGTCTGATTTACAAAGGAACCAAAAAACTACTTAAGAAGTGCTTAATTAAGATCAAGTGAGTTCATGAAGTTATTGTTAGATAAATATCAGCCTAAAAATCATCCTTCGGATGAGACGTAAAACCAAGGTCCTGACTCTCTGTGGTCATTAAAAATCCCAGGGCGTTTCTCGAAAAGAGTAGGGGTGTTACCCCGGCGTCCTGGCCAAATTTCCCATTGGCCCTTACCAATCATGGCCTCCTAATAATCCCCCTCTATGAATTGGCTTCATTACTCTGCTCTCCTCCCCACTGATAGCTGATGTGTGGGGAGCGTTCTGGCGCACTATTGCTGCCGTCGCATCATCCAGGTGGGGCTGCACATTGGTGGTGGTGGAGGGGAGTCCCCATTACCTGTAAAGCGCTTTGAGTGGAGTGTCCAGAAAAGCGCCATATAATTGTAAGCAATTATTATTATTATTATAAAAAAATCTTTGTGTCTACATTAGTATGACAACTGTCCTTAGATGGCTTGTGAGGCCTGAGCACACGGACAAACCACAATGAAAATATGGTACAAAAGTTTTATTTTAATAAAGCTCTTCAAGCTTTATTCAAACAAATAAAAACACATCTAATAACTGAACACCAACTCTCACTATAGCCATACTTGGCAATATACTGTATAGCCATATATCAGTATACCAAACCTTGCCTAATTGAAATCCCTGTGAGAATCTAATTCACCCCTTGTGGATCTATATACTGTACATGTGATTCAGGCCCAAACAACCTTTAGTGGCAGGTCTGCAGAAACTAATACATTATTACTGCTAGTCTGCCACAATCATATGCAAAGGAAAAGATCTTTACTCCTTAACCTGAGAAATAACATACTATATTACAGAACATCTAAACATACTCAAAAGGAATTAGGGAAGGTGCCTGAAAGGCAGTTCATAAAATAAAAAACATTATTTAAAATACTCAAATATGTTGATTGTAGAATATATCTCAAATACTCAGACTTCATTTAGTGGTTTAAATTACTGGGCCATATGAACATGTTATTAACATATTAATAAAATGGAATAGCTGTCTTGGCACTTTACCATTGAAAGTCCTATGAGATTACCTTTTGCAATCGACACAGGGTCCCATGAAGAGCAGGAATTCCACAACAGATTAATAGATGATAGAGTGGGACATCTGTGTTTGTCTTAAAAATGTAGGACTAGGGAGAACATACAGTGCACAGTAAGTCAGTTATCAAAGTTTGAGGTCAAACAAAATGAGGAACATAACCACCATCCCAAATGACAGTGTTTCAGGTGGTGAATTCAGACAAAAGGTCATGGATTAATGGAATAAACTCATTAATCAAGAAATGAATGGGAAGATATATGTTCATTCTAAGAAGGTTTATTAATGACTAAATGTTTGTTGGATGGATTGTTAGATGGTTTTATAAAAATACAATTTTGCTGAATACACACTTGTCTAAGAAAGGAAATATGAGCACTTGTTCCTATAACTTTACTAAATTACTTTTTATAATGAAATTACAAAAAATATTTCCATCCTGTGTCTTACGTTGATCATATGCAGATGCAGCCATTCAAAATGTGCATCAAAACTCTTGTCTGTGTTATTATCCAAAAGGCTGAATTTAGCTTTTTCACTGGCTAAAGGAGACTGATAGTTGACACTTGTGGGTTGCATAAGATGTTAGTGAAACTGTAGCTTTATTTAATTGTCAAGGAGAGTTCTCTCTGGACCTTATGCACACGACACGATCCAGGGTTGAGTGAGAAAACACTAGGAAAAAAGGCATGCAGGATACGGGGATGAAAACGGGGGGGCGTGTCCATGGAGTGCTGGTGGTTGGGGGTAGGTGTGGCCTAGGCAAACGATCCAGGGATGAGACAAATGGGAAATCCAAAAACGGCAAAAATCCAAGGCCAAGCGATCCATCTGAGACAGACGATTAAAAACCAGAACCAGGTCGTGACCGGCAAGGAAAATGGGAATGGGAACAGAAACAGAAACTTAAAACCATAACGGAGCCAGGCGCATCCAGGTCCCAGGCTCGCATGATGCGGAAACCAATGCAGAGCCCAGATTAGCACCTGCGTCTGGCTTTTAAGGGGGAACAGAAAAGGGGCTGGAACGGGGAACAGGTGTGGGAGATGAAACTAACAAGGAAAGGCTGGAGTGCCCTTAAGAAGAGGGGTTGCGATCGTGACATTAATTTGTTGTACTTTTTTAAATCCACTTAATATAGAATAATGTAACTTAAGGGAAAATTTGGTATTTGAAAATAAAAATAGCCAAAGTATAATAATGTTTCTGAATATCATTAACAACGTTAATTTATGAATATAAATATAGTATATAGCTGGAAGTGGTCTTGTGTACATTAGTGGTTTGAAAGTTCTATGTGCTCTCCTTCTAAAGTTATTGACATTGAAATATTGTCTCCAAAATAAATATAAAGGATGAAATGAAAGTTAATAAAAATTTCACAAAATCATCAACAAGAAAATGCAAAAACATCCTTTGACATTTGAAAGAATGACAGGTGATGTTGTTTGGATGCTACTGAAGTTTAAAACATTGAAAATCAGACTTCACACTCTAATGTGCTTGTGGCACAACGAGTACAAATTCAGTAGTGTGAGTGCATTTGCAAGGCTATTAAAAAGGTTGAAGTAGTTCAGGTGGGTAGCTGCGTCAGCATGTGTAGACTAAAGGAATAAGTAAAAGGTTTATTCCATGCTGAAAAAAGAAGAAAGAAAACACAACGAGCCTTCTTTGGGTGTAAGAAAGAGCCGTCAGCAAAGATAATATAGCATGGGAAAACACAAGCCAGGAGTGAGGAGGACGCGGGAGCAGGGGAGAGGCCAATCAAGTGGTGCGAGGTCAAGAGAGGTGAGGAAAGGTGTGAAACAAAACCTACAAATGAATAGAGAGAATTAGAAGAACCTTTTATTAAAAAGGTTTATCAAGCAACAGTCTGGGCTGCTTGTATCCTTCTTTCGTCCTGCAAGATGAAAGGAACCAGTCTTGCATAAGAAGGGTGAAGTTTAAATATCTGAGAAGCTGTACTACAGTGGCCACAGTATGGGGGTATTTTACAGGAATTTCACTGCTGTGCCTTGAGGAGGCTTTTCTTATCCCTGTCCAGTGCCTCAACCTATGGGTTTGCATCCCTGCCTGTGCCCCAGAGGGCTGTCTCCCAGAACCATGCAGCCCCCTTTCTTTTGGGGGCTCAGTGGTTGAGTCCATCCTGAAGCCAAGGGTCCTGGTCGGCGATCTGGGATGATCAGTTTCACTTGGGACTAGTGCTTTGTAGTCTCTTTAGTTAACAAGGATCACAAAGAGATGACATCTCCTAGACCCTCATGTCTCTCTTGGTTTCTTTCTTGCTGATCGGCTGGGGCCATCCAGTTCTGTTTTCATTTTTTCCATTTTCCCTCTCAGTACTGACCAGCCTGGGCTCATGAGCCCTCATTAAGCTGGGTCTCTGCGGGTGTTCCGTCACTCTCTGGTCTCTTGCGCTTTGTGTTCTGACTAATCACAGATAAAATACATTTTAATGCCTATTTAAACCTGAAAAAACACGTTCCATTGCGTTGTATTCTTTCTACCCTTGATATCAGTACTTGGTGGAAGAACTACTGGCAGCAATTACAGCTACAAATGTCAATAGTCTGTGATGTCAGCATGCAGTGTTAGTTCATTGTTACGACACTGTTGTGCTAATGTTTGGTATACCTCATTACAAGGGGGTCTTGATGGCACATAGCCATTTTGTGGCAGTTCTGTGAAATGCACAATAAATGGCAGACGTTTGCTAAACATGTCTGTACAGTCCCTGCCTTTTTTGTGACATAACATTGGCAATAAGGATGGAGCCTTCACCCACCACCTCCCCCTCCTGGTTTTGCCTTGCAAGACATCTGTGCCCTGGACTTGCTGACTAGAGTCACTTGAAACATACGATACTTGGTTGCACTGGATCTGAAAAACATGCCAGATGCCCCCAAACAAAGTAATCCTCCTATATTGCTTAGGGATAGCACACCTTCAAAACTCTCAGCCCTGCCGTAAAATGTGCTGATGTCATGGCTGTTCTGAACTCTCACTTCTCCTCTCCTTAAAACATAATTCTTCGGAAGGAAAATATTCAAGTCCAAACACACTTTTGCAAGCAGATGAGTCAGAACTTCAGTATGTAGCGGAATTGTGGGCCCTTGCATTTTCTTTTCAGTTTGGCACACTGGAGGATGAGTTTATCAGATACTAATTAGCTGAAAATTCTAATAAACCTAAAGTAAAAGAGAGATTACTAACAGAACCTGACGCATTGACTCTAAGTAGAACTATTCGAATACCTTCTCAAATGGAGGCTGCTTCTATGGCCTCTCCCTCTATCTCTACTCTCGCTGCATGTCACATGGAACAGCCACTGCAATCGTCTAGCCCCGACTCCTTCATGCATGCTAGCTATGTGCATCCTCTCATCTGCGTTGCATGAACTGTGTCTTAGCCTCTCATGTCACCAGGGCTCAGAACTGTCCTGGCTGAGGACATCAATGTCAGGGCTGTGAGAAATACAACTACAGTACTTTGCCAGAGTTTGTTGCTCTGCACCTGCTTCTTCCCTGCACTTCCCTCCACCTTCACCTTTTTCTGCTATTACCACCACAATCAACACTATTCTCTCAGTGTTTAGAGCATTCAAAACATGCACTGTCGAGCTGGACAATGTGTGCATCCGTCTGCTATTAGACACTGGGGCTATGGTCTCAATCCTGACCCTTTCTACATTGGAGCACCTTTTCTCTCAACTGCTTCTAAATGCACCATCCACTACCCCATTTGGCTACAGCAATGCTTAGATTGATATTTAGGGCTCTCTCAGTTTATCAGTGTGTCAGACATCTACACTGTCAGCTCTCTGTTGTAGTCTCAGTGGCCTACAGCATTCCAGGGTCTCTGCCGTTGTGCTTTCAATCACCAGCCCCTCCTCAACACCCCAGTGCGTCCAGTCATTCAGTCATTGTTCTGCATCCTACTGGCCCTTTTTTGATTTTGTCACTGCAGAGTTCCAGAAACTCCAGGCAGCTGGCATCATTGAACCGGTCAATGTCTCCACATTGATATCCAATCTGGTGGCTGGTGGGAAGAAGTCAGGGGGCTTGCGAGTCTGTGTGGACCTGAGGGCACTGAACAATGCTGTTATACCAGACAAGTACCCCCTCCCCACAGCGGAGGTGCTCACCACACGATTCTCTGGCTCCACCATTTTCACAAAACTTTCCCTCTGACAGGATAACCTTAATGTTCCTCTCCACTCTGACAGCCAGAACCTCACCTTTCACGTATTCACGCTTTCATCATGAATACTACTGTCTTCCACCTTTTGGACTGAGCTCCACTCCCTGCTGTTTCCAGAAGGTCAGTCAGCTACCTCTATGACCCAGTAGTTGCAAGTCATGATGATTGTCTCTGGAAAGATTCACTACTACTACCTCACCCTTAATGTTAAAAAATATGTCTTTGCGTGGATGTCATTGAGTTTGTGTGTGTCTGCACAACAGCAGTCAGTTTCGCCCACCTGCAGTCTAAAAAAAAGTCCATTCAGAACATCCCTGAACCCACCACACCAACTCTACTTGCTTCCTTCCTTGGAATGATTGGTTACTGCCTTATGCATATGACTTCTAATGACTGATGTGTTGACTGCTTACCACCTGAAGTTTGTACCACACTACTCAGCCACTATAGCCCCACTGTGTCAGCTGCTGGAAAACGTTTCACCTTGGGCCTAGATGCCATTCCCCTCCTGAAGGCCCTGTTTACCTTGCCCCCCATCTTGGTGCACTTTAACAGACTCTTCAGACAACCTTGTCATCTATGATGCCTTCAATACAGCCGTAGGGGCTGTGCAGTCCCAGCTTCATGATGGCATGGAGAGGCCCCTAGCTTTTGCTGCCAGTCTCTAAGCTCAACAGAAGTATTATATTTGTGAGCAAGAGTCCTTGGAGACTCTGGGCACGCGGAAGGTGACACAGGTACCTGTACGGCTGTGCATTCATGCTGCAAATAAACCACCAGGCACTCAGGCTTCCCACATCAGGCAAGGGTCACTGTGCACTCAGGCTCCATCACTCAGACAGGCTTCACCAGTACAATTTTTCCATGCAGTTCACTCCAGGATACAACAACATAGTGGAAGATTTGCTATTCCTCTCAACTCCCACCACATCTGGAGACTCTGACACACACACTCTCCATACACCACTCTGAGCCACAGTCTGTTCTTCAGGAGCTTCAACAAGCCTCAGAACAAGACCCAGTGCTTTCCCTACTCCACACCATCATATGTTTGGGGTTGCCCTCCAAAGTCTCTGGCCCCTTTTCATCACGTTCCTGCTGGAATGACTCGTGTATCACCTGGGAGATCTGTACTATTGCTCCTTCCTGTTCCTTCCTGGGTGTTATATATGGCACACGAGGGCCTGCTGAGAATAGTGAGCGTCAAACAACGGTTCCGGAATCTGGTGTGGTGGCCAGGCACTGACAGGAATATTTTTTCTAGAATTTCTAGGTTTTTCTAGAATTAGTTCATAAGAACCAAGAGACACAAGGACATACCAGAGGATAGCAATAACGGGTAGCTCAAACGACAGAGCGTCTTTCCCATGGCACTTCAGACAGTTAGGGTTGATGAGATGAGGTGCCGGCTTGATAGAAGGAGGGGCGGATTGGCACATGACCTGGGCTTGTAGTATTCGGAGCCCCGTGAGGAAGAACTGCACTCCCGCCATGGCTACCGTAGGATGTGAGCTGCTGCCTGGGAGTGGCAGATATATTTCCGGTTTATAGGTGGATATGTTCAAGTTTATTTGTCATTCCAGCCATATACGAGTATACAGAGGAGTGAGATATCGTTCTCCAGGTGTACGGTGCGAATACAGACCTTAAATAGAAGTAACATTCCCATAACTCATCCTTTTTGTCTTCAGACTGCTATGTAAATTTAGCTCAATATACAGATAGTCAAAAATTAGTAACAAATAACTCTGGTGCATATTTTCCTTACTTATTTAGCTTGAAATTATATCATTTCTTTCCTTCTTTTAACTTATAAGTTTTTCTCTCTCTGTCATGAAAACCTGTTTCATTTCTACGTTTATAAGAAAGGGGTTTCCATAATGAACTGATGTGCAATAAAGGAAATATGAATTCAGGCAGCAAATATGTTTCCAGTGTAACATGCATATCATGCATATGATTTACATAATATGCATTACATAATAGAAATATTACAATGTATGTTCAATAAACTTTGAAACAAAGTGTCTTTCAAAAATTTCAAAAGCTGCACTAACTAGGTTTAGGAAACGCTGAGTTAAAATATTGTTCTGTAAATGACATTCAAGAAACAACACAGTGATGACTGATGGGAAACACAATACAGCCTCTCAGTATAAAAATGAGAACAACAAGGAAATTATATATTCACTTGTCTGCAGTTCTCTCTATGCAAAAAGATTCCTATGGTAAGTCTAATATTTCATGAATTCTTCTCAGTTGTGAGAGTAAATTCCAAAAACAAAATACTTTCAGCAACAGCCAAACTATTTGAGAGGTATTGTTTGTACAAATGTTAGCAACTGTGAGCAACTGTAAATTATGTTAATGAAGGGGCAACTGGTGGAGCAGTGGTTTGCATTGCTGCCCTGCAGCAGGGGGACGCTGGGTTTAATATCTGCATTGAGTTTGTATGTTTTGTATATTCTGTTGTCCCTGTGTTCACATGGGTTTCCTCCAGCCCACAGACATACCAGTAGGTTCACTGGCATCTGGCTTATTTTCCCTTGATATGAGTGTGTGTGTTTGTGTCTATTTGTGTGAATTTGAGGTAAAACACACACATCAGGTTTGGCACGGCATGTCTTTGCTTTCCAAAACTGAACCTATTTTTTTAAGCATGTAAAATATTTCATATGGTTTGGGTTGCAAGTACTGTAACAAGATTAAAGTACAGATACAGTATTTCATTTGTATTTCATGTTCTTTTCATGCAATGTTGCAATGAATAATGTTCACTATAAAGTCCTTTGTAAATTCTATTGCATGTTAAAATTAAATTGTTTGTGTTCACTTACAGTCTAAAGAAAATCAGAGAAAATGAGGTAAGTGCTGAACTTTTTGTGTACCCATGTAAATCAATAATTCTGAAAAATAAAGGCCGGTATCTACAAACCATTTTTCACAGATTTAGAGTTATGTTAGCAGAATGTTATAAAGACTCACGTCATTGTTAGTGTTCATATACTAATCGAAAAATTCAACCATGACTTTCTTTTTTCAATGAGAACAAATATGCAGGTTTCATGGCATCTTTAAATTAATGTGTGTGAAGGTCTTGCCTTGCGCTCTGTGATAGTAAGTTTAGCCTCTAGTTCACCCTCTGAGGATAAAAGCAGTTATTGAAAGTGGTGTAAGTTATTAATATTATTTATTACTATTATACTGTATATATATATTAGTCCTTTTAGAAGATGCTATTTATGATAAATCTGATTCAGCCCTTACTGAACACACAAATTCATGAATTACAAATACTACTAATAATAAAACTTCACATGATTCAATTACCATCTGAATTTGTATTTCAAAAAGAGGTGTCCATAAGATGAAGGAAAGCTTTATTAATATGCTGTTATTAATTACTTTCATGCTAGATTAGAAAACCAATGGAACTTTCTAAAATAAAAAATAGAAAACAAAATTTATATTTTTTTTCTGCAAAATATTTGGACACTTTCATTTAGAAGAGAACCTACTTTCTCTACACAGGATCTGTATTTCTCTGGCACAGTACTGAGGCAGTGCAAATTATGATTTGACCAATTCATACCTACATAAGGAATGTCATCTGAAAGGAAGACATAGTACGCTCAGAACAAATTTTCATTTCCACACTGGTCAATTAAGAAAATTAATATCTTTTCAGACATTGTTAGGAGTAAGAGCCTGGAGACCAGAATTAGAAGAGCGAAGGTTGCAAGGTAGGGAGTAGGACAATGGTAGCTCAGACAGGTACTAAGGTGCAAAACCATGCAGAGCCTTATAGGTGAGCATGAGGATTTTGAAGTTGACATGAAACCTGACAGGAAGCCAGTCCAAGGACTCCAGGACAGGAGTAATGTGATCACTTGCACTAGACCTGGTCAGGATTCTGACTGCTTAAATGTGGAGTAGGACTTTGGAATTAGTGTCATTTTTTTATTATTGAGATATATATCACTGTATAAATCACTGGGGATCGTCAACAGTTTAAATAGGGGCAGACAGTAGACTTAGATTTAACTAATGAAATTTACTTACTCCTCAGAATGTACCCTAAGTTCCCAGTGAGTTACCAGCACATTTTTTGCATACAGTGCGGAAACAGATATTTTAATGTTTAAGGGAAGGGTATGTCTGTCACCACAGTTCAAAGTGCTCGAGTATTTCTAGCTCCTTTTTGTTCCTGTTTTTGAATGGTGACACCTCTATTGTGGCCTAATACAGGTACAGTATTACTGCCTTCAAGAGAATGATCGCTCATCGATGGCAGCCACTGCACTCCCTTCTCTGGTGCAATTGGATCCTGGACTTTGCATTTTCCAATTTTTGTCAGATACAGCTGCTTACTATCCTCTGACTCTGGTAAACATCTTTTGAAAACGCAAGAGCATTGTTGGTCCTGACACCAGCCTCTAGTGAGAATCCCTGGGACTGGTCATTTGGACCAGGTAGGGTTTTGGAAGGCAGGAGAGGGGTGTATTCCTGAAGTGGGAGATTTTGAAGAAGGGGAAAGAGGGTATTAGGGAAGAGGTTTGTTCCTGGGGGGTGGTTTTGTTTGCATCTTTTTTGAATGATCACAAAATAAAAAACTTGATGACAGATATTAAAGCATGTTGAGTCTGGAACAGAGAAAGGAGTCTTTTATTGTATGCATACAGGAGCAAAGCCTGCATTATAACAAACTAGCTCAAATTACAGTGGGTCTTTTCTAGCTTATATAGAATGATTAGCAGGCTTGTGGAATTTTTATCACTGATGTTCCCAAAAACAGAGCCCGATCAGCAGGAGTACAAGGACAAGAAAGAGGCAAACAAGGGTGCAGGTGTCACGTAGTGGGAGCTGGGCAGTACTTCTACTTCTCTCACATCATTGAAAATAACCATAACAACCCCAGGCATCTTTTCTCCACCATCAACAGACTGCTA
Organism: Atractosteus spatula; assembly: GCF_055471065.1. Lineage (NCBI taxonomy): Eukaryota > Metazoa > Chordata > Actinopteri > Semionotiformes > Lepisosteidae > Atractosteus > Atractosteus spatula. The sequence continues at coordinate 13,619,267 of NC_142730.1, read as the reverse complement.
AAGCCTAACTGCCCCACCACATTACCTGCCTAATCGCAACTTTGCAACACATTTTTAGATTTCTTTGGCTCCAAGATTGACAACGTCCAGAATCACATTCTCTCCACAACTCCTCCCTGCTTGTCAAACTTTTCTGGTTCCCTTCTCTCCAACTTCTCTCTTCTTGACTCTGCATCCCTCCGTAAACTAGTTTCACATATGAAATCCACTACCTCTATATTACATCACATTATCACATTCCCACCACTTTATTTCAGTCCTGTTTCACTTCTCTCTCCCCCGTTGTCCTCAATATAATAAATGAATCCTTGAGCACTGGTGTTGTACCAACGGTCCTCAAAACTGCTGCCATTACCAACGAGCCTAACATGGCTCTGGACAATCTAAACAATTTTCGCCCCATCTCCAACTTACCCTTTCTTGCATAAATTCTAGAAAGTGCTGTCACATTTCACTTACAGTACAGTACATAACCACCTCATTGTAAATAATCTTTTCAGGCCCCTCCAATCTGGCTTCCGTCAACTTCACAGCACAGAAACTTCCCGTGTTTTGAATGATCTTCTAATTAGCTTATGATTCTGGTTCTCTTTGTATCCTCATTCTTCTTGATCTCAGTGGGTGGATTGAGCACTGTGTATTTGTCCAGCGTGTGCTTGAGGGCTGTAAGACCGTCACTGTGGGGAATGACGGTGTAGAGAGATGTGATATCCATTGTAAACATTAAGCATTCAGGACCCTGAAACTGGAAATTGTTTCATGGAATAAACCTATTACTTGTTCCTTTGCAGCTTACGCATGCTGACGCAGCTACACACCTGAACTACATAACTCCCCACAGTTTGCTTTAAAAAACTGGTATATAATGACATTTCAAGTTACACAGATATCAAATCACTTACAGTTTTTAATAGAGGAGGGGTCAACTCTAATACTGCTGTCTTCAAAAAAATCAAATCAGATCAGCGTATCAGTTCATTCTTATATAAAGATGAACTGATTTTGCTTCAAATGCTGAAACAGGAAATAGAAGCTCGGGATACGAGCAGGAGCCTGAAGGGATTTATTCATGTTATTCAAGTGCTTCCACTTAACTTTGTTTGTTTCACGAAAGGAGGGATTAGACTTTGATATGATTTGACTAGTTTTCATTATGGCCCTGCTTTCTGGGACTCCACAGGGGGATTTCTAAAATCACAAAGAATCAGAAAGCAAATTTTATCATATGAAATATCTGTTTGTAGTTCAGAAAGTGGCAGCATCATGCCATGGCAGTACTTATTGAAGTAGGGACTGGAATACTTGTTTGGTTTGAAAGAAAATTAGATGGAGCAAAATATAGACAAATACTAGCAGAAAGGCTATTTCAGTCTGATATAGACTTTAAAAGGTTGCAAAAATTAATTGTGTGTTGTTTACACAGTATACAGTATATTTATATATTATGCTTAGTTACAGTGTTTTGGAAAATGAAAAAGTTGTAGTTTTAATTTAGTTTGTAGGCTGGTACTTTAGTTCAACAGCGGAGTTCTTGCCCGTTATGCTAGAAACCAGTGCACAATTCCCAGCCAACAAGTTGTGTTTTTAACATAACTGTGATAATCAAGACTCTTTCCCTAGATTTTTTATGAATTATATACATATATTATATACATAAAAAACAAGAAAACATAATCAAAACTTATCAATGTGTGAGTGTTCAGAAGTGTTCAACCACTTACTCCTTCAAGCATTTTTAGTGTCAGAGATGTTCCTTATCAGGACCTTCTCTTTGGAAAGAACATGGTGAGAGACGTGCCGCATTTCCCCCTGAAACTCGACTGCATCTTCTTCTGCCACCTCTGTCAGGCACTGTGGGAGCCCATCAGCCACAGGTACCAGGACTCTGTCAGGCTGTGGCTCTCCATCCCGATGAGGCATCTGGTCCAGTGGACAAATACAGGGCCCAAAGCAGAGAGGTGACCGGAGACCTACACCCACGCTGTCAAGTGGAGCGGGAGGTACGAGGCCACAAGACAGCCAGAGCTCTGTACCAACCACAGAGCCCTGTACAAGGAGATGAGAGGGCAACTGGTCGCCAATGAAAAGGCTGCAGGTTCCCAGACAAGTCTGGGAAAGGATGCAGCCAAAGGAATTAAATAACAAGCAGAAGGACCTCAACTGGATGGCCGTGCACAAGAGGCTGGCCACCAGAGAGGTTCTTTACAGACACTTGCTCACCAGGAATCTGCATTGCCCCTGGGACACGTGTTTCACCGAGGAGAGTGTGAGGCAGAATGGAGAAAACTATTCAACTCCTGGGAGCGGGAGAGGTGCTCGGTTACCAGTGCATCCTGCTGGGGCTGGCACTGGATAAAGGGAAAGACTGCTGGTGTCCCTGATAAAACAAGGACTGTGAAACATGAGGAACACTCTCATCCAGCACAACACAAAGTGGGGATCGAGGGAGCTGGAGGAGAGGATCCCTGTACAGGGACTAAAGTGGAAATCCCTGTTCCCTGCTCCACAGTTTCAGAGCCAGGACAGGGAAATGGACAAAAACAAGTGGTAGGGCTTGGAGGGACTCTTTCATTGCACAAATCTGGCCCCATCATCCACTTGCAATGTTTGATAATGGACAATTGTCTCATTTGGAAAGTTTTTTTATTTGATGATAGTTTGATATTTTGTTAGCATGTGTACTTATTTTGAGATGTTTTCTTTGAAATAAAGTTTATTTTGATTTAAACAAATCCTGCCTCATTCCTTGCTCAGTGCTCAGTCATCTGGTTTAGTCCCTTGATTCTGCACAGTGTTCCCCAGCTTATCTTTTCCCTTGAGCATTTCCCAGCTTTGCTTACAACCTCAGCTTGTCTCTTTCAGCCTCTTGTACATCATTCCTCACCCATGCCCTTGACCATGCTCCCAGATTCCTCTCAACATGTCTACCTCTGTTTAGGAATGAAAAAAATGGAATAGTCATTCTGAACATTAGCTTTTTAATAACACATTTGAATATAATAATCACAATACATAATCACTGATAGTAGAACAGACATAAACCTTTTTTCTTTATATTGATCGTGTTGATATCTAATGCAGATGGTGGTTCTTACAGACATCTAAACAGAAGCTTTAGAGTCTAGTGAGATGGGGACCTGTGTTTACCACAGAGCAGAAGGATGCAATCACAGTGGTTTCACACCAACCACTCCAAACAACTATCAGACACACTAACGCCCATGCAGAAAATTAAAAAATGAAGAAAAAGGCAGAAATAAAGACAATTATTGTCATAATTACAACAGGATTGTCTAATAATAGTAATGGTAATTTCTTCAGATACTCTGTACCTTTTGCATAATATTGTTTACACTTGCACGAATCAGTAAATAACATTTTTTGAAGACACAAGGTGCCAATACTTAATTACTGCTATAATAATAACACATACTGTATACTATAATAATACTATATTCTCCCAAAGCAGTTACTGTATATTCCTTGGACTACCTTTCTTTTCTCAATCTATAAATTGGTGAGACTTGTTTCATAATTGAATATACAATAAAGGTAAAAAAAACTTTTGTAGCACCAAATAAAAGTGTTACTAAAATTATATGAATGAACACTCATTTATTTTATTTTAAATGGTGCATTATGCATTTATTTAAATAGTATCTTTAGTAAAGAATGTCTCTCAAAAGGTCAAGTAGTTGCCAAGATAGCATGGTGAATAATTGTCACTTAGTATTTTAGCTTTAAACTTTGATAAAATGGATTGATCTATGTAAAACAATTTTTCATTTAATCTTTTGGAATTTTCTATACAAGATCTCTTTCCAAAACTTGAGGTATGTGCAGGAGTCATTAAGGAGAGGCAGAAAATTGATTGAATTAAGATAATAAGATTAATAATAGAATAAACTAACAATGTACATTAAAACTGTGATATACTATATACTATTTTCACATTTCCTAGCACAGTCTCGAAATTGTCACCAGAGCCCAGAGGGCACTTGCTTGAATTATGCGTAGTAGTAGAACAGAATTAGTACTTCTACTTAAATGGACATGATACATATTTCAACTAAATTTCTAAATTAACTGAACTGATGAATGTACAGTAGGTATTGGGTAGTGTTTCTCTATGGGGCTGAAACTTTTAGTGCAATTAGATGTTTAGGATGGAGCAGTAACTCTGGTCTTCCACTAGGTGGAGATGTGTATTACTAATACAATGTCCTCAAGAACATCTACATTCTGTGGGTGACAGGACCTTCTCTAGCTGCACCCCAGAGCTCTGGATTTGTATCCCCAGTGATATCAATCACGTACCCTGAGTGCATTTAAATCTAACCTCAAAACCTTTCTTTTCAGAAGACTTAGTGTCTGTATCTGCTTCATTTTCTAATTTTGGTAGCACTTCTAACTGCTTGTCTTTCTTATATGTGTTTACTTTGTAATCTTTGGTCCTTATAACTGTTTTTACATCTACTGTATTGCTTTGAGATGCCACTTTTAAAGGTGATATATAAAATAAAGTTTTTTATTATTGTTATAGAGAAACATGATCAGATTTTCCCTGGTTCAGAAAAAAAGATCTAAAGTATACTAGTTTGTCACTCTTCTCATTCCCTCTTTGCTAAATGGCTTTTCATATTAATCTGATCAATCTAACTGCCTATTTTCTGTGCTTTCTCTATCCTCCTAGATTTACAATTATTCTGAAAATTTTCTTCTTGAAATGACTCATTTCTAAATACCTTTTTTTACTGTTAACATCTTGCAGCAACTCTGCGACAAAATATACTGTACACTTAGCTCAACCTGACAGTTCATCCTGCTACCAACATTGAATAAAAAAATCTTTAGATTTCTATATTTATGTCTTTATTTAGTGGTTTCATTAGTGATAAAGGCTAAACTTTCTTGGAAATATGTCTTTTATGTGTTGGGAAAAACTGACTTGCTTTAACAAAATATATTTACAAATCCTTTCGCCTGGCAATCGACCTGAATGCCCAACTATCTGAGAAGCCCTCCATGAAACCATGTTTGCTATTAATTCATTTAGGGCTCACTGACAGAATTGCTGTTTTTTATGCATGCTAATTTTTTGATTCCTCACTCTGTTTCATGTTTAGAGATAGATAAGACTTCATTGATCGCGAAGGGAAACTGATGTACATGTTCATGTACATGATGAACATGTTTGCATGTTCTTTTGTAACATACACCTTTTTGTGATTTTTTGTATATCTAAGCAAGTGTTCCTGCATCCTTCTTCTGCACTATATAGTCATGGCTTTTTTCCGTTTGCTTATTTCAAAGTAACACCTGCTCCATTTCTAAAACTTTTTGCTCATGTGCATTTTTGTATTTTTTACACCTCTAGCACTTTAACTTCCTGAATTTTCATTTGCCTTAATTTGTAGAATGAATTTTAGTTTTAGCCTTAAAAAGCTTAAGTTTTCACTATCTTTTGTTTCTTGTCCTACAACTGTTACTATTAATCACCGAATTATTGTAGTTGACACGTCAAGAAAAGACAGAGTCAGTGCTGTCTCTGGTGCGATCTTTTGCAGCTGGCATTTCACCGTTTTGCCCTCTGAAAATGCTCTTTTCTTGTTCGTTTTGGATACCTTGATCGAAACTGATTTTAGATGTCAGAAAGGATTTATTCTCTCTGTATTTCTGTGTGCGCATTTCCTACATTGCTTTGTCGAGATTTTAACTTTATATTTAGGCTCAGATTTCAACTAGAAATCGTACACTAATTACTAGCAGTAAATACTGAAGTTTTGCTCCCTCTTACCACAAAAATATATATATATGTATTGTAGCTGGGGTGAACTTTGTTTCGTACGTGTACCTACTGCGATTCAGACACGGAACAGTTATAGATAACGACAAGTAAGGCATGCAGAGGGAGAGGAGGGGGCATCTTCCCACCTCCATAACTAAAACGCCAAATAGGAGTGGCTTAAGTGACATACACAGTTTGAGGTAGCCTATCGTGTAGATTTCGCTTTGTTGCCGATAGGTGAAGCTTTCGAAACTCAGCCCAAGTCATGTGACTGATTTTTCGCCCTGTTTCATTGGTTAAACGCAATGATCACGAGCACCACAATGGTAACTGGGATGTGTAGTTTTTAATTCAGTTTGAATTATAACTGTACGTACTGTCTTCATATTTGGCCAGGGCTTTGAAGAGAGGGCGCCCCAAAAATTTTCGGTGCCGTCGTCTCCGCTTTAAAGGTACCCCTGTGCTGGAAGAATTTGACCTCGGAACATCTGACCACCGTAGTATTAGTAATGGTAAGCACATGTCTTCACACCTGGTGGTTCTTCCTCAATGTAGTCAGAAGTTCATTTTGTCCAGTGAAGTTCAAGACACTTCCCTCTCAGTCCTTGTAAAATTTCTTTGCAATGTCCCATCCATATGTTGTCCTGATAGATAAACTATTGTATTATTTACATTAGACTAAAATATTAATTAAAGATATTTAGTTAAAAAAATGGACCGAGAGCATTTTTAGCTGTAATTAAGTTATGCTCTGATTGACTTGTATCTACTGTATATTATCGACGTGTGTTTTTTGTAAGTACGTTAAACTTTTGATGTCATGCTCCCGATGAGTTTTATCATTTATTGTGTTATTGTATTTTTTAAACAAAACATAGTTGTTTATTTTGGTGACACAGTGGCAGTGTCTTATGGGTCAACATCATCACAACATCAAAACACCATTCTGTGGACAGCGAAGGCGGGAGAGGAAGTCTCCCACTGCACCCCAGTGCTGCTGTGGAATTCCTTCAGCTTGCTTGGTGAATTGGCAGGTTTGAATGTACTGAACTAACAGCAGATGAGATTCGTGTTTAGAACTGCAGGAATAAAAAAAAATGAGATTAATGTAATGTATAGATACCTGTACTTAAAAGCACTTGTGAGAATACTAATGATAACATTTGCTATGTAGTAATATATATAGTTTCTAATGTATATAATGTATTAGATATTCTAATAACATAATATTGTATTATTTTTTCTTATTATTTGTAACACCTTTAACAAAGAAGTGAAGGAATTTTTACCATAGTTTTTTTCTGCAATAGTGTGTTGTTGTGTACTGGAAATCCAGAACCTTAAACTTTGGATTACCTAGGGAATAGAATATATCCCATGGCTACCGTCAAGTCATGAAATAAACTCTTAAAATCAGGCTGAGACTTGAGTGGACAGAATTTCTGCCTCCCATTCATCCCCTGTGCTGAATTTGCCATGGAATTGAACAGAGAAATGTTTTGGAGCTAAATGTATGTGCTTCTACAAAACCAGGGCATGTCACTCTTTAGTGTTGTTGCATTAGAAGACAATGAACCTGGTGCAGAGGAAAAGTCTCCTTTAAACTCAAGCATGTGGTTGAAGGGGCATCTACAAGCCCCTTGGAGATTGTGTATTGTGCTCTATGTATTATTGTCAAACTGATTAAATTAGAACAGTCCTTAAATACTTTTCTGTTATCTTTCACGCTTCCCTGTGCTTTCAGATTGGCAGCATTCCAGTATCACACTAATCTTCCCCTTCCCTATTTGACAAAGATAACTTCAAAGTGATACAATTGGTTACTTAGTTTCAGAATACAGCATTCCTATAGAATACAGTATAGAATTACATAGTAGCCCTTCTGTCCAGCAATCTTCCATTCCAGTTCAAACCAGTTCTGTATGTCCACCTTATAAAATACTGCAGCATTAGCAGAAAAAGTAAGTACAGAGTTCACAAAGGCCCTCTCAACAATCACAATGAGGGAGTAATCTTGTACCAGAATGTGAAACATGGTTATCCGAGTCAGAATTACATGACTTAGAAGATGGTGTATGAAGAGGGGATTTCCAAACCACTCAGTTGGAGTATACCAATCTCCAGCTCTTCTGGGAGAATCTGACAGTAATTGAGGGGAGACAATGTGAGCTTGGAAGCATTATATCATAGTCATATTTCACCACCAAGAATGTACTCCTTTAGGACATACAGAAGGATGGGCAGCAGTCTGGTTTCATGAGTCCATGCCCATATCAAGAGACCATCCTGGACTACGCCCACAGGTACCTCCTGGGAGGGCACCTGAGGGATTAAGTAAGAGAAAGATTCTGAAGCTTTTCTTTTGGTGAGGATTCTTTAAAAAATCAAAGAATACTACCAGAGATGTGAAGAAAGCCAGAATCGCCACACAAGATATCACAAAAATAAATGGGTATCTACTTATCTTCTCCTTAACTCATTTCAGATTACAGTATGTGCCAGTGGTAAAAAAACAACATATTAACAAGTAAGCACATGAAGAGGCACTGATTTACGTCATGACTTCCCAATCTTGTAATAAACATATGACTCAAGTGGAAACAACAAAACAAATCATCAGGAAGCACTTCTTTATCCCTTGGAATGTGGGGTTGTTGTGCAAGCTACCCAGCCATGTTTCTGAAATCCATACACTAGCTGGATGAGATCCTTGGATCAATTAGTTACCAATTACCGAACAGGTTAGATGGGCTTAAAGGCCTCCTCTCATTTGTAACCTTTTCATATTTACATTCACCTTTTCAATTATGATCATTTACACCTTCAAAACCTCTATCACAAAATATGTGAGACCACAGCTACACTCAGTGGTTTAACAGGTTGCTGCTGTGAATTCTATTCAGTGCTCTTTAATAAATGATTGCAATGGGTACTAGATCTCCACCACCAGGGTTCATGGTGGCATCGATAGAAACAAGGGCTGACAGCCCCAGCCTCTTGTAGGATCACTGTAGACTTAAGGCTGCAAGAGGCTCTTCCTTCCTCAGAGCAGCCAACAAGAGTAACCAGCACACTCTATCAGATGTGAGTGCAGGAGAAGCTACCATAAACAGCACGGTGTGATTGAGCTGTAGAGAAAAGCTGTCAGTTGCAGGAGCCAGGGAGAAGCAGGCTGGAAGGGCCTTTCTAAGGCTGATGGTCACAGGGTGAGCAGTAAAGAGACATTGGCAGCTGCAGATGCTGGGTGTGAATGGTAAGAGTGCTGGATGTGAAGATGTCAGGGTTGCAGGCTGGTATAGCGAGTGTGCTGTTAGTGGATGTGTTATTGTGAAGTACTGTATGTACTGTAGCAGCTGAGGTGCTGTAGCCTGTATGTGTTGTGGAAGTGTATTCAAGGCAGACAGAATTACCTCTGTGCCGCCACTGGGGTTCTGGGAAAGAACCCGATCAAAAGCAATCTTGTGAGCAGCAGCAGCTGACTTCTGTGACCACCAGAGATGTGGCGCTGCTGTGCAAGTGAATTGAGATGAGCAGCGGAAGAGAGCTCATTCAGCCTGTCACAGAATGGCAACAATTTGTGAGATTTAATATTCTGTAATGTTTATGACAGGGAATGGATTTTGGACTTTTCTACTTCTGGCTCATTTCAGAGGATAACTGAGAGGTGACTGAATTAATGTGTGTAGAGTCATATGAATTTTGTATAGAAAATCCATATATGTATAGCGCATAGACAACTGTGACATATATTCACAGACAGTTACCAGTTTTTTTTACTGATTTAGATTTACAGTTCCATTTAAATTAGGAATCTTATAAAATAACAAGGTCTGCTTCTTTATTTTTAGGTCATATCAGTGTGTTTAATGTTAAGCCCCCAATGTTTCATTTTGTTTTCTGCTTTTTAAGCATCCCTTCCTTTCAAGACCAATACCATTTCCATATTGTGGTTTGAAATAAATTAATATGCCATATTGCTGGCCAGGTTAAATAGTACATTGTCTTGACGGTATATATTTTTTGTCTTCTTTAAGAGATGTTATGCAAAATTACAGATTACACAATGGGACAAATTGCCAACCAAAATATGGTACTGTATGGTACCCAAATCTGTTAGATTGGAAAAGGCACATTTCTGTGTACACTTTACTTTTATTGTGTTTTGAAATGCACCATCAGTGACAATTATTTCTAACACGAAATACAAAAATAGTGTTGCAATTCCCCCATTAATAGTTTATTCAAAACCTATATGCTCAAACTGAAGATGGCTAAGAATGAGATAACTCAGAATTAAATGTCAACAAAAACTGGAGTGTACTACATTAATAGCATAAGTATTCAGATCTGTGAACTTAATATTTGCTCAAGGCACCTTTGGCAGCAATGCCAGCCACAAGTCACTTTGGTTAAGACTCACCCAGCGTTGGGATCAGTTTTTGCCTGTTCATCTTGCTCAAGCTCCTCTCACATTGCTTGTGGAAAGCCAGTTTTCCCACAGATTCTCAATATGATTCAAGTCAGGACTTTGACCTTTCACTTTCTTTTTCTTAAGCCACTCCAGTCTAGCTTTGGCATTGTTCTTTGGAGTATTGCCCAAAGTGGCATTTAAAGTGGCATAAATGCAAGCTTTAAAGTAGAAAATAGTTAAAATATGCAAGGATCTGAATACTTTTTCAAGGCACGTAAAACTTGGCCAGCTCGAATATCTAAAGTTCATAGTACTGCACCTTTGACTGTTAAGAAAGATGTTTAAAGATGATAGGTAAATGAGAAGAAGATAGATGTTCATTTGGCATACAGAGGTTTGAACTAAAATTCTCACTGAAAGAGAAAACATGATTTTTTTAATGCACTCCATTATTCGCCTACGAATTTCAAATGTTGTCACTAGGTGGCAACAGCAAACTCTTCAGTAATGCAATATGTTACATAAACGTAATACTGTGATGTTGGAAGTATTTTAAAGCCACTTATTTGAATGGAAATGAGAAATGGGACTTAAAGCTGTAATTGCTGAAAAAGGTGCTTTTACAAAGTATTTCCATTTTCATTTTTGATATATTTTTGTTACAGAATAAAAAATATTTTTGTCCCTTTAATTTGTTGTGTATGTCATGTGAATCAAGGGAAATAACTGATTTCAATGTATTCAATGAAATTCTGTTCATAATATGACAATATATGTAATTGCTCAGAGGGTGAGTATTTTCTAAAGGCACTGTACTTTCCAATGAATATTTACAAAGTACATTACTTCTGTTCACTGCTTCTGTTTTCTAATTTTTATTTAGTCCAAAGTGTTGTGGGAGTATGGAACAATCTATGCAGCCATGTTTTTATAGGCCACACCCTATAACACCCGTTAAAAAAGTGGTCTTTTCTCATTTGTAACTAGTTCTTTATGTTTTTATGTTTATATCCACCCATCTGGGCATACTGTAGAATACACTAAGCCAGAGCAATTTGATACCCATGAAGATAGTTTTCCCTCATTAATCAAATGTCAAACAAACCACAAGGGGATCATAGTTATGATGATGACTGTCATCATGAAAATAAAAAAATCACACAGAGATGTTCAGCTTTTGAGCATTTTATTGCATATTGTTTGACAAATGCAGGTAAAGGGGTAGGAGGACAGACATTTGAAAGCAAGCAGACAGTCACAAAGCATGGGCCCAGAGAATTTTACACTAGGGCCACATGCTGGTACGCCCTTGATTTTTACTGCTGGGGTGCTGGAGCCAGGGCTTTAGCCTGGTCCAGGAACTTCTTCCAGAGCTCCAGGAGCTGGACCTGGGCGTTCTCAGCCAGGGGCTTCAGCTGGGACTGCAGGTTGTCAGTCAGGGGCCGGAGCTGCTCCTCAATGTTGTCAACGAGGGGCTTGAGCTGGGCCTGGATGTTGTCGGCCAGGGGCTGCAGCTGAGCTTTGCTATCCTCCAGGTAAGCCCTGAAGTGAGACAGGAGAAAATCAGAATCTTGGAAAGGTGAAAAGAACCATCCTGCTGTTTCTAAAATGATGCCAGTATTAAAATCTAGAATAACAAGAATTAAAATCCAAAATGAAAAGAACTGCAGTAGAGGTCAGTGTCAGATACAGAACTTTAACACAAAATCATAACAAAGAAAACATTAGTTTTGTGCCAGATACAGCCAGATACTGTAGATGCAGTATGCAATGTGGTTACATTATGGACGACTTACTGAGCCTTGTTTGTCAGTTCCTGAGCCTTCAGTTTCTCCACCAGGTCCTGGGTGCCACTGGTAAGTGTGGCAGACAGGTCCTGGAAGTACTTGGTCAGCCTTTCAAAGTCTGGCAAGGATGGTGGGGCCTCCCGTTTCACCAGAGACAGAGCCTCAGTGCCTGTCAGAGAGCATAGACATGAAATAAAGGCATGTTTCTGCACTTTCACAGGACTTTCTTAGGTGAGAGAATCTTGTGGGAAAGAATAAGGCAGGAAGTGTATATATATTAGGTTTGATGTTCTGTAAAATAAATATGCTGTATGAGTCCAGCATATAACTTAAAATACAATTTCCACAGGCTTTATGCCCATCTATAAACAAAATATTAAATAACTACTTATATCATAGTTACACTAATTTCTCTTTACATATCATGTTTTTTTCAAAACTTTTGTGTTGTGGAGTGCTACTTTAATTTATTTTATTTTATTTGTGCATAATGTGCTTATGTGACTACTGTATTTTAAGAAATGTTATTAATTAAGGAACATCAGTGCAGTGCAGAGCAGTCATGATTATATAGCTTTTAGACCAGACTCATTCCTTGATTATATATAGTAAAATATGACTCTGGAAAATGCCTCAATGACACCGAAGTAGTAAAATAAGGAAATATGATTTTCTTTGCTTTTAAATAATAGGTGCCAAAAGACCTTTACTGGCACAATGCTATTTGTTGTAAAATGGAAGGGCTGATCTTACCATGTGTCAGGGCTAGCACAACGGCAAGGGCGGAGACCAGGAAAAACTTCATGGCTACTGATTGGAATGGGCACCTGTCAATCACAACAAAATACATACAGTCTTTATATTCTATTGTTCAATAACAGTGAGATCCACAAAGCAGTTAAAAGCACTGATTCAGATAGTCAATTTACAGTCTAGATGAAAATTATGAAAGTTAAAAACAGATATTTTAATCAAGGAAGCCTATGATACTGATAATAAGCCAAGGATACAAAGGTCTATTGCTGAATTTGAAATAAAACAATATCATTTTTTTCCAAGAACTGTATTTTGTTATGTATCAGTGCTGACACATAGGCAGATCCTGTTTATTAAGTTTTAAACTATAATATGCTATCATTAGGAAGACCAGCATTGATGACAATTAAGACTCAACGAAGCAAGGTGTTTTTACTCTGTCCTATAAGTATTAATGCAATAAAGTGCATAGTTTTGTACACTTAAATTATGTATATGACATTTTTAAGTATTCCATAAAATGAAATGATTGACTATTGGCCTATTATTAGTGTTCTTGAAGATTCAAGAGCTCAAGTTAATTGATTTCTTATGCAGAACAAATCCAAGTTTATCTTTTTAATTGATTTCCTCAGTTGTTTTGTTCCTGGCTATCAATGACAGAGATATAAGCAATAGTTTCAAGGTCTGATTCTTAGAACAGAACAGAGGGGCATCTCTATCAGTGTAGTTTGTTTTGTCAATGAGTCTCCAAACGTATCTCCTGTGTAAGTTAATGAATAGCAGGCACTTGGCAACCTTGTTATTTTAGTATTACCAATTACACACATAATGGGAATTTAAGAGACTATTACTGCTATTTTTAAATAGCTTGACCTACACTGGGTTTTACTTTACCTGTCTTTACACACCATCACAAACTCCACATCTTTTTTGTGTTTTCTGATGTGTGCTTTCTTATTACACTACGAAATACATTTTCTACATTGACCTGATCACCAGAATGGTCAATAGGAAGTATTCTTGGCAAGTATGAATTTATATTAGTGAAGATATAAGACTGGTATTCTGGAGCATTATACTTATTTGCTATTTTTCCCAGAAATACCTTTTGCCTTTTAGAGTTTGGTCAAATAGAATTGGTCCATAAAATTGTTTCCAACCAACACTTTTTTCTTGGAAAGTTTTGAAAATTCAAATTTTTATTTAGACTATATTGCTGTTAATTCCATATATTGTACATGTACAGCGTATTATGCAACAATCATTTATATCAAATTCACATATATTGGTTCCCCGGCTAGAAGAGGTGGAAACCATTTTCACTAAAAAGCAGAAATCATCCAAAAGAATGATGCATTCATTTATATGGATGTACAGATTTTCACATTTTCTTTCTAATCACAGTTCTGCACACAGTCTAGGAAAAAGAGTCACTTATCTATTTTAAGTCAGATGTCAAAAAAGTGCTCAGAACACCTTGAAATGTAAAGAGTACTCAGCTCTAATGTTCAGCTCTAACCATAGCTACATTTAAAGATACATTAATGAACTCTTTCAGGTCAAAGAATCAAGTGACTTACCTTTACTGCAAAGGTTCTCAGACTTGATGTTAAGTTGCAGACTCCTAAGGGGACTTTTATAACTCCCTGAAGAAAGAGTAGAAAGTTTTCACCATAGCGGATTGGCTGTTAGGAATGAGGACACAGGTTCTGATTGGATGGTCCTCTGTGTCAATCTTTGAAACTGTCAGAATTCATTGGCATGAGCAAACATTTTGTTGGCTGACCCTTGATGTGCTTTCTGCCACTAGTGTGATCTTCTCAAAGTCCAACAATCATCGTCATCTTCTGCTGACTGAAAAAATTGATTGCTTGTTTATTTATGGTTGTGATTAAGAGTTTCAGATATTTGGAACTAATAAGAGAAAACAACCACCTTCCAATTACAATTCTGCTTTCTAAAATTGTGTTCTTTTCCTAAAATCACCACTTTGAAAGGAAATATTATTTATACATTTTTTTTGTTTGTTTCGTTTTTGAAACATCCCTAATACAAATTTACCGTGGTTTAACAAGATAATATAATATTTATATAATCAGTATATAGACTAATTATTATTCCTATGTTTTAAACATGCCAGTACTTTATTTCCATCCACCACCTTATTATTACATAATTTTGATCCAATATTACAGACTAAATATATTTTAATGGCATTAAGAGGAGGAAGAAGAGGAGAAGGTTTTAGTAAAACTAGCAAAGAGTTTTGTGCAAAGGATTCCTATTGTTGATGAATTCACAAAAGCAGTTATTAAAAAAAATGTGTTTTCACAATATGATTCTTAGCTACTATGAAAGAGTCAGACTTCTTTTCAGATGCAGGGAAGTTTTCAGAAGTCATTGTTTGCACACCTTCACCACACTATGTCCATATGGCTATGCTAAGTGACCTTTAATCTATTCTAAAACCATAGAACCCTTCTAGAGGAAGCTTATAGCATATGTATTAGAATAATTTCTATGTATATGTATTAGATAAAATAGTGTGTCTAGTGGTGTCTTTTTTTAGTTAATGTTCTATTCTGTGTTTCATTTGAAGTCCAAAGTTGTGTTGTCCTGTTATCATGTAATAATGTAATTCTGATTGAATCAGCCCCCCATCACCAGTGGGTATTAGCAGTCATTGCTTCACATAACAAAGAAGACAGATAACAGCTGGCCTGTCTGCACACCCCCCTCACACTGCTGTGAGATCAAGTGAATCACAAAGACAAAAGATTAGGTTTGACTGCGTGTGCATATTAAGACGCTAATCAGTTAGGTGATGTTTATTGAGCTTTGACCGTTACCTCATATTTTTATTGCTCTGCCAAAGCAGTGACTTATGTGTCTTATGTGGATATAAAAGTTCACAGAGCGATATACAGTGTACTTTAAGACATACAAAAAGCCTACCCTAAAAACAGATTAATATACATAACGGCACAATAATTCTGAATGGAATATTATGGGATATATATTGATTTATTAAGAGATATGAGTGATATTGAGATATTGTTGACATACAATATGCATTACATCAACTATCAGGTAAGGAATTTACTCAGAGAAAGCTGACATCAGTTGTGGAGAGTTTGTTTTTTCTTTCTTGACAAACTTTTGATGTCATTACATGATTACAATAGACAGTTTCATAACCATCTAAGGACTTTTACATATTATATTGGCTGAAATGTGAAGATGGGCTGCAAGAGAAGGAACTTTATTTATCATTGTCTCTCAGAATTTTCTTTCCAAAAGCATGCTACGTTTACTACATGAATGAAGTGAAGTAATTAATTTACTGCAAATTAAATCTTTTACAGTGGTATCACTGCTTAAACTTTTGTAGGCCTTAAGGGGTTGTGAAACTTTCTGATTTCTTGCTCAACATCCAGTACTCAGGTCAAAACAAAAAGGCAAGGGGTCGTTGCCAGGCTGGGGTCATGTGTGATGTGATAGCAGTCGGAATCGTTGGGAAAGGGGCTCATGAATTCATTGCTGATCCAGGCATTTTATATTCTAAAATTCAGGGCAGAGAAGCAAAAACACACTCACAACAGGGCCAGTTTTCCTATAAGCCAATTAATCAACTTGTATGTTTTTGGACCGTGAGAGGAAACTGGAACATCCAGTTTCCCATGGAAACATAAAAACTCCACACAGATAGCACCCCAGGTTCCAGAATTAAACCCAGGGCTCCAACAAATCAAGGCATTTGTGATACAAGTGAGTTGGTCACAATATACATAATCTAGGTTTGGAATTTTGTTCATGCGAACACATAAACACACATGTAACACATTTGCTGCTAACTGTATGTATCTATATCCACACACCACATACAGTATGCTGGCAATGATTAATAGAGATATGAGTGATATTGGATTGTGGATTTATTAATAATAATAATCCACAAAATAAATGTGGATTTATTGATTCAGGTACAGTAAGTGATTTGTGTGTGTTTTAATTGTTTGTGATTGTGATTATCTTAGTGACTCTCAGTTTTATGCAAATGGCTGAACCTGTCATTGTTATAATTTTTTAAAATTATATAATGTTAGCATGCCCAAAGGGATTGGGCAGCCAGTTGACCTTGGACCCCTAGAGGTTTTTTCTCCTTACTAAGGAGTGTTTGGTTCCTCTCCTCAGTTGTCTTCTGGTCTTCTGTTCTGTATTGACAAAATGTATGGTTTCAAAGCTAGATTTGCCCCTTCCATGGATTATTCAGACCTCGGTGTTGCTATCCTTCCCTGTTGCCCTCTTCCATCTGTTCGCAGCTGGTCATTCCAAGCGCAGCTTGTAGCAGACAAGATACTGAATCTAAGTCTTTTGCCAAGCTGTGTGTAGGAGTTTCACATCACCACCAGTTTTGGCAGGTTTAGGCTAGCATCAGGTACAGTAGGAATGTGTCACATTCAGAAACCCCTATCACCTCAGGCTCAACAATGGACAATATTCTACACTGGTGGCAATTCTTTCAACAGATTGAAGAAAGCTTTTTCTGCCTGTCAGGATCACGATAGGCCAAAGATCTCCCATTGTGGCTCTGCCCCTTTTCTGGGGTAGTGATATCACTTGTTCCTGCAATCACACCAACTAGGGATTTACAGAATTATCTTGGCTGCACCCATTGTACTGCCTTTTCAACCATGTCAGAGTCTAGAGACATGCTGCAGTGGCCTGCTGCGAGACCCCTTCATCCCAGCTCACTCAATATCACTGACTCCATTGTTTCTTTAAAACATCTGCCTTTGTAACCTCATCACACCGCTCAATGGTGGCCCTGCATGGTAACCTGCTGGATACCCAATACCATCCAGTTCAGCCAGAACTGGAATGAGAAATTGTCCAGAAATTTTCATTGAAGCAACTTCCTTTTACAAGATCTCATTTGGTCTGGCCCTTCTCCACATATGTTTTTCAAGTGGAAGGATATAGCCTTCTCACTCTTGTGTGCATAAGAATTTTAAATTACAGTATGTGGACATGTGGTTGTGATTCAGTCAGATTGACTGGTTTTTCTTTGTAAACAATTAAAAGATGAGCCACCTAAAGCTGGACCTTCCTGGGTCTCAGGTTAGATTCTCATGCAACGAAGTCTCAAGACATGATTTCCACTCTCACTGCCTGCCTCTTCAAGTTGGAAAAGACATTGAGTTTCAAAGGTTTCATGGTTGCTAAGCTCTAACACTAAGCCTGCCTCACTTTTGACATTTCAGCTGTGGTTCAATACCTTTTATGTTGCATTCAATGTTCAACAGACACTGTCTGCTGGTGTTGTCACGAGTTTATCCAGCAGTGCATCTTTGGGCTGTTAATACCCCATTTGCCTACATTGTGTTTGGGTGAACTTTGGAACAGTAGGTGTTCCTATGAGCTTCTTCATAGAAAATTAATAGAAACTCATATAACCATTCATTTGAGTTATATACTTGTGGTTTTCCTATTCTTTAACCGTGTTTCTTTGTGTCATCAAAGTTATTTGACCAATGTTGAAGCTAATTGTGAAATAGTTTGGAATAACTTGAAAGGAAAAGTGCTAATACTGTATATATATATACCTTTATTGTCCATCTAAAGAGGAGGACATTTGTCTTTGGCATCAACATACTGAAGTTCAAAAACGAAATAACACTCAATAGTCTAACAATATCTATTGCCACTCAACAATACATCTAAACAGATTTCTCTCTGTCCATATTACAGTACATTATCATTACACTAGTCCAATAGCTTCATTAGCTTCAGGAAATTGTAATTTAGCTGTGTTTAATGTATCAGTTGCACAGGGAACAAAAGATTTCTTGTATACATTTTTCTTGGCCATAAGCAATTCTAAAGCACCTCCCTGAAGGCAGCAGTTGAAAATGGGAATGAAGATGGTGAGAGGGGTCATCAACGATAAGCTGACCTTTATATTAACAATATTAACAATTCTGGCTAATTCCACTTACACTTAGTTATGTGATGCCAAAAGTAAGGATGTTTTCTGATAACATTCTATAAACTCTCTCTAAAATGTTTTGACTCACTCCAAACCCTTTCGACTTCCAGATCAAAACTGTACAGTATGCTGACACGCCTTCTTAAAAATGCCATTGGTATTCTCTGAAACATTTGAATGTTCATCTATTGCTGTTCCTAAGTATTTGAAACACTGAACAAACTCCACAGGTTGATTAATAAGGGAGAGAGGTTAAAACTCTAACTTATTACTGTCACATGTAGCCAAATCTTTGGTTTTATCAATATCAATATGAAGCATGCTTGACTAACACCACCCTTCCAGCTTACTTATCTGTTTAAAGTAATTCTCCACCCCTTGTCTATCATCCCAGATAAACAATCCTACTAGGAGCATATCATCAGTGTACTTTAATAGATAAACAGAAGTGCATTTTCATTTTATTTGTTTAGAAGGAAAATAGTAAAGGTAACAAAGCATAGAATAATCCAGTATTTAAAACAATTTCATTTAAAAATATACTGATCATAAGAACCTGCTGTGGGTGATCTGTTAGAAAATACTTAATCCATTTATAAGCCTCCCATTAACATTAAAACCCAGCAGCCCTTCCAGTAGAATGTGGATCTGGATAGTAGTAAATGCTGGACTAAAATCAAGAAATAAAATATGCACTTTAAATATGACTTTGTTGCAGAGGACCACCTACTAAACTCTTAAGTCAAAATTGCATCTTTTGTCCCTCTACATTGTTTATAAGCAAACTGCAAGGGATCCAGATGATCAGCAATCAGGAGAGTAAGATGGTTCAACAATCAGCATGAACTTAGCCAATAGGGAGGGGGGTGAGTACCACCGGTCAAAAGTCAGTTAGGCTTTAGCTTCAGGTTTTCTCAGGTATGAGTATAATAGTTGAATATATACTGTATTTGTGGTTTTGTTTTATACAGCTGACTGAAAGCACTGGGTGACAGGTTTTACATTATCATCAAACTTGCATCAAAGTTTTGCGTCATTGTTTGCATCAGTGCTAAACCTTTATTTTAATTTAAATGTACTCCTGGTCATTCAGGGCCACAGAGTCTATCGGGGTTTATAAGCAATTTAACAGCAAGTAAAGACCTGGAAACAGTGGTATTACAGACCAACTCGGTGAACAATTAATTCAAATATAGTCGTTGAGAGTGTAATTGAAACTAGAAGACATAATGGCCCTTCAGGAACAAGGTTGACTATCAGTGGTATTATTTGGTTTAATCTTCTGAGGGTGAGGTTGAACATTTGGTGAGGTTGGGGATTGGATGTGGTAAACAAATGACTTAAAAAAGTTAAAGTAGCAGCAGACAAATGAAATACACTTTTCTCATTGTTGGTCACATATTATGTACTTTCTTATTTCTGTTTGTCTTCATCAATAAACCTAAATGCAAAAGCTTGAACAACAAGAACAAAAATAATAAGAATATTACAAACTTTGTTTTATTTAGCACATTTAAATAGCTTGAAGAAGAGGGGATAACAGAATTAAAGCTATTACAATCAAATGTTTACAATGAAATGTGTCTTTCTTATGAAGATTTGAGAGCACCCATTGAAAGTGATACTCTGATATCCTTGGGGAATGAAATCGAGAGCTTTGGGGCACAGCAAGAGAACGTCTTGTCACCATGTTCTGCAGGCAAACTGGAGACCAGAGTCAGATGAACGAAGGTTCTGAAGTTACTGAAGTTCCAAGTCATGTAAAACCTTAAAGGTGGACAAGAGGATTTTGAAAATGACACAAAATCTGATAGGAAGCCAGTGCAAGGACTCTGGGGCAGGAGTAATGTGAACACTTGCACACATCCAGGTCAGGATTCTGGCTGCTGAATTCTGAACATACTGTAGTTTGTTCAGTGTGGATTTAGATACCCGAGCAAGTAGGGCTTTGCAGTAATCAATTCTAGAGAAGATGAATGTGTTGACTAGCTATTTAGCTACAGCCAGGGACAACATAAGACATAGTCAGGTGATATTTGAGATGAGAGATGTTTTTACTATATTTGCCACATGCAGGTCAAATGTCAAGCCTGATCAAATATCCCCCCCAAAGTTTTTCAGTTTAGATTGAATTTCAAGTAGAGTGCCACCCACAGATAGGGCACTGAGTCAGAGATTTAATTAGAGAGTGCAGAGACAGCCACTTCATTGTCAGGTTTAGAATGGACATATATTTGAGTGTCATCAGCACAGAAAGGATCATTCAGTCCATGTGATTTTAATAACTGACCAAGAGGGAACATGTAATTGCTGAATAGTAGGGGACCCAATATCAAGCCTTGAAGAATACCAGACTTAATTAACTTAACTTCAGATGGAAAGTCCAAACTAAACTTGAAAAATAAAGAAAGCTTT